>NC_133413.1:101109166-101430625 GCF_049350105.2 Macaca mulatta
TTTATCAAATCTTTCATGACCAAACCTTACCCTTGGGAAAAAGTGTTATTATACATACATATAATTTTAGTTAATAATCGTAAATATTTTTGCTGGAGTGTTCAATGCTTTAACCAATGGAGCAACACAGTAACATACATGTACACAGGTTTTAAACTACTAAGAACTTTATTAAAGATGAACAGCTTCTTCCAAAATATTTTATTTTATTAATTTATTTTGAGACAGAGTCTCGCTCTGTCGCCCAGGCTGGAGTGCAATGGCACGATCTTGTTCTCACTGCAACCTCTGCCTCCCAGGTTCAAGCAATTCTCCTGCCTCAGCCTCCTGAGTAGCTGGATTACAAGCGTGCACCACCACACCTGGCTAATTTTTGTATTTTTAGTAGAGACAGGGTTTCACCATGTTGGTCAGGTTGGTCTTGAACTCCTGCCCTTGTGATCCGCCCACCTCAGCCTCCCAAAGTGCTGGGATTACAGGCGTGAGCCACTGCACCCGGCCTATTTTTAATACAGCATTTCCTATAAGCAAAAATTTTACTCAGAATTTCCATCTAGCTCAGTCTTTGACAAACATATTTGGAATACTTGTTTTCAAAAGGAGATGCATCCAGTCTTCTCTCCACAGTCTTCAAGCATCAAAGTTCTAAAATTTTGTCTCCTTGTTTTACTTTGTAGAAAGACATTAAACATGAGCCTAGATCAATACCATTGGAATTCTTGCCTGCAAGTACCCCAGCATTTTAGCTCAGGATTTGTATTCCAAATCAAAGAACCCCTAGATTTCTCTACCTAGGATATCAATGCTATCTTGCTAGTTAGTTTCTGTGATGAGATACCACAGCGAGAGTTTAAGGGATGGCAAACACCACCTGACTGCTATCCTCTCATGTTTTAAAAACTCTAGAAGCACTATAAAAGTATATATCCTTTATTCCCAGAGGTACATGATGTACTTGAAGATGTGATTCACTTAACATGGGGTTAACATGTAGAACATCATTTCACCACTATACCAAATAGATCCTGAAAACAAAGAAGTATTCCATCTGGGAGGGGAAAAATAAATGAGAGGAAAAAAAAAAACTGTAATTCTGAAGAGCAAGAGCTGATTCACCTCTGAACACGGCATTTTTGGAGCTGACAACAGAGAACCTCCGTCTTTAGATCTATCACTAGGACATTCACTGAAGCTGGGGCTGTGGTCGGTCCTCTTAGGCAAAGCACCAAGCACAGCTCTCAGGAAACCTGACCCAGCTCTTCTGCTTTCTAAGATTATAGCTGTTTACACAATGGTTTTACCACTTTAATTTAACCCACCAAGAAACTTTGTTTTTACATAGACTATCCTGGCATGGATGTAATAAAGAATATAAAGGTGACCTGTATTCAGAAGACCTCAAATTTTATGTGCAGCTCTGTGAATCTAGCATTCATTTTGGCAAATTATACCTTCCTGTACAGACGTGTGGCTTGGTATTTGGGATGCTGCTTATTAACAAAATTACTGTTAAAATATTATAAATTCCAATTAAAATATATTAAATTACATTATATAGGAAAAAATCATGAATCACTATAGAAAAAAATCATGAATCCCTAAGACTGTTAAGAAAGGATTGGTCAAGAGAAATTAAAATGACCAGTTTGGTCTTTTCATCTAATTAATATTTACTGATAAAGTATTTTACTGTATATATCCCCAAAATACTTCCTACTAATATTTCAGAAAAATTGGGGAAGAGATGGCCGGGCACAGTGAGTGGCTCCGCCTGTAATCCAAGCACTTTGGGAGGCCGAGGCGGGCGGATCACGAGGTCAGGAGATCGAGACCATCCTGGCTAACAGAGTGAAACCCCGTCTCTACTAAAAAATAAAAAAAAAATTAGCCAGGCGTGGTGGCGGGCGCCTGTAGTCCCAGCTACTCGGGAGGCTGAGGCAGGAGAATGGCGTGAACGCGGGAGGCGGAGCTTGCAGTGAGCCGAGATCGCGCCACTGCATTCATAAATGGCAACTATTTTTCACTCTCAGAAAATCAAAAGTTTAAAAATCAGTTTAAAGAAAAACGTTAACTGCATATTCTCTTTCCTTTGCTCCTCAAAATACCTCTTCATCTTTTCTGTGTTCCCAAACTCAGCGGCCATAGCTGGAAACCTCGTCAGTCAGGCACACAGCTAATTCCTCATTTCCCACATCCAATATCTACTACCTCTTGTCAACCGCACCTTCTCTGGGGAAATCTATCCACCGTCTGGGCCTATTCCTAATTTAGTCTCCTCTCCGGTCCTGACACACAGACTACCCCACTCACTACCTATGCTAACTCCTGCAGAAATCTTTTTAAAAAGGGAGAATAATCCTGCTTAAACTCCCTCCTACTGCCATGAGGTTCTTCACAGCACAAAGTGCTTCATGATCTGGCCTCTGAGCATTTCACACATCCTGTCACACTATGTCCCAGTCACATCAAAATTGTCTCAGTTCCTAGAACACTACTTGCTCCCCTTTCCCTCTGGGCCTTTCTACATTGTTCCTTCTGGGGAGTACAACAAGCACATCCTTCTTTCCACTCCATTTACTCCAAAAAGTCCTACACTGTCTTTCACTACTCAGTCATCAATTACTCTAGGAAACCTTCCCAGATGCCACAAGCCTTTTAAGTGCTTTCAAGTGCTCTGACAGAAACTATACTTCCCTGTCCCCTTTGCACTGGAGAACAACTGAAGGTTTTGCCATTTGTTTGCCCCTCAGTCCTTTCCCAAACTATAAATTCTGTGAGGAAAGGGATCTGCCTGTCTTGGTCCTCATTGTGTCCCTAGATCTTAACAAATGCCTACTATATATTAGGTGCTAAATATATGTTTATTGGAGGTTGGATGTATCAACACCAACAATGTTTTATTTATAAACATGGAAACCTAGAGTAGTTGCCAGTTTATAAACAAGTTGGAATGCAAAGTCCATTTTTAATTGGATTTTCAGAAATTAAGAACACTCTGCCAAGCACACAGAAAAAATGTTATAAATGAAAATTAACTTATTTTCAGCAAAACTTACACCATGATTTACCTAGAATGCTATTTCTCCACTGGAATGCTACCACCTCAAGGGAGAGACTTTATTTTATTCACGGCTACACCTCCAGCATTTAAAACAGCAGCAGGCACATGCTAGGCACCTACCAATTATTTACTGAATGAATACTAAAAATATTTCCAGAAACCTCCAAGGTGAACCTAATGTCAAGGCTAAGACCCTCTTGTTAGGGTCTCTCAAGCAACCCTGAGAGTACTGAAAAAAGTCTTGCTACTGGAGAAAAAAAAAAAAAAAAAACAAGGCCATAGCAGTGCTGAGACCCTACCCTAACAGCTAGAGAGGGCTTCAGAGTAAAGAGATTTCTACTGACAGAAATGGTTAGGTCAATGTCTGTCTACGACACAGAAGCATCTTCATCTATGCAAGCTTCTTCAAGAGTTCACTGTCCCTAAATTAGGAACTGCTTTTAATGGCTCCCAAATATCTTAGGGAGGGGTCACCAATTTATCTGACAATTTGGTTTAACCACCCTTCCACCCTCCCACCCCCATACACACAGAGGTCTTGAATCTTCCCCCAAGGGGGGAAAAATGTGTCTCTTATTGTACATAATTTCTGGAACACAAGTTGAAAAGATTTTCTTCATACAATCTGACATACTATAGGTTTATTGTTTGTACTAAAAAAATGTATCATATGCCTTCTATATATATCTAAGGCCCAGTTCTAAGCAGGAATAAAAAAGATACAAAGATAGAAAACTACAGCTGACTATGCAATCATTAAAAGTCATGTTGCAATACATGTAATGACAAGATGTTCATTACATCAAGTAAAAGAAGGTCACAAAAATCATTAACTCAATATTATATTAAAAATACATATCAATAAAATGCAAAAGAGAAAAATAAACACTAAAATGCTAAGGACTTTTTTCTTTGTACTTGCTATACTTTTCAAAGTTTTTACAATGAATACATATAGACAGAAAAAACAAATATTGTTAAAATACGTTTTAATAACCTTTTTGCTTTTAAACAAATTTTTTTTAAATCTAGAAAGGGTTAATAAAACATACTGTATATACATTAATATAACAGGCTAGAGATATAGATTAGTGAATTATAAGCCTACATATGACACAAAAAAACGCAGAAGCTGATGAGATAACTAAAGACACACAAAGAGGGGAAAACAGTTTCAAGGAAATAAAGGTCAGCTGCATTCAGTGGTATTGTGAGGTATCAGGATGTGTACTGAGATGACATTACACAACTTGGTCATCCTATCTGACCCTTAAGGGCCAGCCTCCAACTCTTTCAAAACACAGACTGCATCTGCCTTTCTATTTTGCCTGAACTGTACCACTGGCAGCAAATCATTACACTTTACTAGTAAGAAGAAATCATCATTACATACACTGATACAGTGACAAGTATTACGACTATCATATCTTTATCTGAATCTATGGCTATATCTACAGCACAGAATAAGAATTTAAGAAAATAAGAAAACATTACAGAATAAGAACTTAAGAAAATGAGAAAATGTTTATTTTTATAACACACACTATCACTAAACTGTTAAAAAATAAAACGTAATGTTACATTGTTGCTCAGAACACTTGTCTTTTTAAAAGCAAACTCTGACCTAATCTATACCCTCTCATTTTGCAAATAAGGAAAACTGGAGGCCAGAATCATTAAATGACTTCACCAGGGCTACAAAGGAGCTAAGACAGAACCAGAAGACCCCACAGCATAAGCCAAGATACTATACTGTATTTGTGGTCTTAGAGTCATTTGCCAAAAACTTTTCTTTAGTTGTAATAAATTTCAGTTCAAATATAAACTAAATTACTAAAAGTAATTTATCTTCTTAATAACTCAATGCAAACTCTAGGAAAACTTGAAAAACAGTTATATCTGCTTAAAGTTATAATGACATCCTTCACTATTATTATTTCAGTCAGTACCAGTTTCACAGCTCCCTGGCTCCCTCCAAAACAAAGAATCTATTTGTTGCTTCAAACCTATGGTGGGCTCACATAAATAACCAAGTAATTGGTGGTTTGGTAACAAACAATTCTATAAAGCAGTTCACTAAGAAGTGAGCCACAGTGATGGGTAAGGTCTTGCACTTTTAAATTTACTAATTTCTATTTTATTTGCATTTTACACACAATACCCATTGATTGCTTTTGTTTAAAAATTTTTTCTGTTAAATAAAAATATAAGATATATGTGAGAAATTAAGGGCCTCTTCCTACAGTTGCAGGGGCTCAGGCTTGGTAGCTGTTTTGTTGCTGTGACTCTAAGGCAGAATAAGTTGGCAAACTTTTTCCATGAAGCACCAGATAGTACACAGTTCGGGCTCTGTAGGCAGTAGGGTCTGTAGTAACTAGTCAATTTGCCATTTTGGATTAAAAGGATACACACATAGCACACACATAAGTGAGCACAGCTGTATTCCAATAACACCATTTACAGATGCTAAAATTTGAATTTCATATAATTCTCATGTACATGAAATATTCTTGTGGTATTTTTTCCAACTATTTAAAAATGGAAGAATCATTCTTAGCTTGTATGCCATACAAAATTGGGCTGTGGTTTTCTGACCCCTGCTCTAACATCTGGGATGATACCTAAGTCAACTGTATAGAACCTTCCCCAGTCCTCCATAATGTCTGATATTCAAGGTGTGCTAGGACAAGTATTCTACAACTGGAATCAGGATGTGTCTGGGAAATCCAGCTCTTCTTGGACCAACACTAGTACCCTGAGTAAGTTAATGACTGTAAACATTTACTAACTGTGTAATCTTGGGCAAGTTATTTCACCACTGTGCCTCAACTGCCTCAGCTATATGATGAGGATCATGGCTGAAACGAACAGTAAATAAGTTATGAGTGCATGATTAAACAGTGCCTGGCAATTAGTTAAGTACAATATAGGTATTTGTTAAATTTTTTTTAAAAGTAGCTCAGTTTCAGTATCCTCATTTTGGAATGCAGAGGATGGTGAGAAAGAAATAGCAAATAATGAGCAAACTATATATTTTATCACAGCTCTGCAGCATGTATTATTAAACACATCTCACAACAGAAAGTATGGCTCAAAAGAGTAACTATAACTACTTCAAGATGACACTGTAAATGTTGGAACCAATCTGATTTCAAGTTTCTAGTATGCATGGGAGAAGGGGAAAAAAATGGTTCAGAGGAGATAAGCAAGGGAAAGCGCCTTTCCTTCTTCCATATATTATCCTTTACAATCAGCTCCTGCTTCTAAAATGTGAATACAACTACCTCCACCACTACAAATAATAATAACACTTAACAATTACTGGGAAGTGACTATGAGCCAGACAAAATACTTAATGCCTTCACAGTATCAGCTTTTTTAAGCCTCATAACTCTACTTCATTTTACAGATGAGGAAATGGAGAAGGCCAGATGGCACGGACTAATTCAGGATCATCTATTTCCAAAGCCTGGGCCTCTCATGACCACTACACCTAACTTCTTTGAGGTAAGCCCAGATGAATTTCTCTAATTATGGGCACCAAAGAAAAAAAAAAAATGAGTTTTAACTGGAATTTGTTTTTTTTTTTTTTAAAAAAAGGATGATTTCAAAGATAAGGAGGGATGTAGCAAACACAAGAAATATGCCTAGAAAGGGGGCAGCTATGGTCAGCAGGAGGGGTATGAGGTAGAGAGGGTATATGAGGAGGCAGAATGGAGTTCTAGAAGGCAGAAAGGAAAGTCAGACTAAAACTAACATCAGCCTTAACTAAGCTTTCTTTTCTTTCACATATCCTGGGTGAATTCAGAAAACTGTTCTAGTTGAAAGGACTACTTCTGTAAGCAGGCAGTTCAGGACAATAGGTATAAACAGGACATAACAGACCATATCCAGTGGCTTCACAGCCCACCCTGCTATGGCTATGAGTAAAAACTTTACAGTAAGATGCACCATATCAGCTGATCCTGAGTTCAAACCCTAGCTCACCCACTTGGTAGGTGGGTGACTGAAGAAGTTCCTGGATGGTTGAGCTTCTGTTTCTTTCTCAGTGAAATGGTGACAATAATACCTATTGCAAGAGGCCATTTTTCTTTTTTTTCCCCTTCTTTTTTATGGATCACACAATGCTAAATTCAGAGTTGTCCCTTGTCAAGCTCAGTTTCAACTACATGATTACCTTAAATTATTACCAAGTACAAAATACAACTTCTTAGTCACATACTTAATATGTAACAGACATAATCAAAAGAAAAGCCTACCTTATTGTCAATCAGTAAATACATAATGAGCCCTTACTATTTACCCATGACTATACCCGGCATTAAATATATATTGAAGAAATGAAGAGGTGGTGGGTTGAGACCCTACCATCAGACCATGGTTCAAAGTCTGACTCCACCATTAGTTTAGTACCTTGGTGACCTTGGGTCATAACAACAGAAACGACAAAAGCTAACACGTGTTTGTTAAGCCAGGCTCTGTTGCATGTATTCATCTCATGTAATCTTCTCAATAATCCTATGGAAGTAGGTATCATTACTTTCCTTATTTTACAAATAAGAAATTGAAGCACAGAGAGAATAAACAACTTGCCCAAAGTCACTAGACTCTAAGCAGACAGCAGGAATCCACAGCACCAGCCCTGTGCTCCTAACTAGTAGACACTAGTCTATAATATGTGCATAATCAACTTCTGCAGGGCTGGTTTAAGGATCAGAAATATGTGGAAAGAGCCTAGGATAGTAGTTGGCATGCAGTAGGTGGACAAGAAAAGGCCCAAGGATACATGCTATACTGAAACACAAACTAACAATCAATCTATTCAGGTTCCTTAGCCTAACCTTCTTTCAAAGTTCTGGGATAGTTTATTTATTATTACCCAAGACTGGATCAAAGTTCAAGTTTATATTTCATACTACAGGAGGGTATGAAAAAGAAATTTAAGACTATACCAAACTACTGCTAACACTAAACTTCATCTCTACAGAAAACCGCTTATCTGTTTCCACTGCCTCTACCAAATACCATTATAGTCATTGCTGCTGTTGCTTGGAATCAAGAGGTTTGCAAAAGGCATTTAAAAGAAAAGAAAAGCTTTTAAAAAAACAACCAACAAGGCCGGGCGCGGTGGCTCAAGCCTGTAATCCCAGCACTTTGGGAGGCCGAGACGGGCGGATCACGAGGTCAGGAGATCAAGACCATCCGGGCTAACACGGTGAAACCCCGTCTCTACTAAAAATACAAAAAATTAGCCGGGCGTGGTGGCGGGCGCCTGTAGTCCCAGCTACTCGGGAGGCTGAGGCAGGAGGATGGCGTAAACCCGGGAGGCGGAGCTTGCAGTGAGCTGAGATCAGGCCACTGTACTCCAGCCTGGGTGACAGAGCGAGACTCCGTCTCAAAAAAAAAAAAAAAAAAAGAAAAAAGGGAAAGATTTTAATTTCATCACAAAGAGGTAGATTGGTTAGAATTATTCCTAATTCAAAACAAAATGAGAAAGTTTCCAGAGACTAACAATGATTTACTTTTTGAAACAATGCATCAGAATCACTTAAAATACATCAATTCCTATGGTTTTGAGTGCAATTATCTTTTTACTTCAGTACAGTTTTCTTTAAGTCTAGCTGAAGGGTTGAGTTCCTGGGAATCTACATAAACGCTTGGTAGTTTAGAATAATTGAATTTGGGGAACACGGTAATCTACTTTTTTAAGTCCTTCACTTTATAAAAGAGAAAAGTGAAGCCAGACAGGGTCAGTAATTTGATCCAAAGTCACAAAGTTTGTAGACCAGATTCCTTTCTTCCAGTAAAATGATCTCTTCACTAGCAGTGTTTCTATCCTAAATCAGTTGCATGGAGATGCACACTAGCTATAAAAACCTGGGCAAGCAAAACATATGAATACAAGCACAGAAAAGTCTATAATGGTGCATATATTGAAGAAAAATAAACGCTAATTGAGCAAAAGGTTATCTGTTCTGTTTTATTCACCGCCCTGCGATTTCGAAATGAAGTTCCTCCAAAGAAAGATAAACAGTAGCATTTTCTCCTTTACATCGCATTAAAGCACAATTACTTGAAGAAGAAAAAGCCCATTACAAATATAGGAAACTCCAAAAATCGGAGTCTGCAACTAGCTCCTCCACTGTTTACTGAAACACTTCCTTCGGTCCATGTTGCTAAAAACTTGAATCAAAACCCTGGATGTATTTATGCAAGCAAGAGAGAAAGCTAAAAACGTGAAGCTTTCCTCCCTAAATGTTGCCAAAGCTGCTACAAAAGATGACAAGTATTAAAGATGTGCATTTCCATTCATGTCCCTGCATGCCCACTGTTAAGAGGGCTTTTCATTTTTAATTACGTTCCCATCCCGAAAAGGAACATTAGCTTTTTATCTAACAAACTGTCTTTCGAGACTCCGCGTTAGGTATGTTTTATGTGTATGACAGATTTCCTAGGGTGCGATGGAAAGTAATTGTAACTCCTGCCCTCAATGTCACTTCTCTGCTGGTGTTTATCTGATAGAGCGCCCTCCTAGGGCCGCCAAAAGACCGCTCAAAAACAGACTTGGAGAGGGATAGGCCAGCGGGACCCTACTTACCGAAAACACTGCATTCTGAAGCCCAAAAGGTATGGGGGTCAGTCTGGCCAGCGCCACCACTTTCAGGCCGCTTCCTCCCTCCACGACGCGAATAACGGCGCTCAGCTTGTCGCTGCTCTGGATCCTGGCGGCCACCCAGGCAGTGAGCAACCGCTTGCAGACCACATGGGCGATGAAGGTGCCGATGAGGACGCCCACCACCATCAGACCCATGCCCAGCACGAAGCCGTACAGGTAGCCAGCGGCCACGTTGAGCACGATGTAGCCCCAGCCGCAGGGGAAGGAGACCACGATGAAGCCCACGACGAAAAGCAGGACCCCTAGCAGCGAGTCAAGGCTCTCCACCCACAGCAGGAGGTGCTGAAGGTAGCGGCGGACCAGGGCCAGGGAAGCGAAGCACAGGGCGGCCAGCACGCAGACCAGCACGAGGCTCCGGCACCAACAGGTGCTGCTGAGGCAGCAGCAGCGCCAGTTTCTCACCTCGGCCACGCCGACCACCACGCCGCCGCCGCCGCTCCCGGGGCAGCCCGCCAAGGCCCCGCCCGGCTCCGGCAGCTCCGAAGCCGCTGGCGGACCGTGGCGCTCCAGATAGGCGCCGAGCAGGGCGCCCGAGGCCGCCGCCGCTGCCGCCGCCGCGCTCGCCCCGCCCCCTCGGGGAAGGCGGTCCGCCAGGCCGTCCCCGCCCGCACCCCGCGGCAGGGCCCAGCGGGCAGGCAGCTCTGCAAGGCCCGGGAGGGCCGCGTGCTGCAGCAGCCGGGGCAGCGCCTGGAGCAGGATCCCGCCCGGGCTCCGCATGCCACAGCCCGGCGCGGGCCCTCAGCCGACTAGCCCCTCCGCCGCGGCGCCTGTTAGGCAGCTGCCCTTCATGGCGCCCGGTTCGCCCGGCCTCGACTCCCTGCGTCCGCTCAGGGGGTGGGAGACAGCCCGGACAAGGGCGCCGAATCAGCGGAGGAGCGACGGCCGGGCGGAGTGAGGAAACTCCCGCCCCAGCGCCCACGGAGCCCACTCCGGCGGTGCCCGCCCCTTGTCGGCCAGAGGGGCGGGGCCGCGGGCGCTCGGGGCGGAGCGGGCTGTGTTCTGGCCCCGCCCCCGTGACGCCTGCCCGCCAGGCTGCAGGGGTCGCGGGGCGTCTGCGTGGGCCAGCGGAGGCCCAGGGCTGCTGAGAGCAACTGCTGGGAGGGCAGGAGCTCTGGGGAGGGCGGGGCGACTGGCAGGGGCGCGCTCCCCGACTTCCCACAGTCGCGCGCATGCCGGCGTGTCAGGGCGCGCGCTCCCCTTCTCGGACAGAGGCGACCCCAGTCCGTGAGCTGCTTGGATCCTCGCCCGTTCCCTCCTGGTCGTTTCCGCAGTAACCTCTTATCGGAGCGGGCAGCTGTGAGTGGCGCTCACATCCGCAGCTACCCTGTCGAATTGGGGAAAGCGTTCTTGTCCTGTTCTGAGGAGGGTTTGGCTATTGTCCTTGGCCCTATTCTCCCTGTCTCAGACTTACCTCCCAGGTAGCGAGGTCACCCTGTGGGTTTCATATGGCTTGGTCCTTTAGGAGCTGGAAAAATTAGGTATAAAGTCCCCCCACCCCCTTGACAGAACGCCCCTTTTGACTCCAGAGGTCCTTTATCGAGTGCCAGGCATTGGTCTAGGGGCTTTTGAAAGATTCACTGAAGGACGTTTCTTAAGGGTTCGCTTTCTCAGAGGGCAGCTTCTCAAACTCATTCGCTGGTTTCTTTTCCTCTTTTTGCCTGTTTAAAGTTAGTGTTCCCCAGGTCCTCTTGTCTTCTTCCTTTTTAGAGTTCCCTGAGTCATCTCATCCAGGCCCACAGCTTTGATCCTGCCGTGCCCCCCATAAGCAGTGACCCCTAAGTCAATGTCTCTGCCCACACTTCCCAGCTTGTGGTCCGGCCTGTGGACACATCCAGACGGAATTCCTGCAGGCAGCTTAAACTCAGCAGAGCTTGGTAGATAGATCATCAACCTGGGCTCTGGTGCAAATCACGTTTAGTAACTGGTCAAACCGTCAGTCCCTGAATCTCATTGTTTCTTTTTAAATTGCAAAATGAAGATAATGGTACAATTTGCTTCGTAAGAGTGTTGTGAGGATTAAACAAAATAGTAAAGTAAGGTGATTAGCACTATGCCTGAAATTAGTCTTCAGTAAATGTTAACCATGTGATTGTATCCCTCATTAAAAGTGTGATCCCCCATAGACCGACTCTTCCTTCTGGGTTTGATATCTCAGTGGATGACCTTCCACCCAGTTGCCTGCCAAATAATGGCTCAGGACACCTTAGGTCCTTGCTGATCAGGCTCCTTCTTGCTCCTCCATGCCATTCCCTTCTATCCACCCTGGTTGGACTGAGTCAGAGTCCCTACTAGATGCCAGGCAAGTGCTGCATCCTTCAACTCCTTTTTCCAAGCCTTGTGACTCACACGGAGGAGCAGCTCTTACTGCTCCCACAGCATTTACCTAAAGTTTTACTTTGGTAAAACAGTATCAAGGAGGGGTGGTGCTAAACCATTCATGGGAACTCCACCTCCATGATCCAATCACCTCCCATCAGGCCTCTCCTCCAACAATGGGGATTACATACAGTTTGACATGAGATTTGGGCAGGGACACAAATCCAAACCATGTCAGTCCTACACTACCTTCCCATCACCATCACCATCACCCTCAATTTGGTCTTTCCTTTCCTTTCCCAGGCTACTTTCCATATGGCCATTATCACGTTTGTCCCATTGTATTGTAATTTTTTGTTTACATCACTGTCTCTCTCTTTAGGCTTTGAGGTTCTTCTGATGGGCCCTTTACTTATTAAATCTAAGGAGCACTGAGCCCTCTTTAAATGTTTATTGAATACACAAATGATTGCCGTTTGTAGGGGGAAAGTGAAGGCAGGAAAACCAGACAAAATTGCATAGGCAAGAAGCTGTCAGGATCCATGAAGTAGGATAATGGTCCTGGTGTTGGTTGAATGGGGATAAGTTTAAAGAGGAGCTGGGCAACTGATTTGTTTTCAGAAGAGAGGGAGGGGTCAAGGATAACACCTGGATTTCTTATTTGAAGTAATAGATAATGGGGCCATTGACCAAGAAAGCGACTACAAGTCTGTAGGAAAGATAGGGTTCACTCTTGATACATGAGACTTGAGGTGTCTCAAGTCTCATCCAAATGTGCTATTCCAGTAGGTGGTTGAAAATATAGATATGGAATTAAATGGGGCATCTCTCCTAGAAATTTTGACCTGGGTGTATAGGCAGCAATTAAGACCATGGTTATGAATCAGTGCATGGTGATAGGTGTGTCAAATATTTCCTGTCTGGTTTTTCTGCCTTCATTTCCCCCCTACAAACAGCAATCATTTGTGTATTCAACAAACATTTAAAGAGGGCTCATTGCTCCTTAGATTAAATAAGTAATGGGCCCATCTTGAAGAAACGCAAATATTTCCTGTTCTCTTTCAGGAATATAGCAGGATTGCATGCCCTGGCCTCCCTGTGATGGGGTTGAACTACATGACATGTTCTCCCAATTAATTGTGAACATAACATTTAATTGTTGATGCAAGACGTTCCAGAACTCTTTTTCTCTTTGCCATGGCAATCATCAGTGTTCCAGAGAGCATATGCACTATCAGTCTTGGTATTGGAGGGAAGATGATTCAGAACAGAGTCCCAGTCACATCATGAAGGACATGTAAACCTTGGTTGTTTTAAGCCACTGAGATTTGAGTTTTGTTACCAGCGCCGATCTTTGTCATCCTGGCTAATGTGCATAAGAAGAAGAGGTTTAAGGAGGAAAACTTGGGAACACCAATGTGCTTGTTAGACTCTTTTGCTTGTAAGAAAGAGAAACTCAGGAGACTACTTTAATTAAAAGAAGGAGCAGCCGGGCACGGTGGCTCAAGCCTGTAATCCCAGCACTTTGGGAGGCCAAGACAGGCGGATCACGTGGTCAGGAGATCGAGACCATCCTGGCTAACACGGTGAAACCCCGTCTCTACTAAAAAATACAAAAAAAACTAGCCGGGCGAGGTGGCGGGCGCCTGTAGTCCCAGCTACTTGGGAGGCTGAGGCAGGAGAATGGGGTAAACCTGGGAGGCAGAGCTTGCAATGAGCCGAGATTTGGCCACTGCACTCCAGCCTGGGTGACAGAGCGAGACTCTGTCTCAAAAAAAGAAAAAAAAAAAAAAGGAGCAAGTGTTTATACGGGTATATGAGTAGCTATTAGGAGCCCAGGCATAAGCTACTCTCTTATTTCTTTCTCATTATGTCTCTGCTTTTTGCTACCTCTTTAATCTATTCTCATAGTACCAACTGGCTGATTAATCCACTTCTTATCCTCTAGTCTGTATTTCAGAAGAATGTAAGCCAGTTCAGAGTTCTTAGCTGTAAGTCGCTTCATGGGCTGCTAGCCAACCTGAAAATGAGCTGCTCTTGGGTCAGGTGCTCATCCTTCTCTAAACAGTGTCACTCCTACCTGAAACATCATTCAGCTTTCCTGGGTATGGGACCTCTGGGAGGGCAGTGCAAGCTGTAGTGGGATATTTCTACTCTCATCCCACTACAATTTATTTTTCACAGAATTGTGAAAGGTTATATTTTACAGTTGGACATCAGATGTGTCTTAATCCACATCTACCAGCCCACCACAACCAGCCTAAAACCCTTATATTGCATTCAGGAAAGACCCAACTGCCTGCCTGGCCTACAAAGCCCTTTATGATCTAGCCTCTGCCTGACATTCCTACCTCACCTCCTGCCACCCTCCTTCTCACATGTTCCAGCCACCCAGGCCTCCTGTGTCTCCCTTGGATGAGTCAAGCTGGTTTCCTCCTCGGGACATTTGTGCTGTGCCCTTGCCAATCTTTCTTGTTTGAACACGCTGCCCTTGACTCTGAGAAAGCCTGGTCTCCTCCTTCTTGTTCATTTTAAGCTCTCCTGTCATCTCCTCAGAGATGACTTTCCTGATTACCCTCATCTAAAGGACTGCCCTCTCTACATCGGGTTACTGGTATCCCTTATTTTCTTCATAGCACTTATCATCACCTGAAATTGCCTTGTTTATTCCTTTCTGTCTGTCTTCCTTAAGCAGAATGAAATACCATGAAAGTACATATCATTCCTGTGTTGTGAACCCCTGTACTCTGATTCCCTAGAATAGTCCCTGTCACACTAAACATTTTTTAAGTGAAGGAAAGGGCAGTGGGCAGTGTGCTCAAGTGCTGGTTGTTCTCTGGTGTCCTCTACCCAGGTTCAGTGTCTACCCTTCCCTGGCTTGCTGTGTGTCTCAGGAGGTTGGCCTCTAGAGACGGTGTCACTCAGACTCCACTGGGCTCTGGATTTCCAGTTAGGCTTGACCAGTGAGAGGCACCAGCAGAATACTGGAGGATAGTACAAGTGAGAAGTGGTCAGGGCATTTATCACTTCCCAATTGATTTTCACTATGGTTTTGGCAGTGGTTCAATTTTGTGAACAAAGTTCTTATTTACCAAGTTTCCAACTCTTTCCCAGCTCTAGTTATGGTTTTCGGATGCTTTGTCATCCCTTTTAATACTTCCTTGATTAGACTCTATTTACAGTTGCTTTTGTTGCCTGCAGAGACTCTCACTGACACAGCAGGGGCAGGTCAGAGGCTGACAAGTGCAGTACAACCATCACTTGAGTTCATACAACTCACCCATAGCCACACAGAGAAAGTGGTAGAAGCAGATTTCAAATGTAAATTCAGGGAGAATGAGGAGATCTACAGAAACTGTTAGAAGTCCGAGGAAGAGAGAATGTTAAGACGTTAAGATGGAAAGATGGAATGTTAAGATGGCTTGTCAAGTGTGATTGGAGTCCCTTTTTCTTCTGGGTTTGGTGGCCTGCTGTTCTCTGATGCTCATTAAAATCTTTAATTAAAGGGTATTTTAGAGTCCTGGGCTCAAAATTAAAATTTGATTTATTTTGTAATAGGGCTCCAGAAGCCTTTAATTCTCTATTTTATTTTATTTCTAAAAGAAAAAGATTGGGCACTACTAAGATTGGACACTGCTGACCTAAGATAAAGACCCAAGATGAGAGAAGGACCAATGAGTGTCTCTTAGATATTTCTTTTAAAGGTAGCCACTAGGGCCTTAGGGAAAGTACTTTCAGGAATAGGCAAATTGCACCAGTTTGAGAGTGAATGGAAGGTAACTACAAAAGAGTGAGTTTAGATAGCACTTTTAATGATTTTGGATGCAAAGGAAGAAAAGGGTGATAGCTAGAAGGTAATACAGGGTGAGGAAGATGGGGACATTCTAACTGAAGGATTCCAGTGTGTTTATAGATTGAAGTAAAGAAGGCTGGAGAGAAGAGAGCATTTAAGTAAGAGAAGAGAGGAAATGTTATGAAGCCAGGTTGTAAAGGAGATGAAAGAGGATGTGGTTAAGATATTAGGGGAAGAATTAGATGCAGGGGAGAGACAGTGCTTCCTCTGAGATTCAAAGGAAAGATGTAGAGATGAATGCAAATTTTCCACTGCTTATTTCTAATTGTAACAGATTCTGTCATTTCAGGATTTATTTTAATGTAGTTGGGGAGCAGCAGGTAGTTTTTCTCTCCCTTTTAATAGCCTGGGGCTTCATTTCTGTGATTTTTCCTGATCAAAAATGAGAACCAATCTATCTCCTCAGCTCTTCAGGTGTCAATTATACAATAAGCAAATTTTTCCAGGCTGCCTGTTATAGACTTGCCACTATACTTCTGACTTAGATGTGGTACTTTGTTAGTATCTGTGAGGACTGAAAATGAGATAGAAGAGAAAAATCCAATCAAGCATCAAGTAATCACATTTAAATGGAAAATGGGAAGATACTATAAAAAATGAATTCAATGGTACATCACTCTCCAAACTCTAAATTTGCTATTTTATAATTATGAATTTCCATGTACTGTGCAACATTAGCTTCAGTTAAAGTGCACCCATAACGTTAAATGTGTTTTGATATGTGGTTGTTGAAGCTAACTGTTAAAATTAGTTTGCTGTGATTTATTGTTATTCATGCAAGTGGTTATCAAATACAACTGGAGTCCCCTTTTCTTCTGGGTTTGGTGGCCTGCTGTGTTTTTGCTTTTCTCTGGCTCCCATTAAAATCTTTAATTAAGGGAGATTTTAGAGTTCTGGGCTCAAAATTATAATTTGGTTTATTTTGTAATAGGGCACCAGAAGGCTTGACTCATTTATTTTATTTTGTTTTTTATTTTTGAGACAGGGTCTTGCTCTCTCACCCTGGCTGGAATGCAGTGGCATGTGCATGACTCACTGCAGCCTCCACCTCCTGGCTTAAGTGATCCTCCCACCTCAGCCTCCTGAGTGGCTGGGACTATAGATGTATGCCACCCCGCCTGGCTAATTTTTGTATTTTTTATACAGATGGTGTTATGCCATGTTGCCCAAGCTTCTTTAGAACTCCTGGGCTCAAGCAATACACCTGCCTCGACCTCCCAAAGTGCTGAGTTTCCAGGTGTGAGCCACAGTGGCTAACCAGAAGCTTTGAATTCTTCATGAAACTCTGAAGCACATAAACACATAAGCCAGGTATCCCTCAGTGAATAACTCCTGCAGCAAAAGGAGGTGAAAGTATAAGTGCATTGCATCAAATGGTGGCTTCAGGAGAACAATGCTGTTCTTCAACAGGCTCTTCAGCTAGCAAGGCAAATAGTCTGTAGACCCTTTTTGGTGCATTTTACAGAAGACAAGTGCCTTTTTTTCTGACTTGCTTAAGATCTGTAATTTAAATAAATACATTTGAACCCTGTATGAAATTGCTCTTCACTGTTAGCAACTAATTCTTCCTGAATGAGGTGTATGCAGCTTATTTCTTCAAGAAGAGTATATTGAGGGTATATACTTTGCTAGACTCTTTTGAGAATATAAAGGTGAATTAAAGGCATTTCCTGCCTTCAGGGAGTACAATCCAATTGTGGAGAAAAGACCAATAACTCCATTACAAAGCCTGTGCGGTGCATGCATCAGAGTGGTGTTGAAAGGTTTAGGATGGCAAGGGAAAGCACAATGACCCCAGATGGGGTGGCCATTTCTAAATAGTGGTCCTAGTTCTATTCCTCAGATGTGTTAACTAGACACTTGAAACTGAAGGTGTCCTTGATACTCTGAGCTAATGGTGAAAATAAGCAATCTTGGACAACTATCCCATGCAAGGTTACAGCTGTAGTGGGAAATGCTGCAATCTCATCCGTCTTGATCTGCTAGCCTCATGTGCACACACTTGCCCATGCTTCACCAAGTATGCACTGCCCTGAGGAATCTCTCCAGTCTCCCTCTCACACTGCTCCTCACTACATATTTGACCCAAAGAAGTGAGTCTTGGTGAAGGCAACATATAAAGATTAGTAGAGAAAGGGGAAGCCCCAACTCATATTAGCTAAGTAATTGTTTAGCTAATTACCACTCCCAGCCAGAAAATGAAAAATTATAGGTTAACTTTGCAGATGTGACTTCCAGTTCAGAAGAGTCAGAATATTTGGTATTTCCAGTTTCCATTAGTCTCAATTTCATGGGAAATAGTATTTCAGAATTCCAAAAAGAAAACTGTTGCTCATTTATAACAGTGAATGGAAATGCCAAATCTTACTGTTATTATACTTATCATACCATACAGGTTGATATACACACAAAGTACTTCTCAGTCTAGCCACTACACTAATTAACACCATATAGGATATTAAGAAGAAAAACTAGTATAAACTATCCACTTTAAATTTTTGTTTAAAATGTAAGAAAAAGCAAAATTCAGAATATTCTACTACCAATGAACCTTTGTTTACTAGTATAGAAAATATGATTAGAAACTTATATTGATTGCTTTCACAGAATAAATTCATTACTTTTTAGCCACACATACCCAGAATAATGTCTTTCAAGATTTATTAAATATGTATGGTTTTTTAAATCTTCTCATTAATCAAGACTTAAATAAAATCTATGATTGGAGAAAATTTTAAGAATTTGAACTTGAATCTGGATTTACATCAAGATTATTTGTTTCATTTATAAGATATGAGTTAGGGAGGAAAGATCTACTCTGTGGAACTCTAGGCTTAATGTGACTGACCTAATCTTTTTACAACCTTCTCTCCCAAACCTGTGCTCTCAGTTGAAGAGGAAGAAGAGGGGAAACTTCATCTTCAGTTGAAAAAAAGGAGTGAAAAACAAAGCACAGAAAGAGAGGGGCTTGCCTGCTAAGCCAGCAAATAAGCTTTTACTCAAAAATGTCTTGTTGGGCATCTACTGTGATCTCAGCATTTTAAAGGATACTTTGGAGGTGTGCCCTCAAGAATCCATCTTTCAGTGTGAGAAGGCCTAAACAACTGCACCACAAAGCGTTAATTACAGTGACAGCACTGTCAGAAGGAATAGCTAAATCTGCCTGGGAGTCAGAGAAGGTTTTGCAGCCATGATGATATTTGAGCTGCGTGTTGAAGGGTAAGTATACAGTTATTTATATCTTACTCATTTCAAAAGGATTTAAGCTGTCTCCGGGTTTTGAGCAGACAGTGGGAGAGTAGAATAGCCTTTCAGGCACAGAAAGTGCCAAAGCACAGAAGTGCGAAAAGGTGCAATGTGCTTGGGAAGTGGCAAGCTGTTCTGAGGACACATGCATAGAATGCACCTCTATGTACTCTGGGGGAAGCCAGGCAAATAATATCAACAAATATGCCATCCTCTAACAGTGGTTTGCAGACTTGAGCATGCATCAAAATTCCCAGGAGAGCTTTTCAAAGAACTGTTTACTGGGCCTCATTCCCAGAGTTTTTAATTCTGCTGGTGTGTGGCCTTGGAAAGCAAGAATTTGCATTTTTCACAAATTCCCAAGTGATACTGGTGCAGCTGGTCTTGGGACCATACTTTAAGAACCATTCAGGGAAGGAAACACTTGGTAGATTATGTCACATGTCCAAGAGACAGAGTAAATAGACTGCAACCCATTTATGGAAAGATGAAATAAACTTGAGAATGTCTAAAGCATAACAAGATTACTTGGAATGATGGCATATGGGGAATAAGAGAAAGGGAAGGAGTCCAGGATGTTAAAATTATGTTCCATAATATAAATGAAATACTATAGTGTTTACGAATTCAAAGAATCTTATTCCACCAACAAACCGTACTGTTGCAGGAAGTCAGGGACCCCGAACGGAGGGACTGGCTAAAGCCGTGGCAGAAGAACATAAATTGTGAAGATTTCATGGACGTTTATCAGTTCCCCAAATTAATACTTTTATAATTTCTTACACCTGTCTTTACTGTAATCTCTGAACATAAATTGTGAAGATTTCATGGACACGTATCACTTCCCCAGTGAATATCCTTGTGATTTCCTATGCCTGTCTTTAATCTCTTAATCCCATCATCTTCTTTGTAAGCTGAGGAGGATGAATGTCGCCTCAAGACCCTGTGATTGTATCAACTGCAGAAATTGTTTGTAGAGCATGTGTGTTTGAACAATGTGAAATCTGGGCATCTTAAAAAAGAACAGGATAACAGCGATGTTCAGGGAACAAGAGAGGTAACTTTGAACTGGCTGCCAGTGAGCCAGACAGAACAGAGCTATATTCCTCCTCTTTCATAAGCAAATTGGAGAAATATCGCTGAATTCTTTTTCTCAGCAAGGAACATCCCTGAGAAAGAGAATGCACCCTGAAGGTGGGCTTATAGACGGCCCCTTTTTAAGGCGTCCCGTCTTTTCTAGTCGAAGCCGAAGGGATGAAATAAGCTCCGGTCTCCTATAGTGCTCCCAGGCTTATCAGGTGGACAGAAATTCCCACCTAATAAATTTTGGTCAGACAAGTTATCTGCTCTCAAACTCTGTTTCCTGATAAGATGTTATCAATGACAATGCGTGCCCGAAACTTCATTAGCAATTTTAATTTCACCTCATCCGGTGGTCCTGTGATCTCGCCCTGCCTCCATTTGCTTTGTGATATTTTATTACCTTGTGAAGTATGTGATCTCTGTGACCCACACCCTATTCGTGCACTCCCTCCCCTTTTGAAAATCACTAATAAAACCTTGCTGGTTTTACGGCTCGGGGAACATCATGGATCCTGCCGACATGTGATGTCTTCCCTGGACACCCAGCTTTAAATTTCTCTCTCGTGCTCTTTCCCTTTATTTCTCAACCCAGTCGAGACACTTGGGAAATAGAAAAGAACCCATGTTAAACATTGGGAGTGGGTTCTCCCGATACCATACAAAGTTTTAGATCATTTTCTTGCCAGTGTCATGAGTTAGGTCTTTACAGCTAGATAAAGAGATGGCCCAGTCATGGTCATTCAGCAGTCATACCTCAAAAATGTGTAACATGAAGTCCACTCAGATAGGAGCAAACCTTCCTAAGGAATCTTCTAGGGGTGCTGAACCCACTTCCAGTGGTTGCAGTACTCATTGCACCCACTGTTAGTATCAGAACCTTGGCTGTAAGTCACTTGTGGTGTTTCAGCAAAAGAAACTTAACAGAGTAGACAGACAACCTACAAAATAGGAGAAAATATTTGCAAACTATGCATCTGACAAATGTCTAATATCCAGGATCTGTATGGAACTTAAACAAATTTTCGAGCAAAAAGTAAACAACACCATTAAATAATAAGCAATGGCCATGAACACTTCTCAAAAAAAGACATACATGTGGCCAAAAAGCATATGAAGAAATGTTCACTATTATTAATCACTAGAGAAATAGTAATCAAAACCACAATGGGATACCATCTCACATCAATTAGAATGGCCATTACTAAAAAGTCAAAAAGTAACGGATACTGGCAAGGTTGTGGAGAAAAGAGAGGGAGGAGTGTAAATTAGTTCAGCCATTGTAGAAATAAGTGTTGTGATTCCTCAGATAACTCAAAACAGAATTACCATTCAACCTAGCAATCTCATTATTGGGTATATATCCAAAGGAATATAAATTGTTCTGCCACAAAGACACATGCATGCATATATTCATTGCAGCACTATTCACAAATAGCAAAGACAGGAAATCAATCTGAATACCCATCAATGGTAGACTTGATAAATAAAATGTGGTATATGTGCACCATGAAATACTATATAGCCATGAAAAAGAATGAGATAATGTTCTTTGCAACCACATGGATGGAGCTGGAGGCCATTATCCTGAGGGAACTAACGCAGGAACAGAAAACCAAAATACCTTATGTTCTCACTTATAAGCGAGAGCTAAACAATAAGAACACATGGACGCAAAGAAGGGAAAGCAGACACCAGTCTGCTTTCTTAGGGTAGAGGGTTGCAGAAGGGAGAGGATCAGAAAAAATACCTATTGGGTACTATGCTTATTATCTGGGTGACTAAATAATCTGTACACCAAAGTTCCATGACACACAGTTTACCCATATGACAAATCTGCACATGTACCCTTGAACCTAAAATAAAAGTTAAAACAAAATTGTGGTGTTTCTAGCCTCAGTGTACTTCAGTAAGTGTAGGATCCCTGTCCCCTGACCTCCAGTACATAAGAGACTTCGTAACAACTATAAAAAATTGATAAATTGAGACTGGTAGAAGCCATAAAATGGAAAGATAAATATATTTGAGTAAGTTGATATCAATTATATTAAACACTTACATGAAAGCTTTGAAATTAACTTCCAGTTTCTCTGTCTAGCAACTATGGAGCCCTTAGCCAAGAATACTTAAGGAATAGTCTCTGTTCTGATCTCTCCTCCTTTGAATGTTTTTATTCTTCGGGTGCCTTGGTTCTGATGACACTCTTCTTGAATTATATGATGTTCTTGACTCTTGCAGGGCTGTTGAAATAATCAAATCTTTATTAAGTACAAATGCTTATTTATCTTTTTGCAGATTTTGAATTTTCGCATCAATATAATTTCTGCCAATAGTATATCCAAAGCGGTTGCTTTCCTTAATCCTCGTTGCTAAATATTTATAACTCATTAGCCTTTCTGTTTTTACAGCCCATGAACCCTCTGCATCTCTTGGATTGGACTACAGCCTTTGTGGTATGCCCTTGGTTAAGACTGCATAGGGGATGGAAGGAAAGTATGGAGTGGGTGGGAGTAAGATAGGTGTTACATTTTACTCCTTTTGACTGGCAGAATAACTTTCATATGGGGTTTAAACTGAAAAAAGACTGGTGCAGTGGGTCACGCCTGTAATCCCAGCACTTTGGGAGGCTGAGGTGGGTGGATCACTCGAGGTCAGGAGTTCGAGACCAGCCTGGCCAACATGGTGAAACCCAGTCTCTAGTAAAAATACAAAAAATAGCCAGGCGTAGTGGGGGGCCCCTGTAATCCAGCTACTCGGGAAGCTGAGGCAGGGAGAATAGATTGAACCCAGGAGGTGGAGTTTGCAGTGTGCCGAGATCATGCCTCTGTACTCCAGCCTGGGTGACAGAGTGAGACTCCATCTAAAAAAATAATAATAATAAATTGAAAAAAAAATTCTTCCCTTGGACAGAAATTTTACCCTTTCTTTATGGCAACATTTAACAGTCTTTGGCTGCAGCCTTTCAGGAATTTCTCTGATTCACCATTTTGTGCTCACAAATCATATGGGAAACAAAAACTTGCATAATACATTTCCACAGTATTGGGGTAAGAGGGGATTAATAAATTATACCTCCTCACCACTTAGGTTTTGAACTGTTGAGAGAGACATGGGTCAGTCAAATGAAGGTGAAAACTTTAACAATATTCCTGATAGAGCTGATGGAGAATGGACCGTAGAATGAGAGCCAAATAATAACTCTCTGCTGCCAGTAGGAACTTTGGAATAGCCCAGTAGCTGGAAGATTTGAGTGTAGAGCAGACAGACTAACCTAGGCCAATCACTGTGACCCATTTACCAGGTAATTAATTCAACCACCACAGAGAGCAAGAAGCCACGAGAAATACTTCCTCATGGAAAGCAAAGGATAAGTTATGTAAGACGTATATTTTATAAGGGAGTTTTAAAGACAGTAATTTAAAAAATGGCTAGGTACAGTGGCTCACACCTGTAATCCCAGAACTTTGGGCAGCCAAGGCAGGAGGATCACTTGAGACCAGGAGTTTGAGACCAGCCTGGACAGCAGAGTGAGACCCCATCTCTGCAAAATACGTTTTTAAAAAAGAAAATAACAATGACTAACACTAACTGTGTCTAACAATGACTTCTAAACTGTAGAAAAATAGTTTCTTCCCTCAAAGGTAATAAATGTCAAACACAATAAGGAATTTTAAAAATTCAAGAAAGTTAATATTTATTTTTCCATCTGTGAATGAAGATGATGATTAATTACATGCGTATCTTGTGTTGACTCCACTAAAAGCCTGTTTAATTTTTTAAAAGGTACCGTTAGGAGGGTTAAGGTTTTCTAACATTGTCACACACTAGTTCTTCTTCCATCTGTCCTCTAGTTTGCATAGTGGTAGAGTTAAAGCTGGATGCATGGCCACCCAGCTAGAAATACAATTGTTATTTTTACTTGCAACTAGAAGTAGCCACATGAATAAGTTCTCTCCAGCGGAATGGTAACATAAGAGTGATGTGTGCAACTCTAACTTCATTTATTTGTTTTTTGGGGTTTTTTGTGAGACACAGTCTCACTCTGTTGCCCAGACTGGAGTGCAGTGGCACAATCACAGCTCATTGCCTCCTCATCCTTCCAGGCTCAAGCAATTCTCCCACCTCAGCCTCCCAAATAGCTAGGACTACAGTGCATGCTACTATACCCAGTTATTTTTTGTATGTTTTGTAGAGGTGGGTTTTTGCCATGTTTCCTAGGCTGGTCTTGAACACCCGGGCTCAAGTGATCCTCCCACTCGGCCTCCCAAAGTGCTGGGGTTATAGGCGTGAGCTGCTGTGCCCAGCCAAACTTTACTTGTTTAAAATGAGATGAGTTGTTGTTCCCCACTTTCATTCCCCCTCTGAGTTGAAATGCCAACATGGCAGAGACCCAAGGCACCAGGGACCCTTTGTGACCTAACAGAGCAGAGCCACTCTAACCGCTTAGCCTGGCCAGACTGTGAGATGAGAAATAAACTCCTACCTTATTTAGGCCACTATATGTTTAGTGTCTTTTTTTCTGTTTGTTTTCGTATCAGCTTAACATATTATTTAACACAAATATGTATGCCTCATTTAAAAGGTATTTTTAAAAATATTCAATAGAAAGATATCTGTACAATTAGCAACTGTGGTGGATTCGATAATAGACCCCAAATGATATGCCTACTCAGAACCTGTGAATGTGAATTTATTTGGAAGTATAGTCTTTGCAGATACAATGAAGGTAAGGATCGCCAGATGATATCATCTGGGATTAACCAGGTGAGCCCTAAATCCAATGGCACATGTCTTCGTAAGAGACAGAAAAGAAAAACAGAAGAGAAGAAAACCACATGAAGGCAGAGGCAGAGATGGAAGTGAGGCATCTGAAGCCTAGGGACACCTGGTATCTGCAGGAGCTGGAAAAGGCAAGGAAGGATTCTCCCCTAGAGCTTTTATAGAGAGCATAGCCCAGCTGACAATTTGGTTTTAGACTTCTGGCCTCCAAAGTGTGAGAAAATAAGTTTCTGTTGTTTTTAAGCCACATACATAGTTTGTGGTGATGTCTTATGGCAGCTCCAGGAAACTAGAACAGCTACCTAATAAAATTTGATCGTGAAGATGGAGAAACTGGACATGGAGAAATAAAAAGAATAATTTCTTGTATTGTTGTGAAATGCTGAGAGAAGCACAGAGCACTATTTACATTAGTTTTATATACTGGCTCATTCATTCATGACTTTTTTTTTAAATGATCTGAAATGCCTCAACTGCTGAAAGGTGCAGGGCATATAAAATGAACCACAGGTCATATATAAAATGAACCACAGGGAAGATCCACCTGCAGATCCTCCAATGGCAGGCACAAGTACCACTACTGAGGGAGCATCCAGTGGGTGGCCACCAAGTGCCCAAAGGTGTGCCTAGGCGTGGAGCTGAGAAACCTCTTTAGCCCCAAGTTCTCTGCATGGGAATGAGGATAGTGGGTACTCTAGGTTCCTGGAGATCTGCCTAGGTATGGGGTGGACAGGGCCCCTCTGCACCCAGATCTCTGCACAGGAAAGGTAGATCAGCTCATGTAGCTGAACTAGGTGAGCTGTTGTTCCAAATACTTGAAGATCTGCCTGGACGTGAAGCAGAGAGGGTCCCTCTGCACCCAGATCTTTGCCCAGGAAGGGCGGGGTGGCTCAGGTTGTCAATCCAGGTGAGCAGATGCTTTGAATGCCTGGAGATATGCTGTGCATGGAGTGGAGAGGGCCTGACTGCACCACAATCTATATATAGGCATAGTGGAGCAGCTCAGGCTGCTGATCCAGGTGAGGGGTGCTCTGAATACCTGGAGAGACCTGCTGTGTATGGAGCAGAGAGGGACCTGCTACACCATGTTTATGTCCCATGCTACACCATGTCCATGTCCATGAAGGGTCAGGCAGCTTAGGCTGCTGGTCCAGGCAGGTGGGTGCTCTGAGTGCCTGGATTTCTGCCTAGGAGTGGAATATAGAAGACCTTGCTGCACCATGATCACTGGGGAGCAGGCTGGGGCACCCAGCAAGGACACACGCAGACTGATTCCAGGTCACCAAGCTGGCCCTAGCTGCAAGTCTTGCCACCCAGGAGAAACTCTAGCTGTAGCAGCTCTCTCCTGCCCCACCTTTGTGATAGGAGAGAGCACAGTTCCAGTGCCTACTGCTGAGGCACTTCCCAAATTGTGGCTATGTAATTCCCTACCCCACTCCAGGGCAGGTGCTCCAATCTCTTGGCAGAGACTAAAATGCTTCCACAGCCAGGCTACCAGGTTGACAAAGAATGGCTGACTTTGTACGCATCTGGATTAAAAATGGCATCCTGCTTTAGGTCCTGGGTCTGGGAAAATGCCTGCAGCTTTTCCTGGTGTCTTTCCCTCACAGTGTCTCCAAGCCTTTCCCCAAGTTAATTCAGAGCTTGGGATAAACAAAGTGCTCTCCATTGGCCTGAGTTTCTTGGATCCCCAGTGGAAAGGTGAGTCACAGAGGAAGGCTTTCTGCCTCTTTCACATACTGGGGCTTCACTCACTTTTAGTAGCCAGATGCTATCACAGGAGCTGTTTGCCCACATTCTCCTCCCTGGGATCTGGGGTGTCTTTCACAATTCCAGTGTATTCCCATTTTTCTTCCTGAATTGAAGTTCACAGAATTGATCTTTAGGCACTATCTTGTTATTTCTAAGTTGCTGAGGCATGCTAAAAGCCTCTGATCTTGGAGGGCAAAAACTGCTTTCTAATTTCTATAATAAAATCTAATAGATATTTATGTTCGTTTATTTGCAATTTAAAGTGTCAACATTATCCTACAAATGTAAATAGGTGGAAGGAGATAGCTGTGGGGTCTCTAATCCCTGTCCTCCAGGGAAGACAGCTGGGTTTACAGTTGGCTTCCCCAGGATCAGTTAGAGAATCTGGAGAATCCCATTAATCCCTTTTAAGGAATCCTTATCTAGGTGGGGATACCTGTGTAGGGCAAAGGTAGTGTTGAAGAGTCTTCTTGCATCTTACCAATGCATGACGCACATAAGCACCAAGGAGCCAGCATTGTGCATATTTTACTTAATCCAAATTCATTGTAAATGAGAAATATTTAAAATGATATTTAGAAACTATTGTCCAATGGAAGAGAAAAATCAAATGGGATCACTGACATACTCAATTTTACCTTAAGTTAAAAAGAAAAGGTGATAAAATTATATTTTTGTTTAAGTACCTAGGTATCTACTATGATTTTAGAATGCCACATGGTGGTTATCAATTTATTAGACAGAGGCTTGAAATGTATTTGTATACATTTGCAGATGCATATAATTTTAATGAATTATCTTTTTGTCATGAAATTCTGTGTGTAGCTTATCTCAGCAGTATTGCTTTCTGGTAATATATTATTTGATAAATCTTTGGAAAAGTTAACATGAAATCCATTGTTGTTCTAGTCAAGCATCCAGAAAGCACTTTATTTTAAGCATGATTCAGGTGGTAGAAAGAATAAAATCAGTTTTGTGTTGGTGTTGCTGCTTTTTCACTCTGAAAAAGATTTTTGTTGTGTTAAAGCCATTTTGCTTCTCGAAGTGAATCTTCTTTTGTGTATTTACAGTAAGGTTTCTTATGGGCATTTTCAAATAAAATACATAAGTGGAGACATATTAAACCAGTAATTCTGCTTTCCAGGTGTTCAGTTTCAACTTCTAAACACAAAGAAAAATGTCAAATAGGACTTAGAATAAAGTTGCACTAGGTTTTTAAGACTTACAACATTCACTTATGGAACTACTCATATTTTAAGACAAATAGAAAAATGTAGGCCGGGCGCGGTGGCTCAAGCCTGTAATCCCAGCACTTTGGGAGGCCGAGACGGGCGGATCACGAGGTCGGGAGATCGAGACCATCCTGGCTAACACGGTGAAACCCCGTCTCTACTAAAAAAAAATACAAAAAACTAGCCGGGCGAGGTGGCGGGCGCCTGTAGTCCCAGCTACTCGGGAGGCTGAGGCAGGAGAATGGCGTGAACCCGGGAGGCAGAGCTTGCAGTGAGCTGAGATCCGGCCACTGCACTCCAGCCTGGGCGACAGAGCGAGACTCTGTCTCAAAAAAAAAAAAAAAAAAAGAAAAATGTTCCTCCTGGTGAAATGTTTGCTATTATATGATACATAGTTAAATCAATGAGAAATAAGGGCAAAAATAGACAAATACTAAACAAAAGCTTCGTTGTGCAAATATACTCAGAAAACCCTTGAAAAACATACCTCCTAGTTGTAAATATTACAGCTGAGTTTACACGAAATGTCTATTAAATCCAGTAGGAGTCATGCATTCATACATTTCTGGCTAGTATAAGAGTGTTTAATAATCACTAAAGCCTTATATAAAGGTCTATATGATTCCTTGTCTTAATTATTTTAAGTAGCAGTTCCTGTTTCAATGTCCAACTTTTCTGCTGATTTAATGTTTTGAAACACCAATTTCTAAAAATAAGGGGATAATCACTATTTCACTTGTAAATTAGTAGGTATCACATTTGCTTTTGTAAACTTGATTTGCAATTGTTGTTTAAGCATTTACATATTAGCATAACAACACATAACCTCGTATTATGTTTTGCTAATGACTATGTAGACATTTTATCTGTGATAGGGCTAATGCCTGTCATGGATCAACCCACTAGTAACTTGTGCTTATTTAAATCTGGTTTTAGCCTAATGGTTTGCTTCTCTCACTTTGAGGGGCTGTTAAAGAGCAAAAATAATTTAGAAGTTAAAAATTTTGTATTACTTTTCGGAAATAGAAAAAAACATGTTATAAAGAATAAACTAAAGCAGTTTGAGCACAACAGATTTGATGAAGGCCATCTGCATTTGCTGCCTCCATAATCTGCCTTCCTTAACCTATTTATTTGCAGATGCTGTAGAAGAACCTCTTCTTGCAAGATCATTCATTCGTGCCTTGAGACAGTATGACTCAAGCTGACTTTTTTTTTTCCCAAGGAGTTTTTAAGTAAGTAAATGAATACACCAGTCAGGAGATGGAAGAGAAGTCCAGCCTGGAGATGCAAATATAGAAGGTACCAGTATTTTAGTAGTTGGTAAAACCAAGGCAGTGTATGAGATTATCTAGGAAAAAGATTATCTATCAGTTTTCTAAAGCCCATGCCTTTTTTGAATAAACAGAACACCTTTTTCCCCACCACATCGTCATTGAGAATCTTAGCCTTAACATCCACCTAGTTCCAGCTTTGTTTTTGTGTTCTACATTATAAAACCAACATTTTTGGCTGCATTTTCAAATTACTATAACATTTAATATGCCTTTTCAGACTATATATATGATACCCCTGATGAATAAGAAGAGCAGCCAGCTGAGCATGGGAACTCTACAAAGGGAACAGCTGTGACTGACCTAGTCATCTCACAGGGTGGCTAAGAGCAGCAAACCATATAGCTACCATATAAGTCTTTGGGACTCAGTATATAAAAGCCAGAATTTACACAATACTCTTGCTAAAAACAGATAATATCTATTTTTGAGAATGTGTGCAAAAGGAAATTTTTATGTTAGCACTTGCTTTTGGAAAGTCTAGCATGGTATATTACAGCAATTAGTAGTTCTATTCATTGCAAAATTTCAACCACATAGCTGCGAAGTAACTCAGGGTAGATATATTTTGTTACCAGCGTTCAAACCATTCTCTTCTCTCTTAATATTTAATAGTTCTCTAATTCTAAATTTAGCAAGTCAAATGGAACAGCTCATGAACAGTGTAGGTAGTAGTATGGGTATCCTTTGTTCATTGTGGGCAGTGTTGGGTTCACTGTCAAGATTTTGTTGAAATCCATGGACTGGTTTGTAAATATATAATTGCTCTGTATATTATGCTGTTTACAGTGAATGTCAAGTCCTTTACTGACACCAATATCAGTAAAATATATTCTGCAAACAAAAACAGTATTTTTTACTTTTAAATCAATAGTTCATGTGTACATTGTTTAGAAATTTCAGGGAGATTGGGTTACTATTTAATATGTTTTATCAGAGTACTAAGAGTATCTCGAAACTTGTCTTAACTAAGTCTCCTCCCCAATACTTCTGAGAGGTGTATTCTCACAAAGCAAATGATTCAAAGGAGAAAATAACCAAGCAACAACATAATAAATAAATAAATAAATAAAAATAAAAACTTTATTAGTTAGGAATTTAGCTTCAAGCCACTCTACAAAGCTCTAGTAAGCTTGGCTGAGTACATGAAAGGCTTCTTTTTCCTGGCTCATTAGGCCTGAACAGCCTCAAGCAAAGGCAGGCTCTTAGGATGCTCTCTCTTCACTTTGTTTTTCTTTTCTTAGATTCCAGTGGGCACTAATGGAAACGGAGAGAAAGACAAACAAGAGGTCCCTGCTAGCTCCCTGTGTACTGCAGAAGTGGTGTAGGCTGTGCTCCGAACTTAGAGAGAAGGAAAAGAGGACAACCCCTCTATCCCCAGATTCCCTCCCAGCCCTGTTCTGCCAGTCAGCTAATTGGAAACAAGAGAGAAGGGAGGCCTGTGGTGACCTCTTGACACCAGGGGAAAACCTGACCCTAGAAAAATCAGCTCCATCAATATCATGTGATCTTACCAAGGCAAGTGACCCTACTCCCTAAACTGGTGGAAAGGGTGTGAATGTCAACTAGAGTTCTATACTTTAAAAACAACCAAAATATTGCAAATTTTGAGTATCTTTCCTAAAGAAAGCAACATATTGTAATCTTGTTTTCTGTTAGATAAATCTCTGTTAAAAAGAAGCTTTGTTGAGACTCTCAAGTCTCTAAAAAATAACTCAGCCATCTTTTGATTCCTTGGGGACCCATGAAAAAGTCTGAGCACACACGCATTCTTTACAATGAGTCTCTGGCACGAAACCAGAGCCCTAGTGAGTGAGGCTGAGTCATGGCATTCCGCAAAGCCTCCTTTTGTGCCACTGGCCTAAAGCCTAGATGAAAAGAAAGCAAAGAGGCTCCTTTGACTCCACTGCCCTAGGCCTACGCCCTAATTGTTGCTTTCAGAGTCTTGTAACTTCAGCAGTAAGAAGGGGGAAAGTCAACTTTAAGAAAAAAAGTGCCAAGGGTAAAAGATCAGTTCTCCTTCATAACGTTGAACTGATCTTACCTGTGTTACCCAGTTGTGAGCCATTGGTGTGCATGTTTGAGTGAGTGTGTGTGTTGGGGGGAAAGGGAGCATTTGAATATGAAAACTATGTGAAAAGGCACACTCTATAAGAGGCAAAGAACAGCAAATCCCACAGAATGCTAAAGGTGCCAAAGGTAGAGCTTGTCTGCAAATCTCTTGGAAACCTTCAGTCAACAGGTGACTGGGTCAGCTTCTAAATTGTATCTTCCCTTGGCTCTCTGGCCTTCTCCCACTGAGATAATCATCATGTTGTATTATTCTTCAACAGCCATCATTTTCCTAGACTGGAAGCTCCCCGAGAGCCAAGATATGTCTGTCTTGTTCTCCAGCACTTACTAGGCACTCAATAGATTTTGTTTTTCCTGTTGAATGGCATTTAATCTACACTTGACTATAACCTTTATTCAGAACACTATTGGGGAAGGTATTTAGGGGAGGGCTTCTTCATGTCTCCTAAAGCATACAGTCTTTAACCAAGATTAACTCTGGAAGTATTATAATTTAAATAACTGATTAAGTTAGGAAAACTAAACTCATACGCACACACACAGACACAATTTTAATTTGTTAGCCACTCAGACTAGGTTGTGTGTGTCTATAGCCCCATCAACCATCCTCTTTTTGTATGCTCACTTGTAATTTCATTATGAAAATTTTTGTTTCAGCTAGGTTGTAAACCACAGGAGTACAGTAGACTGTGTCTTTTTTGTTTACTGCTGGATTCCTTGGGCCTAACACCTGGCCTAGCATATATTAGATATTCAATAGGTATTCACCGAATAAATGAATGAAATACTCAGCAATCCCTTTTTACAGACAAATCAGTAATCTCTTTTTGTCAGTTGCTCATTTGATCACTTCCAGGTTTTCATTAAAAGACCATTAAAGGTCTAATGTGTATGCTAACTATTGAAGTTACGGCAGCTATTCATGATCAGTTATGTCTATGCTTCAATAACTCTTATATTTCATTAGAAAGACAAGGAAAAATAAATTGTTACATTACTATATCAGAAATTAATTTTACAAGATATCTGAAACTCAACTCTGAAATACATCTAATTTTTTGACATTATAAAATGGTGCATACATCTCTATATACAATATATGATACATCTATATAAATCTGGACAGTATAATACAGTTTTTACTGCATCAAAACTTTTCAATAAAGTTACATATAAGTAAAAGTTTAAACTATAGGCCAAATTTATTTTTGTATTTACACATGGTCACAAATAACTCTTGGTGCACAATGGTATTTCTATTCTAGACAATCCCCACAGTTCCACTTATGTAAGGTACCTTGCAAAAAAGATCTTTTCAGTATTTAATCTAAATACAGATATCAAAACTGATTCTTCATTTTTTGAATTACTGAATTTTCAACAGATGATACCTTATGTTTAATCAAAAGAGATAAATAGGACTGGAAAAGTCAATTATAAAAGTAGTTGCTGCTTGCTAGTCTTACACAAATTTTTATATTCCTTTAAAGTGGAAACTTGAGACAGCAGAAGATAGTGATAAATTCTTACTTACAATGTGTGTGCTTTTTAAAAAAAAAAAAATTTATGTATCATTTTTATGGTAGATGCCTTTTAATTAACATTGTCAAATTTTAAGGCACTCAGTATTAAAAGGAATCCAGAAAGATGTTCATTCTGAGAAAAAAAAATGGTAATTTAAATACAGTATTTCTATTGAATCCTGGAAAGTTCAACTTTGCTCAATTCATAAACATTTAAACATGATTTATTTCCATAATAGGAACAGCTATGCGGAGGAGGAATGACAAGTAGAAGAGGGGAAAAGGGAAAATATAAACAAAAATAAATAGTACATTTCACACAGAAGCAGAGGAACAGAAAGTGAAATCTGAGATGTGAGTAAAGTACTCTTGTTACACCATGTTAACCACTTAGGCTGTAACATTCAGCATGTGACGCAATTTCCTGAGACTTTTGAAGTGGTAATACTAAGTATATGATTAAGTATAGTATTCTTAACCTTGACCCCGGAAGCTCCAGGAGCTTTCATTCATTATTTATTCATGGAGCTCAGACTATACTACTCTGGAGGTACAGAGATGACTATTTGCCTTTGAGGGATATACAACCAATTAGAGAAGACAGACAAATAATCAGAGGATGCTAATATAGTTTCATATGTACTATAATACTGGAAATGCTATTTTTTGTGGCAAAACATGCTAAGAAAAGAGTCCAAAAACTCTTTCTCAGGATTTCATGTGTCAGATGTTAAAGTGGCATTGTACAGCTATATTTTTTAAACTGGCATTAGTTGCACTTAAAATAAGCATTTCATAGCAATAATATTCAATATTATTTTATAGTTCCCTATATAATAAGTGAATACTATTTTAATCATATATTATTTCGAGTCAGTGTGCAACTTTTTCCCACAGTTAATATGGGACCATCTAATTTCATAATTGATATATTAGAGCAAATTCAGCAGAGTGGGAAGGAATGAATTTGACATTTAATTCCTTGCTTCAGAATATAGTAAAATGGTAACACCTTTGAAGTGGCCCCCAACTTTTTCTGAGTTTGGGGTTCTGTGAATATATTTGGTTCTGTGAGAGTTGCAACAGTGTTGCTGGAGGGAACTATAGCACTAAATACCATTTTGACACCTTTGTTTATATGGGTGATCATAGTGACAGCTTTTGATATAAAATCAGGAAAAACTCTGGATACTTCAAAGGAATCACTCCACCATTTAAATTAGTATTTCCACTGAGCAAGGATTCTATGCAAAGGTTACTCCAAGTAGTGTCATGAGGAGGATGCAATAAAGAGAGGTCCTATTGGCTGATTTGTTTCATTAAGTATACATTAGGATTACCCACTCAAAAACACTAATCACAGTTTGGGCAAACATCCTCTCCCTCCTCTGAAGAAGTTTAAGACTGAACTGAAAGGTAATTCTACCAGAACTCTGAAGACAGTGTTGTCTAAAATATTCCCAGTGAAAATAAATTAGTGGAGAAAAATCTTAAAGAGAGGGCAAAATGTACGCAGCAGAAATTACCGAGAGCAGAGATACATTAGAAGGAACAGAGATACAGCAGGAAGGGTTGGTGAAGGGATTAGCTTGAGACCAAAAGAAACAGAAAGGTGAAGAACTGGGGATTTTAGAAATGCACTGATAACCAGTTTGGCTTGATTTCAGTCACATATTTGATTTCTTCATTCTTACTCTTAGGAGTATGCCTAAGAACATGCTGCACTGTCTCTGCTCCTTCACCCAAACCATCTCAAGAGAGGTGGAACCAATGATATATGTAGTAAATTTGATTAGAATAAGAGTATCCTTGGCTGAGCTTCAGCCATCGTTCCTTTTAGGAGCATTATTTCCTGCAGAGAGCAAATGTTCTATTGCTCCTCCAAGGACAAGCTCTTTCTCCCATATAAGAAGACTTGTTTGGGTCCAATGCTGCCCTGAACTTGGTTAAATCTTCTGTATTCTGAGATTTGGCATTATCAAATTCCTGTGGCTAACAGACATAAAGCTATATTCTCCAACCTGGTCTCTATTATTAATAAAAATGTTATGCTAGTTTCTGTCTGTTATTCTTTTGTTTCTCAATGAGATCAGTATTGGATGGGAGAAAGGACTGTTATCTCTCGTGCCAATTAATTATTTACTCATCAAGTATAGCATTCATTACATGAGTGTGGCAGACTGCTAGTAGGCCCCCCAAATCTGCCTTTCCATTCTTAATAATACAAGGATATCCAGCTAGAGACCGTATTTCCAGTTCCCCTTGCACAAAATGTGACCATAGAGCTTAGTATCACCATGGAAAATGATCAGAAGCAATGAGTGCAACTTCTACCTCACTTGCTTCAAAGGAAGTTACTTCCTGTTGTCTTCCTGTGAACTAGACCTTAGGAATGGCTTCAAGTTAATTTGACTATTCAGAGGAGGACTGAGTCCCAGGAGTTAGTAGAACAGCATTGTGGAGGGAATCTGAGTTGCTGAATGTCCTTAGAGAGTAGACTTGGCCCACTATGCTTCCCTGCACTGTTACATATAAGTGAAATAAACATTTGTCTCATTTCCATTGTGTAGTTGGGGCTCTTTCTTAAAGAAGCTTAGTGTTTACCCTAAAACCCAGGATCAAGTTGATTTGGCCTTAAATAATCACTATTATAAGATGTAGAGAGGTAGATTGAATTTATCATATGAATGTCGTTAGCTACAAATTAGCCCTATGGTGTATAGCTACTATTACTTCTTAGAGAAATGAGTGGCATAATTTTAATATAAATAATATAACAACCATTAGTACATTATTAATACATCCCAAGAATGGGACAAGAAGCTCCTTGGTTATGCTTGTATCTGTAAGAAAGGTAGCTTAAGTAAACATAGGCTTGCTCTAATTCTTTTGAACCAGTTAATTTTCAGTTACATCAAGAAAGTTTAATTGATAAAATCCTTCAGGGCTTTCAGGTAGAGAGGACAGCAAGCATAAAGGTTCTAAGCCAGGAATGAACTTGGCATGTGTGAGAGTCAAAAAGAGCAGTGTACCTGGTACATGATGGATAAAGAAGAGTTGTAAGGAATGAATTTAGGCAGATTGGCAGGGACCAGATCGGACAAGTCCTTGAAAACCAGGATAAGAAATTTGGATTTTATTCTAGGCATGATGGGAAGCCATTGGAAAATTTTAAGCAACTAGATGGCATTAGCAGGTCTCTTCTTTTTTTTGTTGTTTTTTTGTTTTTTTTTTTTTTAAAAAAGCACCCTATCAAAAATGGACACATACACACACACAAAAGGCAGGAAAACTGGTTAGTGTAGTAACTTAGGCAACAGAAGACGGTGACTTGGGTAATGGTTCAGCCCTTTGGGAACACTAAACAATAATATATCAAAGATTTTATTTCATCTGGCACTCATTAGGCAGAACATTCCTTCACTCCCAAGCTCCAGTACTGCTCCTGGCTGCTTCTTCCAACATGCCTTTGTTGTCAAAGAGTGAATGTCTTGGCTCAGCTCAGCAACCCCAAACAGAGGCCTGGAGTGCAGCTGCTTGCTTATGGAAATATGGTCCACAAAATGGATGTCTAGATTGCAGTTAATCAAATCAAACACCAGCTAGCACTTTTTGTTTGGTGCTTCCAAAGCAAGTTGCTGCCAAGTCCAGTCATCATTCTAAACCATTTTTAAAAGAGGCTTCTGCAGCTGCCTGGCTCTGGTGAGGCTTCTAATGGTAAGGCTATAGACAGATCACAGATTCTGATATTATTTCATCCAATGTGCTGAAAAAAGAAGAAAATAACAAAATTGGCAAGTGATAGGTGTAGAAATGAGGTACCAGGAAATTGAAGCAGATCATGATCCAAAGAGTATACTTAGAATGGACAGTAGATGCTTGTGTTTTCCTTGAAAATGTAGTCTGTCTGGAAGGTGAGACATATCAAAGTTGGGACTTTCAGGTAATAGGTGGATTCAAACATTTTCTGATTAACAATTGATTGAGTTTATCTAAGACTTGGAATCATTAGAAGACAGTGTCTGGGTTAAATAAGGGGTTATGGAGACCAAGGTTTTTGTTATGCAGATGAAGCCTCCAGGTAGCAGGCTTCAGAGAGAATAAATTGTAAATATTTCTTTTCTTTTTTTTTTTTTTTTTTTTTTTTTGAGAGGGAGTCTCGCTCTGTCGCCCAGGCTGGAGTGCGGTGGCGCGATCTCTGCTCACTGCAAGCTCCGCCTCCCGGGTTCACGCCATTCTCCCGCCTCAGCCTCCCGAGTAGCTGGGACTACAGGCGCCCGCCACCTCGCCCGGCTAGTTTTTTGTATTTTTTAGTAGAGACGGGGTTTCACCGGGTTAGCCAGGATGGTCTCGATTTCCTGACCTCGTGATCCGCCCGTCTCGGCCTCCCAAAGTGCTGGGATTATAGGCTTGAGCCACCGCGCCCGGCCGATAAGGTACTAGACTTTTAGTTAATTCTCTCCTGGACAGGAAAAAGACCTGGAGAGAGAACGGGATTCTCTAGAGAATGTAGATTTTTTCCACAACAGACAGCTTTGCAAGACCATTTCAAAATATCTCAAAGAAATATATTTTGTGGTAAAATACTTTGATTTCTTTCAGGGCCTGCTGTCTGTCATACTGGTATTTTATTGTTACAAATAGCCTGTTTTGTCAGTCTTAATGTTGCTGTTGCAATGTTAATCCTGGTCAGCTGTGCCTGAATTCCAACGAAAGGAAGATATAATGAGACATGTCCATCCATCTATACCCATTGTGGCCTGAAATAGAGTTTCAGGTTTACTTTCGATTATGGACTGAGAGGAGAGATCCATTCAATTTGTTGCAGGGCTTAGAATTTTATTTTTGCTTTACAAAGGTACAGAGATTTCCCATATACTCCCATCCTTAAATGTGCATAGCCTGTTCATTATCAATATCCCACACCAGACTGGTACATTTGTTACCATCAATGAACATACATTGACACATCATCATAACCCAAACTTCACAGTCTAGGTTAGGGTTCATTCTTGGGTTTGCACAAATATATAATATCATGTATCTATCACTATAATATGATTTTCACTGCCCTAAAAAGCCTCTGTGCTCTGCTTGTTCCTCTATCCCTTCCCCCAGCATCTGGCAACCACTGATCTTTTTTCTGTCTTCATAGTTTTGTTGGAATCTTACCATAGCCTTTCCAGATTGGCTTATTTCACTTAGTGACATGCATTTAAGTTTCCTCCATGTCTTTTCATGAGTTGATAACTCATTTCTTTTTAGTGCTGAATAATATTCCATTGTCTGGATGTACCACAGTTTATTTATTCATTACTTTACTGAAGAACATATTGCTAGGTTATATGGTAAGAGTAATTGACATGTAATTTTGTTGGATGGCTAGTACATAGCCTGCTGCAGTATACTACAACAAATTATCAAAAAATGAATAGTTAGGTGTATCCACTAAGGGTACAACAAGAAAGTATATTCATGCATAACAAGAGGAGAAAGTTAGGATATATATAAAGCATGGAAGGATATGGAATCTCCTCCATGAAAAACAAAGGGAAGAGAAAAGAACAGGCAGTTACCTCCTGGGTTTTATTCTTAAGCTTTGAATCATCTACATGAGATTGATTCTAAATGTCTTCCTCACCTGTACAGTTTGAGTGATGGGCCAGGTTTTCTTTTATCTGAATAACCACTGTGAGATGGCAGTAGGGGCTCCATGTGGCAAGGTGGCCCAATAGAGAGAAGGCAAAGTGCAGGGGAAGGAAAGTAGCTTTATATTGAAGGAAAGGCAAGAATGAAAAATGTCTTGGCCAACCTCAAAATGGACCCTCAATTAAAGTGTATTCCAGCATTTGTCTTTTATAAATAATATGTTTAAATAAGCACAGCACTTTGGAGAAGGTATCAGCTAAAGCCTATTTACTTTACCTAGGCAGAGCTGGCTCCAAGAACAGCTTATTTCCTTTATCGGAGTTTGTTGTTATTAACACAGTTGAGGAGTTGGGCAATTATTGCTTATTTTATTTATTTTATGCAAAAGTGCTTCTTTTGCTTGACTCATCTCATTAACTTAATTATCTACTAGTTAAGTATCTTTCAAATGGAAACATGTTTATGCTGAGTATTTTTAAATGGATAATGTAGTGTGTCAGGAGATGGGTTTGGTAAAAGTAGAAAAAAAAAGTTGAGGCTCAGCCTTTCATGAGAATGCAAAGAATCACATTTTTTTTCCCTCCAGTTTCTGATTTTGTTAAAAAGAAGGAAAGAAGTTTCAGTCAAATTTGAATCAAACTTAGAAGAACTCTGTTTAGACACAGTATATTAGTCCATTCTCACACTGCTATAAAGTGTAGCAGTACGAGCCGCAGACAAGAACCCCTCAGACACCGAGTTGTGGGAGGAAAGGGCTTTGTTCAGCTGGGGGCATTGGCAAAGTCACGTCTCCAAAAACCAAGCTCCCTGAGTGAGCAATTCCTATCCCTTTTAAGGGCTTACAATTCTAAGGGGGTCTGCGTGAGAGGGTTGTGATCGATTGAGCAAGCAGTGGGTACATGACTGGAAGCTGCATGCACCAGTAATCAGAATGGAACAGAACAGGACAGGAATTTTCACAGTGCTTTTCCATACAATGTCTGGAATCTACAGATAACATAACCAGTTAGGTCAGGGGTCGATCTTTAACTACAAGGCCTGGAATGCAGCACTGGGCTGTTTGACTGCTGATTTCATTTCTGTCTTTTCTTTAACTCCTACTTTTTCTTTGAGGCAGAAATTGGGCATAAGACAATATGAGGGGTGGTCTCCTCCCTTAAAAGAACTACCCAAGTTCTTTATATGACTCACAGTTCTTCAGGCTATACAGGAAGCATGGCTGGGAGGCCTCAGGAAACTTACAATCATGGTGAGGCAGGAATATAGGGTCTAGAGGCAGGGAACATAAGGCTGATTCACACTTCAGCAATGACAGGAAATATCCTCTCTACAGGGTGTAGGCTAAGTAAATGACTTTGTAACTTTACTTTATCCTCTTCATTTACATAGGGTGTACCCCAAGTAACCAATAGAATCCTCTGGAGGGTATTTAAACTCCCGCAAAATCAGTAATGGATCCCTTAAGCCCCTATGCTTGGGCCTGCTCCCACACTGTGGAGTGTACTTTCATTTTCAATAAATCCCTTCCTTCCTTGCTTGCTTTGTTTGTGCGTTTTGTCCAATTTTTTCCTTTCTGCCCCATAGTTTGCTGTCTAATGGCAAAGTGGAATAGTGTTGCATGTATCCAGGTTTTTACTGTTGTTCTAGCAGGGAGCCTGGTTAATGTGTGATGCTCTCCTTTGGTACTGTTTGGTCCCAGTGCTCTTTGGAGGCTGGGGAGGCTTGACCTTTAAAAATCAAACTGCCATGGCGACTGCTTTACCCGAAATTTTGGTTCACAACCTTCATTGGATTATCTGTTGGGGCAAAGTAAAACCAGCAAGCCTGTATTGCTATCTCATGGTTAAGGTTCCAAGCTATTGGATCTTTGTTTATGTGTGTGTATGCATGTCTAGATGTGTTTATTTTTATATACCTTATTGTTATATGTTGTGTCTACCAAAATTGGCTTATAAGTAAAAGAGTGCTCATAAGTAAATAATTCTAAGGAATTTTCAAGTTTACGTGACTTAAAGTATAACTTTACTAAACAAGCTAGCTTTACAATTATTGGTGGAATAAAACTAGAAATATCTTCAGAATTGCCAGCATACATTTTGTCTAAATCTTATGTTTGTCTTTGCTAGATATTTTAAAATGTCAGTGTTAATTCAAGCTGGGAGCTGCTTGGGGTGAGCCTGCCTCCCATTCTATTGAAAGCCTCACTGAGATAAATGCATATCTGATTGCTTCCTTTGGAAAGGCTAATCAGAAACTCAGAAGAATGCCACCATTTGTCTCCCACTTACCTGTGATCTGAAAGCTCCCAAATCCCCTCCCCGCTTCGAGTTTTCCCACCTTTCGGGATCAAACCAATGTCCATTTTACATATGTTGATTGATGTCTCATGTCTCCCTTGTTAAAAGTAAAAAATTAGGTACAGTGAATGGGATAAATGTTTTATGTAAACTTTTTGTGTAAATTAAAATCTTTAAGTTATTTTTGATGCTCGTTTAATATCTAGATCATTTCCAATTAAAAAGGGTTATGATATGGGGAAATATGTTTCTAAAATTGTGGAGTTGTTCTTATCCATAAATGCCCATATCTGATAGTTCAGGATTTCTTGCTTTTTAGGGTTACACTAAAGTTTTAGGTTGCTGAGGATAAAATTCTACTTAACACATAATTCTGTATACAAAATGTGCCAGAAAGGATTGTTATTAGTGGAAAAAAAAAATTTTGTCTAATTCAGAAGTTATCTAAAAGTTAGTTCAAATTACATATTTCAAAAAGTTATTTATGAAACAATGTAGTAAGGAATCATTAAGTAAGGGAGAAAAATGTGGAAAAGTTTAAATAATAAAATATTCTTTAAAACCTGATAGAGAATTGGAGACACTTGGCTAATTAACATTTTCATAAAGCTCTTAGTCTTGATTAAAGTAAAGTAAGAAGCTTTGTAAATAAATGCATTGACAGTTTGGCAATTCTTTTTTTTTTTTTTAAATATAGGTAAGCATGAAGCAGGATTTAGTGTGGAGCCAAATTTCACATACATGCTTGCATTGCTTCACACTATGTTTACTGTTTTGCATGGATAGTGCTGGCACTGGAGTACTTACTGATCATGTACCTAAAGTGGACTTCTTGATTGCACAGAACATATAATAATATTGTTGAACTTAAAGATATTAAATTGTGTATCAGGAATAAAATATTCATTATGTTGGTTTTCTGGGGCCCTAGGTAACACTGTAGCCTCCAGGTAAAATTAAGTAGGAAAATTTAGGGTTGGTTTCCTGTTTGTTTTTACTTCTAGTTTTCACTCATTTGTTCTTTATTCTCCCTTGGCTTTGCTTGTATATGCATTTACATATAACCATGATGTTTTTTAGATCCTAGTGGAAGACTTTTATTTGGTTCTGTGAATACTTATTTTGTTTCCTATGCCTTTCTAGCAAGTCATCATTCATTCCATTTATCTGGAATTCCTAGGCTACCTTTGTCAGGCCTGCAGAAATTGATAGAGCACACCAGCCTTTTTTTTTTTTTTTTTTTTTTTTGAGACAGAATCTCACTCTGTCACCCAGGCTGGAGTGCAGTGATGTGATCTTGGCTCACTGCAAACTCCATCTCCAGGTTCAAGCAATTCTCCTGCCTCAGCCTCCTGAGAAGCTGGGATTACAGGTGCCCACCATCAAACCCAGATAATTTTTTTGTATATTTAGTAGAGATGGGGTTTCACTATGTTGGTCAGGCTGGCCTCAAACTCCTGACCTCAAGTGATCCACCCACCTTGGCCTCCCAAAGTGCTGGGATTACAGGCGTGAGGCACTGCACCTGGCCCATACCAGCCTTTTAACCTTAAACTAACTTTTTGGGTTTTAGGTTTCTTGATACTTTAAGCCTGTTGAGTATACTCTTATAAATAGAATTTGAGTCATATTTCTCTCTCTGCCTAATTTCTCCAAAATGTGTAAACCCTTTGTAAATATTCTTAATTCATGGCAATGTGTTTGTTTGCATACAGTCAAGCAGGGTCACTAGGGCCGCTTGGAGAGAGAGAACCCAGAAACCTGGCATGCTGGCAAAAGGGTAGAATTTCTTACCAGTCAGTCTCTGGCCTCTTTCTGTGCAAACTGGTTAAATATAAAGTAAAAGTTACTGTTTATTACCTCCGTAAAGTTTTAAGTTAATTTGTTTAATAATTAAAAAAATCAAATATTTTATCAGAAAAGTGAAAAACATAATGACTTTTATTTAGTTCATGTGATGTGAGTAATCTTTGGGAAATTAAGACAGTTTTAAAGATTACCGGTAAAGTACAAATGTCTTCGAAATGTAAACATGTGGTCTAAATTATGTTCAAATATTAGGTTTGCTAAATGCTTTAAGGACATAAGCTGCTTCTTTGGCTTTTGAAAATTGTTTAACTTACCTGCTTTCCAGCTAGGTAAGACCTGGGGACACGTGGAGCTGGCAACACCCGCAGCTATGCTGGAAATAGTCAAACCTTATCAGAACATAACTTACCAGGTTTTGTTAGAATTTGCCATTAAAACATGCAACTTAGACTACTAGAAACAGTTTTACATACAAGGTGTGTAAGAACAGAACATAGGTTTTTTTGTAAGAGGTTATAAAAGGGTTTTACTTCTTTAAAATTTCTTAGTCATCATTTTGGCAAAATAAATAATTTATGGCAATCTGGAATTCCAAAATCAAACTTCAGTTTTAAAATTGTCTTTCCTGGCCAGGTACGGTGGCTCACGCCTGTAATCCCAGCACTTTGGGAGACTGAGACAGGTGGATCACCTGAAAATCACCTGAGGTCAGCAGTTCATGACCAGCCTGGCCAACATGGTGAAACCCTGTCTCTACTAAAAATTCAAAAAATTAGCCGGGAGTGGTGGCAGGCAACTGCAATCCCAGCTACTTGGGAGGCTGGGGCAGGAGAATGCTTGAACCCAGGAGGCGGAGACTGCTGTAAGCCGAGATCATTGCACTCCAGCCTGGGCAACAAGAGCAAAACTCCGTCAAAAAAAAAAAAAAAAATTTGTCTTTCCTAATGCCTGGCTTTGTGGATGGATCAGAGGGCCCCTGAAAACATCCAGAAAGGAAGTAAACAGGGTTATTTGACATTTTTCGGTACATGGGATTGCCAAAATGATGTTCAATCTTCTTTAGGTTATGTTTTTGTGAATAATACTAATATATGTTCCAAAATTATATGGGATTTCTAAAATTCTAATGTCTAAGTATATGCTATGCATTATAATTATGGTTATTATGTTAAGTTATTGTAAACCACAGAAATAACCAAATTTCCTTGTTAGTGCTATCCACCTAATTTGGAAAAACAATTGGTATCCAAGAGGATATAAGTCTAATGTTAATTAAGCATGGACTCATGGAGAACCAGGATGGCTACCTTGTCCTTCCTGAGTCCTTAAAGCTTTAATTATCAAAAGTTCTGCATTCCATGACTCCTCATCGAAAAGATAAAATAATCCAAATTGAATACATTAGTGTAGTGACTTACAAATTACTAAAATAGTTTATAACAGTGTTTGATCCCATATTCTTGGAAACAACAATTAAAGCTTCAGGTACATTTGGTCACCTGGTTGGCCAATTAAAAATTTTATAAAGGGATTTCATTCCATTGTTATTTTCAATGCACATTTTCTGGTTGTATAAAAGCTTTGCTATGCAAGAGGGCTGATATTATCACAGTAGATTATTATGCTACAGTGTATTTTCACCAGGTAAAGAAAGCTTTTTATGGTTTGGATCTTCTGGAAACATCAAAGGAAAACTGTCCTTGCCATCCACATGACAACAAAATTTCAGGACCATGAGCTTTGAGTTCATAATCTCATAACTGAGAAAGGTACCTCCATGCTCTTGAAACCGTACCCCCATTGGAACCCTTAAGGTAAAACTAACCAGGGAAATTTTTCCCAAGAAGAAGATGGCATCCTCGATGTGAACAGCTTTTCCCAAGTTCACAAATTAATACTTCTACCATCATGAAACTCTTATCTTTGAATATTTTCTTTTGCTTATGCCTCTATAAACAATAGAAGTGAAAAGGGGGTCTTTTATGTGCACTTATGGGGTGTACTTTGATTTGTAAAGGAGTTTGCAACCAGCCTTATATATGGATAAACTTATACTTTGATAAATAAAAGATGAAGGCCCAATATAGGTAGGAAACTTTAAAGGTACATATGTTGCATCATAATCAGTTAAAAACAAAACATTAGTTAACTCCTCTTGACCCACATCATGGGTTAAGAAGAGCATTGCCAGGAGGCCTTTGCTCTTCTAGAAGGGCGTCATTTGTTAGGGCCTTTTTCCATGTTTTAAAGTAAAAGAAATAATGATTCCCTCATGATAGGCTTTATAGCAAATTCTACTGTAAAGGCTATAGTTACACAACAGAATTTAAATTCTCGCGTGAAAGTTATGTTAGGATTGGCTGAACAAAGAAGTATCTGTGCAGCTGCTGGCACTTGTGGCCTATGGAGAAATACATCAAATGAAGATTATAGAAATTCGATTGTAGCAGATTAATGAAGAAACTGCTTAGTTAAGTCATTTTTTGATCTATTTGATTTTAGGAGATTTGGTTTATGAATACCTTGGGTAAGGAGCATACTCCAAACTCTTGGTATTATCCTCCCAATAGTCATAATAATAGTCTCCCTGGTGCACTGTATTCTCTCAAAGGTTTTAAATGCTTGCATGCAGCCATCTCTAGAATGTCATATGGTCTCTCTTCAACTGGAATGACAGGACCTGAAAGAAATGTGCAAACATGAGGACACTGTAACCTATGAATGGTGTGCTGAGATGGGAAACCAAAAATGATGGTAACTGAGAGCGGCACTAAGGCCCTAAGTTTTGGTCACAATCTCATCTAAGTGAGAACCTAACCAAAAGGGGAAATTTTTTAAACAAAATTATGGGAGGCCATTATTTTGGACTGAGCTCATGCACTAGGCCGCAACAGAACAAACCAAACTAAAATGGAGTCGTTTGTGCTAAGACTTTAAGGAAACACATAGATCCCAGAACACACCACAAATCGGGTTTCATTTTTCTTCTGCAAATCTCTATAATAAATATTCCTGACAGCATACGTATCCACCCCCTGAAGTTCCCATTAAATCTTTTAACCAAGTTCTTTTTTTTTTTTTTTTTTGGCCTAGAGACCATCAAGCTTCAGACCATCATGCAACAAGGGCTCCAGCCAGTTCCAGATGAAGACACCACCCCGGGCCATCAAGGAGCTTCCCTGCCTCCACTAGACAGAGCAGAGTGAGAGTTCCGTGATTCCCAATAGGTAGGGGCTACGCCCTAAGCCAGCATGAAGCAATTACAGAAAAAAAGACCATTGGTTCCTCTGCCTCCCAATGGGGATCACATCTTTCAGTGGGGAGATGAGGCAGAAAAATAAGGTCTGGAGGCAGGGAATTCAAGCCCGATTCACACATCAGCTATGACAGAAACTATCCTCTCCATAGGGTGTAGGCCAAGTAAATGACTTTGTAACTTTACTCCTCATTTTCTTAGGGTGCACCCCAAGAAACCAATGGAATCCTCTAGAGCGTATTTAAATTCCCCAAAATTCTGTAATGGGGCCCTTGAGCCCTTATGCTCAGGCCCACTCCCACACTGTGGAGTGTACTTTCATTTTCAGTAAATCCCTCATTTCTTCCTTGCTTTGTTTGTGCATTTTGTCCAATTCTTTGTTCAAGACGCCAAGAACCTGGACACCCACCACCATGGCAGACCAGGAGAGAGAAAAGAGAGTGAGGGGAGAAGTGCCACACACTTTCAAACAACCAGATCTCCTGAGAACTCACCCACTATTATGAAAACAGCAAGGGGGAAGTCCGCCCCCATGATTCAGTGACCTCCTACCAGACCTCTCCTCCAATACATGAGGATTATGATTCGAGATGAGACGTGGGTGGGAACACAGAGCCAAACTATATCACACAGTAATCTCAACAAAAGCTTCCAAAAGTTACTTTTGAACATCAGAGATGTAGGATATAGGATTCTCTCTCTGTCTTGGCAAGTTTAATAAAAGTAGATTGACTATAAGATATTGTTAATCAAAGTAATTGACTGTAAGATTCACTGTAAGCTTACAACTGCGCAAAAAGAGTAGCTTTTGAATAAAGATCAGTTATAGATTAAAAACTTGAAAACAACTTATTCTGCACAACAATGCAAGTGCCTAAATTTTGACCTGCAAAATAATAAATAACAGCAGGAAGCTCTACTTGAGGCCAGCTTTAGTTTAATGGAGGACAGTGGCCCTAAAACAAATACACAGCAAAGTAAATAGGGTGAAAAGCAAAGGTTGTTCTGGAACAAAATAACAGAGGATATTGAGGCATAGGCAATTCCCTCCCTCTCTCCTACCCTCCTTCCCAGTCATCCCACTAGAACAGGAACCTTAAAAAATGGAAGAGAGGGGCCTGGTGCAGTGGCTTACACCTGTAATCCTAGCACTTTGGGAGGCCAAAGCAGGTGGATCCCCTAAGGTCAGGAGTTCAAGACCAGCCTGGCCAACAGGGCGAAACCCTGTCTCTACTAAAAATAAAAAATTAGCTGGATGTGGTGGCATATGCCTGTAATCCCAGCTACTCTGTAGGCTGAGGCAGGAGATTCACTTGAACCTGGGAGGTGGAGGCTGCAGTGAGCCGAGATTGCACTACTGCACTCCAGCATGGGCGACAAAGCGAGGCTCCCTCTAAAAAAAAAAAATTAATTAATTAAAAAGGAAGAGAGACTGAGATCCTGCTATTACAGGAATTAGGGCTTTTAAATCAACTCATTTGGATTTAGAAGGTATAGAAAAGGTTGACATGCTTATTGTTTATTTTTAAACTTAAATTCACTTAGAGTCTTACTACAAGAAATGTAACTACTTCATAATATCATTTGATGTTTCGATGAACAAATAAACAATACATCTTACTCTTGTAAGATACTTACAATATATAGACACTTTTTATTTTTGCATTTATTGAATATAAACTCTCATATTTTACTATTTTCACCTGTTACTACATACTAAGGAATTCTCAATATTCCTACAGTTATCCTTTTATTTTAAAAGAGCACATAATATTCTATAATACTTAAGTGGTATAATTTATTAAAACCATTACCTAATGACAGACATTCATATTTGTTTTCATTTGGGGGATAGGAGAGAGAGATTAGTGTAGAGCTAGTATATGTAAGCTTTTGCTTCTATTTAATTATTTGCCTTAAGTTTGTTTTACTTTGAAGTTGAACTGACTGTGGTTGCAGATGGTTGGCTTACTTCCATTCCCCACATTCAGTTGACTATAAAGGAACAGTTGACTTTTTAAAATGAAAACAAAACTTTGAGTCTCAATTTGAACAATAACAAAATTCTCTTTAATCAAAAGTTAAACAAAAAAGTGGAGAATTTGAGAAAAGGGCTGCACCAAGATTTTTTTATTGTATTTTTAAGCAAACCTTTAATATTTTAAGATTGCATATTAATTTTAATATTGTATTTTTAAGCAAACTTTTGGAATATTTTTAGATTTCATAAAAAACTTGTGAAGATAGTATAGAGAGTTCCCATATATTCCCTATTGTTAACATATTATGTTAGTATGGCATACTAACTAATGAACCAATAATAATACATTACTATTTACTAGTCTATAGTTTATTCAGATTTCCTTCCTTATAGAGTATTTGTTTTAACCATTGTGACAGCTGTCTTTGTACAATAGGTATTCATATATAAAATATTGATTTCGTTTTTTTTTTTTAGATGGAGTCTCGCTCTGTTGCCCAGGCTGGAGTGCAGTGGTGCAATCTTGGCTCACTGCAACCTTTGCTTCCTAGGTTCAAGCAATTCTCCTGCCTCAGCCTCCCAAGTAGCTGGGACTACAGATGTCTGCCATCACAACAGGCTAATTTTTGTATTTTTAGTAGAGATGGCATTTTATCATGTTGGCCAGTCTGGTCTCAAAGTCCTGACCTCAAGTGATCCACCCACCTTAGCCTCCCAAAGTGCTGAGATTACAAGCGTGAGCCACCATGCCTGGCTGAAATACTGATTTCTAAAAATCAATTTATACTGGTACAAATGGACTCTGTGAATTAACCTAGAAGACTTAATGGGAAAAGAGCTTATAGAAAATCCTTTCTAACCCACCACACAGGTGTGTCTAGGCAGGGTCTTCCAGATAGAAAAGAGGAAAGCCAACATCTTTTCTTTCCAATTCTTTGTTCTCACCCTTCTTCCACTGGTCCCCAAGGCAGGGAATTGCAATGGATGGGCATTCTCTGTTAGGATACGGTGAGAAACAATGGTAATCTAGTTTTGGTGGTATGGCAAAATGAATACATATTTCTTAAATGAGTGAGTGAATGAATAATGAATGAATGAAAGCGTGTCCTAGGTGGTGAATCCTGGAGTAGGGTATATCTTGCATGAGTCAAGGTAAGGAACTATATAATTTACCCTCATCCTTACCTTAACAAGATTATTCAGGGTAAACTTCTGGAAGAAATACATTTTGTGCAATTTCGAGTTTTGACTAGGAATAGAGAGACTAACTTAAATGACACAAAAGAGGAAATGATTCGTCATGAACAACACGAAAAAAAGTCATAGTGAAGGAGATAGAGAAAGGAAAAGAGGCCTGAACATTCCTTTGACTTGATTAAATTAAGTGCTGCTTTTTTTTTTAAAATTTAATCAAATGGAAATGGAAGGAGATTGATTACCTATTGTTTGGGTAGGTTATTTGAGTGAGGTGCTAAAAGCAATAAAGACTCATTTAAATTCAGTGGGAGGAGATGATGCAGTCCTTGTTGAATCTTTTTTTCATTTGGCTGCAGCTTTTTGTGCTGATCAGGATGTAGAGAGCGACCCAAGTCAGGAAGTAAGGAACAGAAGAGGCTTCATTAATCCACAGCCAGGACAAATGATTGACCATAGTTACAATGTGGAAGGAAGCATTTGTGAAGCTATTCCAGGGAAAGAGGCAGCCTCGTCATTTGAAAGCCATTTTGAATAAAAAACAAATAACAACGTAATTATTTCTCTTCCTGACTTCTCGGATTCTTTTTATTTTCTTTTTCTTTCTTTTCATTATTTGTCAGAATTAGATACTAATTCTTGCTGAATATTTATGAGGCCTATGAAATTTTAAATGTGAATGTTGGTAAGTTTCATTTATTTCATCCAGGGGTCAGTAACACAGAAAGTCCAAACTTACACTTCTTTAACTTCAAATTGCATTAATGTATTGGAGTACACAAAGGCAGACAATTCTTTTTAGTTTCATTTTGCTTAAGTTAACAGTGAGGTTTATATTCTCACAAAACACAATACAGGCAATCAAGAGGAAGTCTGAGTAGGAGCTTCAGAATTTAGGATTTTAGGGGAAAACCTTGAAAATTTGAAACAATAGAGCTAAGAATTGAGAGCCTAACAAAAACATGAATACAAAAGAGTTTTAAAATTAGAATCTTATCCCATTAATAGTTACTTTCCAAATATAAATCCTACTGGGTAACTTTAACTCCAAAAAGTAAATAGGTTCAATAGATGTAAAGTAACAAAGGTTAAAATAGTACAGGACCAGGCTATAATTGTTAAGTCATGGTAATAACTGTGGAGGTACTTATGACTAAGGAGATTAATAGCCAATACTTATAAAAAAGTCTAGGTGACCTGACACTGAATTTCTAATTTAGATTACCAGTTACCCTTGGGGGACTTTCAACTGTGTACCAGTTTTTTAACTTTTGCAATTTTGATAAATGAACATGGATTATTTAGAAAAAGATTAAAACCAATAAAATGATAAACACTGAGCAGTTTGCTTGCTAATATGTCTTTAAATTAAGGTGGCTTATCTGAGCTATATAAATCTTGAATGACCCTATTTTGGAAATTGGTTTGAGACCATAACATAGTCCAAGATTTTTTATTAGAGATTCAAGTGTTCTTTACACTAAAGGAAAATTAATTGAAAATTTAAACGGAAGAATGGCATGATCCCCCTTTGAGCAATACAATTCTAAGTTGCTTATAATGCTGTTTCTCACTCAGCACTCATTCTGTAGGCTGCCTGCCCTTCTCACACACAGATACAACTCTGAAGTTGTTAGTGGGGATCACCAACAGAGGGGAGAGTTCGATCCCATAGCACATAGCAACACTTCCTAGGAATTCTCTATTAATGCCTCTCTCTTTCTCCATGATTCCACTTTCTATGGAAGTTATTGTATATCTTTCTTCTCTCTTCCAGAAAAATCCTTTAGCTGTGCCAATAAAATTCCTCCCACTGTCTTTCCCCACTTTACTGTACAAAGCTTCAAATGTGCTTGTATACCACAATTAGCTACACAAAACCGAAACAAAACATCACCAGATCAAACCTATAGCAACTTATTCATCCCTCTAAGCATATCATTAAGGAGGCTTAATTTATGCCATCAAATAATATCTAAAAAATAAACTAGCTGAAAGTAACTTTTTTAAATGTAAGAGGCAAGGTGAAGCATTCCATTTCCTGATCCTAGTCCCATGCTGTAACTGCTATTTCTTTCCTCATGATATTCATTTCACTCTCAAGGTTTATCCTTCATGGGTGTACACAAGGTCACATACCAGTCTCTCTGCGACATTTTTTTAATATGGGAAAATATTAAGCCACCAGCTGACTCATTTATCCAAGAAGCATTTTTAACAGGTGCTGTGGAAAAATGACCTAAATTTATAGGTCAGAGTTTCAAGAGCTAGTTTAACTGAGTCAGTCTGTGCACATGCCAGCCTTTTTCTTGTTATTATTATTTTAAATGTTTATTCAGCTGACGGTAAGAAGATACTTCAGTAACAGCTGTTAATGGAATCAGAGCCTGCTTTGGAGAAAGCTGTGGTATATAGAGTTTTTGGAAATGAGTGAAAAGGAAGTCATCTAGTTTCATAGTGGGGCCAGTTGATCTGATACCCTAGGAACCATTACAAATATAGTGTACAGTCTTTAAGTCCAGGAGTGAGAGTGAGAGAGAGTGTGTGTGTGTGTGTGTGTGTGTGTGTGTGTGTGTAGGGGATTCAGATGCTTCACTATCTTCCTCTCTGCCATTACTGCAGAGCATTTGCATACTTAGGTGATGAACAATGGAGGCATAGTAAAGCGACATCAAATCATATCAAATGCAAAATAGAGTTCAACTGTGATTAATGGGTATGTTAAGATGTGAAGTTGTTTGTCTTTTGTTTTAACTTCTCTGAAGACAAATGAATTGATGAAATAATATATTGTACTTAAAAGTTATTATAGGTGCATCATTGTTCACAACAGAAAACTATGACTTTTAATTAACACCATAATACCTGGAAAAATTGTTCTAGCCCTGATGGTTTAAGATTCGCATCTATAACGAAACCCAACTCCTGCTAGACTGTAGGCACAGTGAGGCCAAGAACTAAATCGCCATGTTTACCATAGCGTAGTGCCTGGGATGCAACAGGCACCACAATAAATGTTTGCTGAATAAGTAGTAATTTGGGGTTACATTGTAGATCTGATCTTTCCTGATCTGAAGAACCTTATAATGGCATAATGATGATGATGATCATAAGTAATCGCTATGATTTACCAAGTCCTTCTTTGTGCCTGGGACTGGAACTGTAAGTTTTTACACATATTATTTCACATTTCATATTCTCCTAGGGAATATTATTACCAACATTTTACAGATGACCAAACTGAGTTCTACTGTTCCCACTAAACCCACCCAGAGCAGTCTGACATTAAAACCTGATCTTTTTACTGCACGTCTTTGGGCAAACACATTCTATATATACACTGTGAACACAGAACTAAGTTAAGGACAGGGGACTGAATGTAATATACACTCTTAGCTGTTAAGGAAATCATTAAAGGCAAATTAAAATACTGGATATATTGCAAGGCCAATTTGCCAGATGATTGGTACAGAAAACCAGTGCTACAATTTTAAATAAGAAGAGATTGCTGTGTCCCAAGGAGCTCACAAAATGCTTCATGAGGGAAACGAAGTTGTACTGGACATTGAAACATGAATAGAATTTGAATAGGAAGACGAGGGGAAAGATGTGAACTAAGCTAAGAAGCAGGAACACACAATGGATGTTTAGAGAACAGCGGGGAGACTAATGTGGCTGAGGCTGGCTTAGGGAACAGCTCTCATTTAGGAAAGTGTTCCAAAATACATTGTTGGGACACCAGTAGTGGGTAGCTCACATGTCCAGATAAGAAGTTTGGAATGTGTCCCATGACAATCAAGAAATTTTGAGATAATATTTTATTGAAAGCAATTATTGTGCTTTCCATTTAAAAATATTTTATCTCTGTTAACTTTTTGGTTATCTTCATCCAAGTCTTATTTCCTTGAATATGTTATGTAAATTGGGATTATTTTCTATAAACAGTTTGAAATGGAATACATCAAAATTAAAATTGAGTCTATATCCCAGCAGCAGAAGTGTTTCTTGTTGCAGCAAGGTGTGCAGGCCAGATGACAGTGCTGGAGGCACACAAGTACACAAATAAACTAGGCTCGTGGCTTGCCATTGTGTGTGTCTGTGAATACTCTCCAATAGTGGCTTCCGAGATTGCATTCTCAGAATCCCTGGGACCCTGAGTCATTTCTCAAGGTCTGCTGCAGGGAAGAGGTGGAGCTGGTCAGGGAGCTGAGAGCCTCCGTCCTTCTTCAACCACTGCAACTCCTCTTCTCAACATTCAGTAAGTTGGGGGTTACACATACATTTTTATTTGAAAAATAAATTCTGCTAATGAAATTCACTTGAAAATGTCTGCTCCTTGACAAACATAGACACTCATCGCATGGTCTGGAGCAGGAATATCATGTTTTGGATCAGTGAGCTTGCACTCTTTACAGATGAAAATACCATGTTTGTGCTTAATGCTTTCAGTTGTCCTTTGCCATCCTTATAACTTTATGCTTTTTTTTTTTAACATATTGCATTTTAAAAATATTACATTTCCCTTTGTGATTTGTTTCATAATCTTTCTGTTCCAATTTATCATTTTTTTTCCAAAGGAATTTAACAATCATTTTTAGGTTTCCCAATCTTTATCCTCACTTGTCAACACATACATCTCCAAAATTGTGTTTTACAATGACGATGAATGGTTTTGGCACTTTCATACAGATTGGACCCTTGAGGAAAGTCCAGAGCAGTGGGTTTTCCTTGGTCCACTTTATCAGGATTATGAAATCAGCCCTTCTGGCGGTGGGACCCAGGAATCTGTATTTCAAGCAAGTTTTCTATGGTTGAAAGACATGGGTGTGGGGGCACAGGTACACATTAAGAAGACCCTACACAGTCTAGGCATGAAGTGATAGGGTCTGAATAAAAGTGGTGATCGTGGTATAAAAATGGACAGATGTAATCTGTTTCAAGGCAAGAGTTTGACCGTATTTGTTTTGAGTATTGGTTTCTATTGAGTTTGAGTTTAGGGGGTTGGTAAAAAGCTATACCACTAATAAAAATATCGACTTGAGGAAGACTATTTTCCCTTCTGGGGAAAACAATTAATTTATTTGTAACATGTCAAAATTAACAAAATGCCAAAATTTCCAATAACAATTATCTATAAAGTAGACAGATACATGTAATTGGGCTCAGGTGAGAGAAGGCTGTGAGCAAAAGATGCTCAGGGGTTAAAGCATGAGCCGTGGGAGTGACAATACATCCATCTTTGTCACTTACAGGCTACAGCTTTTTGAGTGACCTCAAGCAGATAACCTAATTTCTCTAAGCCTTAGTTTTGTTGCAGGCTTGGAAATGGGAGGTGGATACAATGATTGTCCACCAAGAGAGGACTGTAAAGCTGTCAGATTGGATTACGTCTCCTATGGGGAGTTGATAAGAATAAAAAGCAGAGGATAATGGGCTGAGTCTTGAGGAGCTACTACATTCAGAGGATGCTAGAAAGAAGAGGAAGTAGCATGGGAGTTGGAGAAAGTGCAGTTAGAAAAACAAATCTAGCTCTCTAGGTTCCTTATATCTCTCAGTCCATAAGCTGTGGTTGGACAGTGATTCCCATTCAGTTTTTATTAGCAGCAGGACTCTTTCTTTAAACGCATTCCATGGAAAAAGTCTGGAGATGCCCTGGCTGAAGTAAGAATGAGGGCCTTCCAAGGTGAACCTCCAGACATCTCCCTGGGCTTGAACCTCAGGTTGTAGGATATTTGCAGCTGGGAGGCCAATACTCCTTCTCTCTATGAAGTTGCAAACTGAACCTAGTATACCTAAAAGTCCAGAAGAAACCTTATCTTAGTTATGTGAAGATATCAGCCAAGTACTGACCAGGGGGCTTGAAGAAGGCAGGTTTTGAAGTCACATGTTTGTCTCTGCATGAAAGTGTTACTGTCACCGATACCTACTTTACTGTAACCTTCCAGCAGTCAAGAAGTGAATTCTACTTAAGTACATTACTATCTTTCTCATTCTAAACTATTGTGGATATTTGTGTTATTTAATTTAAAGTAGTTATTATTCTTAGCTCACTAGACAGTTGATAATAAAAGCTGGGAAGAGAAGTGCAAGGAGAGCAGGTGATTATGGAGAGGAATGCAGGAAGTTCATGAGAATTTATGTTTTATGACCCATTATCTCTTTTCCCCCTTATCTACTGCCTTGCAGATGAATTCGGAATTTGTCTAATGTATGTTTTAAGTATCTGTCAACATGATTTCTATAGCTATTGTAGCATTAACCTTGATTATTCCTTTGCCTCTGTACAGATACTAGTGTTCCAAATTCTACTTAATAAACACTGTCCTCTGTTGAGAAAGATAACAATGCAACCAATTAATTTCCCTTTTAAGACTGATTCTGGCTTTTATATTCTGGTCTTTGGGGGACTGAAATTAGACCACAAATTACTTTAATGAAGAACAAAAAGTTCTGCCAGGCAATAGCAACTTCCTGTAACTTTTTGAGATTTAGGGATCATGTTGCAGAGCTAATACACAAGTTCAAAGCTTTTCCTGGAAAAGTGGATCCATCTATAACTTGTGGTACTTGCAGAGTAATTTGCCTAAATCATCAAGTTGTGGTTCTCAAATTTTTGTGTGAACAGCAAACACTCACACTACTAACTAAAACGGAAATTCCCAGATTCAGCCTCTGATATGTTGAGTTCAGTCGGTATGGGATAGGGACCAAGACTCTGCTTCTCAAAGAACTACTCCAAGTGACTCTGATACAGATTGTCCATGGGTCACACTTTGAGAAATGCTGGTGTGTAGAGTAGGTTCACATCAAGGAAATATTTTCAGAGAAGCACTTTGATAGGGATCACTGGAGTGGATAAATCATGGAGAATTTCCACTTCACCCAGCACCCTGTGTTTACATAGGTGCAGAGCTGCATGATGCCTGGTAGTGAGCTGGTGTGAGTAAGGTAATTTTACTTAAACCTGGGGATGAGGAAGTAAATAATCAGCAATAGCATGGTCCTACCATAGTTATTCAGGCAATCCTATCATTGATGTTTTGGTCATTCCATAGGCTTCTCAGATGGTATCCTAATTAACTTTCAGAAGACACACTTGCTTGTCCTTGAGTTCTGTAAGCCTTTAAACAAATGAATAATAAGCGCTGCAAATCCACCTGTTTAGAAATTACCTTGATAATCAAGTTTCATACTTTAATTATAGAAGATTCTTTTCATTATCTGTTCTTTCCTCAATGTATTATCACATATTTTGACTCTCCCTTCTAAAAATTCTGAAAAAAAAAAAACCATAATCAAGTTACTTAAATTTGTATCAGTTTTCTGAATTGCAAAAGAGTTGCTCTTGTAATATACACACAAATATAAATTTATTCATGAAAACATTTCTTTTAAAGGGAATTGTGTAAAGAGAATATTATTATCCCACTGGTGCCAGCAATAACTAAGTAAGAGGGAAAGTTTACCTTCTTTTCTGTTGATCTTTGCTAGTAGCTCTAACTACTAGTTGTTAAGACATGCAGTGAAGTATTTCTGGAAGTGCACCAGGGGGTCTGGCTTCAGCATTTCCCAACCATAGGACCTTAGTAATTCGTTTACTCAGTAAATTGCTTACTACTTTCTACCGTTTCCTCCTATATATATATATATTCAATACATTTTATTTTATACCCACTATGTGTGCCATCTGAGTGTGCTGAGGACACACTGATAGCCCTTTGAAAGGGCAGTGATGGTGGTGAAGATGGAGAGAAGTAGATAGAGGCATTGTGTCATCTAAACTTCAAATAAGACTAATGCATGCAAATATTATTTCAAGATATAAGGTGCTATACAAATGTAAATTATTAATATTTTGTTTCTCACTCCCTATCCTTGTCTTCCCATGTAATTCAAGTGTCCTGAGGTATTTATTCACAGGGCTTTATAGATATATATCTACATTGACCACTTCATTAAACACTGTATATATAAAGATTAGAAATAACCTAAATAACTATCTAGACAGAACTGATGAAAAAAATTATGGTACTTCTATATACAGGAATACCTAATGGTAACAATGACAAGAAGTAACCTCACTGAGCACTTACTGGATCCCAGAGGTGACGCCAAACTTCACTTACACATTAAGTTGCCTAAGTATTATAACACCCCTATGAGGAGAAATAATTATTATTGCTGTTTCACAGACAAGAGAACTGAAGAACAGAGAGGGTAAATAATTTGCCCAACATTTCAAAGCTAATAAGTGATGAAACTAAAATTTGAACCCAGGCAGTTTGGTTCTTAGTCTCTGCACTTAATGCTAGTCTTTTTCACAGTTAGAATGAGTAAAGCAATTCTGTAGGTATGGAAAGGAACACTCTCCAGGATATATTGTAAAGTGAAGAATAGCTCCCATTTCCTAAAGGAAAGAAGGAAAAAAGGAAGGAAGGAAAGAAGAGAAGAAAAAGAAAAGGAAATATTAAGAGAAAACATGCATGCATGTGCATAGAATATCTCTAGAAGGGTACCCAAGGAAATGATAGCAATGGTTGCCTTCTAGGAGGGTCTCTGGATAGCTGGAGAACAGGATGAAAGAGTTAGCATTCACTACAAGCCTCCCTGTGTCTTTTGATTTTTGAAACTTGTGCATGTATTATCATTTCAAAAGTAAATAGATATTTAAAAAGTAAAGACTTCATAGTAAATCTTTGTAAAGCAAATAATAACCTTGCAACATATATCTTATTTCCTAGGATATACTCTGCAATCAGGGATTTACATTTTGGGTGCCTAGAGGACCTCAGCTTCAGGATAATGACTTCAAGTGATTTCCTTATATGTTGCTCCATGACCTATATCAGCATGCACCTAATGAAATAAGAAACACTCAAAGGAATTGGCCTCAGTCAGCCTGCTCATGACTGTGTTACAATACAGGCCCCTGGCAGCCCAATTCAGGCTAGCCCAGAAGGGCCTCTATCTGGAGCCTTTCAGCTCAGACCAGTACATAAAGGTTTAAAGCCTGGTAGACCAAAGAGTGACAGGCACATGAAATGTGTCTAATACATATTTTTTGAATGATAAACCAAAAAGAGCAAAAAAGAACAAAAGAAAAAAATGTAACTATACAAATTTATGTGCTCCACATTTGTACAATGGTGAGATAGATTTTTTACCTGTGTTTAATAAACTGGCTCTAAGTTCACTATGAAACAAGTTCTCAGAATGGCTCATTAAGCAAGAGTCATTAGCTTCAAAGTCATCGATGATACAAAAAGTTCTGTTTAATGTATCTTTTACCCCATGGGTGGGTAGGTGGAGGTGGGCATGGGAACAGGATATTAGCTTTTTCATCATAACTCGCACCATTTATCCAGTACATAAAAATCTTTGAAAATGATAAAGGCAAAACATGTTCTACTAATAGAATTTTAAATAGAGACTTCTAGGAGCTGAAGTTAAAATAGGAAACTTTGGCGATTTAAATTTCAGCATTAATTTGGCTACCTGGCAAGAAAAGGCACTAAGGTTTTTAACACATCAGAGGATGGTAAACACAGGATATGCCCAGTCTGGATTCAAGCGTTTAAAGGTGTGAGAGCCCAAGTTAAATTCCTGGTCCTAAGGCATGGCTACTTAAATTAGAAGGATATTTACTTTTAAACACCAAAAAAATGTATATAAATTGTATTATTGTTCCCAATTTTTCTCTTTCCTCCCTAAAATAAAATTGTAATCCTGTGACTTGCCATGTGACTTGCAGTAGCATCTTCTCTATGGGAGGAATACACTCAATTCCACTTATATCAGGTTTGACTACATGACTTGTTTTAGTCAGTGAAATGTGACTAGAAGAAACACACAGGATATCTGAGCAGAAGTTTTAAGTGCTATTGTGTTGTTCTGCCATAGTTCTCTTTTATGTTTGCCCCTAGAGTGACACATACCAAAGAAAATCTGCTCCTTCAGCCTGGATTCTGGAATAAAGGACATATCTGGAGCAGACTCTGAGACAATCTTTAGTTGATTTTTAACATAAGCAAGAAATAAATCTTTGTTGTTATAGGCACTAAGGCTTATAACAAAGTTTGTTACTGCAGTATAACCTACTGAAAGCTGACTAATAAAAAGTGATAACTTGAACAGCCATGCTTGCTACAGGAAAACATGAAATGAGAAAAAAGATTGGAGAAAAACATTCTTGTGTCAGCAGCCCCGCTCCCTCAGGCTGAGTGAACAACGAGCCTGGCAGTGGGCTCAGCCTCTGATGCAGCCTGCCCAGGTCAGTGATAGGTGGGTGACTGACATAAGCAACTCAGCTCTAGGTTGGGCCGCTCTCTGCCCTAGGCCTCTGGGTTTGCATACATAAAGACATAGGGCTCAGAATATGCGTTTGACTATCCGTGTGATATAGTCATCAAAGCTGCTATGAGAAAATATTTGAATCTCAGGACCATTGTATAGGGGAAGTAAATGCATAAAAGCAGAATATTCATGTTCTTGGAAGGCTTCACAGGCAGCACTTTCTCAGCATCAAGTGGGGATTGCCCACTCTTGTCAAAGTGATGGGACCTCAGATTTTAGAAACCAGTAGGATTTTGACATACATCAAAGAACATTTTGTAAAGGGCTGGATAGTAAATAGTTTAGGCTTTGCAAGACATACCATCTCTGTCACAGTGATTTGACTCTACCATTGTACTGTGAAAGCAGTCATTAACTACATGTGTTGAATCATCTCATCGTGGCTATGTTCCAATGAAACTTTTTTTTTTTTTTTTTTTTACAAAAACAGGTGACTGACCAGGTTTGGCTTGCAGACCATGTGTTGTTGATTCTTGATCTAGTGAAAAAGAAAATGGAACTTTCTTGCACCAACAATATCATAGTCAGCAATTCCATGTCAGTTAATGGAAAGTTGTTGTACACACTTCATTTAGAGAACCTTGAAGTAAGCATGCTCACTCAAGGAGCCATCATTACCATAAGTGGCATTACCCTGGGGAACTATTTGGAAAGTTTAACAGCAAACATTATATCATCAAATCCATGAAGAGTCCAGATATCTTAGCATGGGTGATTCACAAACCTAGTGCAGTTTGAGGACCACCTAGAGAAGCGCCAACCAATGAGAGTACATGAAACATGCAGCGGCAACCATGAATACAGATTCTGAGAGCACAGAAAATACAAAAGTTGAGAAGTGAGTGTCTATAGAAATTCATTATTCTGCCTTGTATCACTGTGGAATGTGCTCACTTAGTCCACACTTGGTTTGTCAGAAAGAACTTTAGCTCGTAGTACATGTCAGGAGAGTAATTATGAGTTGATTTAGGAAGGGAACACTGGAACATAGAGTTATTTGCTGTATCTTGGCTTTTTAAAAATTTTACCAGGGGAGAAATATTTTTATGTCCCAAGAAAGGCTTTTTGCTTATTAGACAAGAAATGAGTTTAAATATTTGGTACTCTTTCCCCCAAAGTCCAAAACACTTAAACATAAGTTTCTTGGGAGTTTTGGTATTTAAGTTTGTTGCAATCATGGATTGAACATTCTCCTTGGCTTTTTTTGCAAATCATGCTACTCTCAGAGGGTCAGAGTAGTGTCCTACAGCCTTGCTCTGTCACCGAAGCCGGAGTGCAGTTGTGTTATCACAGCTTATAGCAACCTTGAATTCCTGGCCTCAAGCAATCCTCCCACCCCGGCCTACCGAAGTACTATGATTACATGGTGAGCCACAGTGCTTGGCAGAGTTCTTAAACTAGGGAGCTTCTAGCTTTTGAAAACTGCAGACTGATGGGCTTTAGAAATTCTATTAATTCTGGCCGGGCGTGGTGGCTCAAGCCTGTAATCCCAGCACTTTGGGAGGCCAAGACAGGCGGATCACGAGGTCAGGAGATCGAGACCATCCTGGCTAACACGGTGAAACCCCGTCTCTGCTAAAAAATACAAAAAAAAACTAGCCAGGCGCGGTGGCGGGCGCCTGTAGTCCCAACTACTCGGGAGGCTGAGGCAGGAGAATGGCATGAACCCGGGAGGCGGAGCTTGCAGTGAGCTGAGATCTGGCCACTGCACTCCAGCCTGGGCGGCAGAGCCAGACTCTGTCTCAAAAAAAAAAAAAAAAAAAAAAAGAAATTCTATTAATTCTGGGGTTTGGCTCCTTAATATGTACTTTAACCAATACTGCAAGGATTGTGGTACAGTGGTCATCGAAGCATGTGGCAACAAACACAAGGACACCCATCCCTTGGAACCAAATACAGGGCACTGGTGGAGTCTCCTTCCTTACTGTGCTACTGCTGCAGTTCTGGGGAAAAATCTTACCTGTCAAGGCTGAAGTTCAGGTTCTAAAAACATCACAGCCACAGCGCATAGTGCATATACTCCTCGCTTATTGATTGGATTTTATTATTTTCTACTGACCAGATAATTTAAATTTAAGAGTAGTGTTTTTAATTATGTGTGTATAACAAGTAACACAACCCATATTTATTTCATTTTAGTTTCTGAATATAAAATAGGGCATATTTTTCCTAACATATGTTGCAATCAAACCAAAGATTGTTGTCGTTTCAGAGGAAATGCAAGTACCTCATGAGAAAAAAGTTATTTGCTAATGTTATATTTTTGTCCAAGTTTTTATTTCATATGAAAAATAATTTTACCAAAAGCATAGAAATAAAACATGGATCCTGCTGCCTTTCTTATGTTCTTAATTTCTAATGTTACATCTTTGTTAGTATGACCCCTGAGTAGAGCAAGAATAATGACTTTGTATAATGGATATAATAGTATAAATTTGAAGATATACAGAAAAGATATGACCTGGGAGTCATATAATTCAGAGAAAATTACATCCAAACTAACAATAGTTTCTACATAAATAAGAAATCTGCATATAACACAATAAATTGAAGAGTAATTTGTAGTTAATTAGTGATACTTTGGGCAATTTATATAGAAGTTATATGTCTTGTATAGAAATGTAAAATCCACTATGACACTTACACATGAAGGCATAGCAAAACCATCAGGAGACTTCGAATCAGATAGGTATTAGTCTGATAGTGATTTTGCTAATCACTGTCTATGTGACCTTTTCTCAGGTCAGCTGAACTTTCTGAACTTCATCCTCCTCCTTTGTAAAGTAGAAAGAAAAATATCCATTTCATAAAGTTATTATAAAAATTAAATGAGGCAATGTTTATAAAATATTAACATCACAGTGCTGAGAAAATTCAATTCCTTTACAAAATTTGACAACATTCCTGAACCCTGAAGAGGAATATGTTTTTTGTTTCCTTATGAGGAAATAATAATTTTTTTTAACTTTTATTTTGAGTTCAGGGATACAGTGCGGGTCTGTTATATAGGTAAAGTCGTATCATGGGAGTTTGTTGTGATGGATTATTGTGTCACCCAGGTATAAGCATAGCACCTGTTAATTATCTTTGCTGAACCTCTCCCTCCTACCACCTTCCACCCTCTGGTAGGTCCCAGCGTCTGTTATTTCCTTCTTTGTGTTCATGAGTTCTCATCATTTAGCTCCCACTTACAAGTGGGAACAAGAGGTATTTGGTTTTCTGTTACTCTGTTAGTTTGCTAAGAGCAATGGCCTCTAAATGTTTCTGCAAAGGACATGATGCTGTTCTTTTTATGGCTGCATAGTATTCCATGGTGTATGTGTACTGCATTTTCTTTATCCAGTCTACCATTGATGGGTATTCAGGTTGATTTCATGTCTTTGCTATGTGAATAGTGCTGCAATGAACATACATTTGCATGTGTCATTACAGTAGAATGATTTATATTCCTTTGGCTACACACCCAGTAATGGGATTGCTGAGTCAAATGATAGTTGTTTTTAGCTCTTCAAGGAATCACCAAACTGTTTTCCACAATGGTTGAACTAATTTACACTCTCACCAACAGTGGATAAGCATTCCTTGTTCTCCACAACCTTGCCAGCATCTGTTATTTTTTGGCATTTTAGTAATAGCCATTCTGACTGATGTGAGATGGTATCTCACTGTGGTTTTGATTGGCATTTCTCTAATGATCAATAATGTTGAGCTTTCTTTCGTATTGGCCACATGTATGTTGTGTTTTGGAAAATGTCTGCTCCTATCCTTTGCCCACATTTTTGCTTTTTTTTTTTTTTTTTTTTTTTTTTAGACAAAGCCTCACTCTGTCGCTCAGCTCAGGCTGGAGGGCAGTGGTGTGATCTCGGCTCACTCAAACCTCTGCCTCCCGGATTCAAGTGATTCTCCTGTCTCAGCCTCCCAAGTAGCTGGGACTACAGGCACAAGCCACCACACCCAGCTAATTTTTGTATTTTTAGTAGAGACGGGGTTTCACCATGTTGGCCAGGCTGGTCTCAAACTCCTGATCTTGTGATCCTCCTGCCTCGGCCTCCGAAAGTGCTGGGATTACAGGTGTGAGCCACCACCCCCGGCCTGCTCACTTTTAAATGGGGTTGTTTTTTGCTTATAAATTTGTTTAAGTTCCTTAAAAGTAATGGATATTAGACCTTTGTCAGATGCATAGTTTGTGAATATTTTCTCCCATTCTGTAGGTTCTGTTTACTCTGTTGATAGTTTCTTTTGCTGTGCAGAAGGTCTTTAGTTTAACTAGATTCCTTTTGTCAATTTTCGCTTTTGTTGCAATAGCTTTTGATGTCTTCATCACGAAATCTTTGCCTGTTTCTATGTCCAGAATGGTATTGCCTAGATTGTGTTTCAGGGTTTTATAGATTGGGTTTTACATTTAAGTCTGTAACCTATCTTGAGTTGATTTTTGTACATGATGTAAGGAAGAGGTATGGTTTCAGTCTTCTGCATGTGGCTAGTCATTTATCACAGCACAATTTATTAAATAAGGAGTCATTTCCCCATTGCTTGTTTTCGTCAGCTTTGTCAAAGATCAGATAGTTGTAGGTGTGTGACTTTATTTCTGGGCTCCTAATTCCGTTTCATTCGTCTATGTGTCTGTTTTTGTACCAGTATTATGCTGTTGTGATTACTGTAGCCCGGTAGTACAGTTTGAAGTCTGGTAGCATGATGCCTCCAATTTTGTTCTTTTAGCTTAGAACTGCCTTGGCTATTTGGGCTCTTTTTTTGTTCCATATGAATTTTAAAATAGTTTTTTATAGTTTGTAAAGAATGTCATTGATAGTTTGATAGGAAGAGCACAGAATTTATAAATTGCTTTGGGCAGTATTCTCATTTTAATGATATTGATTCTTCCTATCCATGAGCATGTAATATTTTCCCCTTGGATTCATTTCTGATTTCTTTGAGCAGTGTTTTGTAGTTCTCCTTGTAAAGATCTTTCACTTCCCTGGTTAGCTGTATTCCTAGGTATTTTATACTTTTTGTGGCAATTGTGAATGGGATTGCATTCCTGATATGTCGCTCATCTTGACTGTTGGTGTATAGGAATGATAGTGAATTTTGTACTTTGATTTTGTATTCTGAGACATTGCTGAAGTTGTTTCTCAGCTTAAGGAGCTTTTGGGCTGAGACCATAGGGTTTTCTAGATGTGTAGGATCATGTCATTTGTAAACAGGGATAACGTGACTTCCTCTCTTCATATTTGGATGCCCTTTATTTCTTTCTCTTGCACAGTTGCTCTTGCCAGGACTTCCAATACTATGTTGCATAGGAGTGGTGAGAAAGGGCATCCATGTTTTGTGCAGGTTTTCAAAGGGAACCCTTCTACCTTTTGCCTATTCAGTTTGATGTTGGCTGTGGTTTGATTTTGTCAAAGATGATTCATTACTTTGAGGTATGGTCGTTCGATACCTACAGTTTCTTGACAGTTTTTAACATGAATTTTATCAAAAGCCTTTTCTGCATCTATTGAATCATGTGGTTTTTGTTTTTAGTTTTTATGTGATGGATCACATTTATTTATTTTCATATGGGACGTTGCATCCCAGGCATAAAGCCCACTTGATTATGATGGATAAGCTTTTTGATGTGCTGCTAGATTTGGTTTGCCAATATTTTGTTAGAGACTTTTACATCAATGTTTATCAAGGATATTGACTTGAAGTTTTCTTTTTTTTTAGTGTGACTCTGCAAGATTTTAGTATCAGGATAATGTTGGCTTCATAGAGTGAGTTAGAGAAGGGTGCTCCTCCCCAGTTTTTTGGAATAGTTTCAGTAGGAATGGTATCAGCTCTTATGTGTACATCTGGTAGAATTTTGCTGGGAATCCATCTGGTCCTGGGCTTTTTTGGGTTAGTAGGCTATTACTGATTCAATTTTAGAGCTCATTATTTGTCTGTTCAAGGAATCAATTTCTTCTTGGAGCAGTCTTGGGAGGGTGTATGTACTCAGGAATGTACTCATTTCTTTTAGATTTTCTAGTTCGTGTGCACAGAGGTGTTCAAAATATTCTCTGATGGTTATTTGTATTTCTGCGGAGTCAGTGATAATATCCCCTTTATCATTTCTAATTTTATTTATTTTGGTGTTCTCTGTTCTCTATTAGTCATTAGTTTAGCCAGTGGTCTATTTTTTATTAATTTTTTCAAAAATCTAACTCTTGAATTTGATGGTATTTTGAATTTTTTTCTGTGACTCAATCTCCTTTAGTTTGGCTCACATTTTGACTATTTCTTGTCTTTTGCCAGCTTTGGGGTTGTTCTCTTTGTTCTCTAGTTGTTTTAGTTGTGATGTTGCGTCGTTAAGATATTTCTAAATTTTAATGTAGGCATTTAGTGCTAAAAGTTTCCCTCTTAACACTGCCTTAGCTGTATCCCAGGGATTCCAGTATGTTGTATCTTTGTTCTCATTAGTTTCAAAGAGCTTCTTGAATTCTGCCTTAATTTCATTATTTAACCCAAAAGTCAGTCAGGAGTATGTTATTCAATTTACATGTAATTGTATTATTTTGAGCAATTTTCTTAGTCTTGATTTCTAATTCTATTGCACTGTGGTCTGAGAGAGTAGTTGTTATAATTTCAGTTTTTTTGCGTTTATTGAGAAGTGTTTTATTTCCAATTATATAGTTGATTATAGTGTATGTGTCATGTGGTTAGGAGAAGAATGTATATCCTGTTGTTTCAGTTCTATAAATGTCTATCAGGTCCATTTGATTCAGTGAAGATTTCAGGTCCTGAATATATTTGTTAATTTTCTTCCTTGATGATCTGTCTAATACTGTCAGTGGGGTGTTGAAACCTCCCACTATTATTGTGTGAAGTCTAAGTCTCTTTGAAGATGATACAGTTTTGATCTGTGTTCCCACCAAATCTCATGTTGAGCTGTAGTCTCCAGTATTTGCAGGTGGGGCCTGGTAAGAGGTGATTGGATCATGGGGGCAGATTTCTCATGAATGTTTTAGCAACATCCTCTTGGTGTTGCTCTCATGATAATGAGTTCTTATGACATCTGGTTGTTAAAAAATGTGCAGCACCTCCCCTCACTCTCTCTTGCTCTTGCTAATGGCATGTGAAATGCCTCACTTTTCAATTGCCTTCTACCATGATTAGAAGCTTCCTAAGGCCTCCTGAGAAGCATAAGCCACTATGCTTCCTGTACAGCCAGTGGAACCATGAACCAATTAAACCTCTTTTTGTTATAAATTACTCAGTCTCAAGTATTTCTTTATAGCAGTCTGAGAACAGACTAATACAGAAAATTGGAACTGAGGGGTGGGGCATTGCTGTGAGGGTACCTGAAGATGTTGAAGTGACTTTAGAATTGTGTAATGGGCAGACATTGGAAAAGTTTGGAGAGCTCAGAAGAAGACCAGAAGATAAGGGAAAATTTGGAACTTCCTAGAGACTGGTTGACTAGTTATGACCAAAATGGTGGTAGTGATATGGACAGTGAAGGCCAGGCTGACGAGGTCTCAGATGAAAATAGGCACTTATTGGAAACTGGAGTAAGTGTCACTTTTGTTAGGTCTTAGCAAAGAGCTTGGCTGTGTTATGCCCCTGCCTAGGGATCTATGGAATTGGGAACCTGTGAGTGATGTTTTGGGGTATCTGGTAGAAGAAATTTCTAAGCAGTAAAGCATTCAAGATGTAGTCTGGCTGCTTCTGACAACCTATGCTCATATGTATGAACAAAGAAATGACCTAATGTTGGAACTTATACGTAAAAGGGGAAGCAGAGCATAAAAGTTCATAAAATTTGCAATCTGGCCATGTGCTAGAAAAGAAAAGCCCATTTTTCAGGGGAGGAATTCAAGCAGGCCGCATAAATTTGCATAAGTAAAGAGAAGTCAATTGATAAAAGCCAACAGAATGGGAAAAACCACCTACTCAAGCCTCAGTAATGACAGACGCCCCTCCCCTCACCAAGCTTGAGCATCCCAGGTTGACTTCAGACTGCTGTGCAGGCAGCCAGAATTTCAAGCCAGTGAATCTTAGCTTGTTGGGCTCCGTAGGAGTGGGATCTACCGAGCAAGACCACTCTGCTCCCCGGCTTCAGCCCTCTTTCCAGGGGAGTGAATGGTTCTGCTTCGCTGGTGTTCCAGGTGCCCCTAGGGTATGAAAAAAACCTCCTGCAACTAGCTGGGAGTCTGCCCAAATGGTCGCCCAGTTTTGCGCTTGAAACTCAGGGCCCTGGTAGTATAGGCACCCAAGGGAATCTCCTAGTCTGCGAGTTGTGAAGACCGTGAGAAAAACGTGGTATTGGGGCCAGATAACACTGTCCCTCACGGCACAGTCCCTCATGGCAGCTTCCCTTGGCTAGGGGAGGAAGTTCCCCAACCCCTTGCACTTCCTGGGTGAGGCGATGCCCCACCCTGCTTCTGCTCATCCTCTGTGGGCTGCACTCACTGTCTAACCAATCCCGGTGAGATGAACGGGGTACCTCAGTTGGAAATGCAGCAATCACCCGCCTTCTGCGTTGGTCTCACTGGGAGCTGCAAACCAGAACTGTTCCTATTCGTCCATCTTGCCTGGGACCTTTTTGTGTTTTCTTTAAAGACTCATCTTTAATTTGCTCAGCTTTCACGAATTCTGGAAACAAAAAATATATCCCATTTAGAGTCCTGCAACATAAGCCCAATCTAAGCACATTATTGTTTTGTTTTTTATAACTACTGTGTGTTCATTGTAGAAGAATTAAAACATACAAACTAAAAAGAAAGAATAAAAGCTATCTATTAAATCTACAAACCAATGAGATAATCATTGGTTACATTTTGTATAAAAATGTCTTTGAGACATTTTTGATATGTATTTATACATAAAAACCCTTTAGTCGCTCTGAAATAACCATCTCTCTCAATCAACTGTACTTATATAATATAGGCATTATCTTTAGTTGTTTGCATATACAATAATTCATTTCACAAATCTATATTTTTAAGTATTTAGATTATTCCACTATTTTTATTATTAAAATGCTGCAATTATAATCCCATGTATATAAAACTATTTCCTTCGTTCAAATTCTTGTATATAGAATTTTTGCCTGAATGCAAGCACGTTTATAATCCATCATAAATTTCCATATAGAACTTAATTCTCATTTCTCCACTAGAGGCTTGTTTCTTTCTCTGCTTCTAAAACATCACCTGTATACATGCGAACTCACTGTAGCTACCTTCGCAGACATGCAGCCCATAAACCTTCTTACTGTTAATGTTTCACTAACATCCAACCTCCAATTCTATCAAGGTGTTTTTTCTTTTAAACAATTGTAATTGTCCTAAAATAAAGTTTTTTTCTGTAACTCATTATTTATTCAGACACTAATTGAGATTCTAATATGAGCAAAACATTATTGAAAGTAAAGAGAAATTTAGTAACTCTTCACCCTCAGTCATGACTTACATGATTAGAACAAGAATATAATGTTGGATGTTGGCAGGGTTCCTATGAGGTGGATTTGCTCCTTTGAATATCACTGTAGTCTCTGAACTAAATCCCCATCGTGGTCTCGGTTCTGGATACTACCCTGTGTTGGACATCATGTTCTTTCTCCCTAGACTTTCCCCACTACTTGGTTCTAGCAGTTTTCATCGTGGCAGCTCCCAGAGATGCCCTACCTTGCCTAGCCCTCTGGCTGGCTTAGTCCCATTTTGAGCTGGCTTTTACTTCTTAATCCAGACCATTGTTTCACACTGAGAGATCTGCCATATATCTATATACATACTCCTTGGCTACATGGAACTTAGTTTTTATATTTCTATGCTAAGAATTGAAGTCCCAAGCTCTGGTGCAAATTCACACCTTCATTTATTCTTTCAGTATGTATTTACTGGATATCTACACTGTGCTTAGTGCCGGGTGAACAGCAAAGCAAGGAGAGAAACAGATATGGCTCCTATCCTTATAGAGCATGCAGCCTTCAAGGGAAGGGATTCTAGCACCTCTCATTGCAGCACTTCTCCCAGGCATTTGTTAACAGAGATACAGATGTATCTATCATGCAATGTCAAATGTCATGAAGAGTATAAGCATATGTAACTGAAGAAGTATAGGCATTCAGGAGGGAGATCTCTTCTGAATTGCAGATATCAACAGAGAATCTGATAATGATATGAAAGTTGATCTAGAATAGGTCGGATTCTTATTGTTAGGGTAGGAAAAAAATTTTCATTATCTTTCTAAGCAGTATTGATGAGAAAAACAAAATAAGAACATCTTTTCTAATTTTACCACTTTCTGGTCATCAATCCTTATTGGCCTGGCTTTGTCATCTGTAAGTTGGGTGAATGACACTGCCCTGACATTCCACTGCAGATCTGTGAGGTCAAACCAAGATAATGTAATTGGATATATTTTTAAATTGTGCAGCGATCTACAAGCATAAGGAACATTTAAACATTCAGCATTAGCATTTTGGGTGCCAAGATATCAAATCCTAATTAATAATTCTACCTGAAACTCATTTAAAGAAAATTCATCATAAGAAAATACAAAATACTTTCAGTGTAAGTTGAGCTATTATTTTGGCAAGTGATCTTTCAAGTTAGATTGAAATTTTATGGAGGAATTTCATAAATTATATTACTAATTGCAGTAACTCTCATTAATGTATTGAGTACTCTGATAAATACCTTACATCAGTGGTCCCCAACCTTTTTGGCACCACAGGCCAGTTTTGTGGAAGACAATTTTTCCACAGGTGGGGGCTGTGTAGGGGGGAGGTTTTGGGGTGAAACTGTTCCAACTCAGAAAATCGGGCATTAGTTAGTTTCTCTTAAGGAGCATGCAATCCAGATCCCTCACATCACAATAGGGTTCATGGTCTTATGAGAATCTAATGGTGGCCTGACAGATGAGGCTCAAGTAGCATTGCTCCCTCACCTGCTGCTCATCTTCTACTGTGCGGCCTGGGTCCTAACAGGCCTGATTACCTGTTCGCAGACTGGTTACCAGTTCACGGCCTTGGGGTTGGGGACCCCAGGCTTACATGTATTATCTCATTAAATTGTCATCACAACACAGTTAAATAGAAACCACAGTCTTTTTATTTTACAGACAAGTAAAATAAAATTTTTTTTATTTTAAAGAATTCTCTAAGAGAATTAGAGAATTCGTGTGACTTGCCCAATGTCACATGATTGTTAAGTGATATAACAAGGATTTAAACACAAAATTCTAAAACTCAGCAACCTATAACCACAAAAGTATATTATAAATAGTACTCCATCAAATAATTTATTTTTCAACTTTTAGAAGCTACTGTAATGATAATGGTGGTGATAGTTGTAAAGTTAGAAGTTGAGTTGACTAGACTACAACGTTGAGGCTTAGAAAAGCTAGAGAGGTAACCCGAGGTCACACATTACTTTCGTAATCTATTAATGTGTCACAGACTTTTGCTTGAGACTTGAAACAGTAGTTTTATTTTGCTCACATTTTTGGTGGCCAGGAATTCAGGAAGGGCCTGCCTGGGTGTCTGTCTCTAATTCACATGGTATCAGCTAAGGCAGCTGGGGTTGGGGGAACCACTTTCAAGAAGGCTTCTTTACGACACATTCAGCACCCCAGTTTCCTTTACCTCTTTTGTTCTCCACAAGGTGTCTCATCCTCCAAGGTTTGTCCACATGGCATGGGCTTCTCATGGCACGGGCTTCTCACAGCATGGTGATCTCAGAGTATTTGTACTCCTTAGATGGGGACCGGAATCCATAAGGCACAAAGCACATATGCCAGGCCACTGAAGGGCAATAGCCCAAACTGGCAGGGCATCACTGCCACTATGTTCTATTGATTAGAGCAGTTACAGTGCCTGCCCAGATTCAGGAGCTGGAGACATGGACATTGGGGGGATTGTGGAAAACTCACATCACAAAAGAAAATGTAGGATAGGAGTTTCTATTAGAGCTACCTTTGAGAAATACAATCTACCACACAGATTCAATTAATGGCTGAGGTCAAGTATCTAATACCAAGGATTAAATTCTTCATTTTTGCATTACACTGAAACTTAGATAGCCTAGCAGGACAATGATTAATGGACCTATTTTTAAAAATTCAGCATGACATCAACATATGCCACTGCTGATAAGTTGACATTCACATTTCCATCATGCTTCTTCAGAAGATGACAGTTTCTGTTCCGCTGAGTACACTGAATTATCTACTTTTGCCTATAATCCTTGCATTCATGTCATGGCTCCACCCTTTTAAAGGCATAAGCCCAGTGGATTCAGGACTTCAGCAGATAAGATAGGTACATTTCAGGGGTCAGAGGCTACCTAGAAATGGCATTGTTTTTAATTTTTAGGATATACTCCATTCTTCAGCATCCTGGGGCTTAGTCATTGCCAAAATCTGCTTTTGAAAGCAGGGTTTTTTATAGAACAAATTCTCTGCCACATGATTAAAGTTATACAGTGAACCCTTGAGGATTAATTTAAATGAACCCTAGTGAAAAATATAATAACACTTACAAGCTTAACAAGATAAGAAGTTTGAACTGAACAAGAAAAAAAGATTAGATTTTAGTATAACATTTTAAAAATTCTTCTTATATTTAAACAATTTTAATTTTAATTTTAGATTCAGGGGGTGCATGTGCAGTTTTGTTACAAGGGTATATTGCGTGATGCTCAGGTTTGAGCTTCAGTTGATCCTATCATCCAGATAGTAAACATAGTATCCAATAGGAATTTTTGCAGCTCTTGCCCCTTTTCCTCTCTCCATCCTCACCAACATGTTATCTTTTGGCTTTTTAAGGATGGCCATTCTGACTGATGTGGGATGGTATCTCATTGTGGTTTTGATCTGCATCTCTCTGATGATTAGTGATATTGACCATTTTTTCACATGTTTATTGGACACTTGTATGTCTTCTTTGGGGGTTATTAGTTTTATTCTTGACTTGTTTAAGTTCCTTGTACATTCTGGATATTAGCACTTTGTTGGATGTATAGTTTGCAAATATTTCCTCTCATTCTGTAGGTTATCTGTTTATTCTTTTGCTGTGCAGAAGCTCTTCAGTTTAATTAGGTTCCACTTGTCAAGTTTTGTTTTTGTTGCAATTGCTTTTAAAGACTTAGTCATAAATTCTTTGCCAAGGCTGATATCCAGAATAGTGTTTCCTAGGTTTTCTCCTAGGATTTTTATAGTGTGAGGTTTTATATTTTAGTCTTTTATATTTCTTGAGTTAATTTTTATATATAGTGAGGGATGAGGGTACAGTTTCACCCTTTTGCATATGATTAGCCAGTTCCCCCAGCATCATTTATGGAGTAGGCAGTCCTTTCCCCATTGCTTATTTTTGTTAATTTTGTCAAAGATCAGTTAGTTGTAGGTGTGCAGCTTTATTTCTGGATTCTCTGTTCTGTTCCATTGGTCCGTGTGTCTATTTTTGTACCAGTACCATGCTGTTTTGGTTACCGTAGCCTTGAAATATACTTGAAGTCAGGTAATGTGATGCTGTGGTTTTGTTCATTTTGATTAGGATTGCTTTGGCTATTTGGGCTCTTTTTTGATTCCATATGAATTTTAGAAATTTTTTTCTAATTCTGTGAAAAACGACGTTGGTAATTTGATAGAGATAGCATTGAATCTGTATCCTGTGGATTTACTTAATTCATTTATTAACTCCCACAGTTGTTTTGTAGATGCCTTTGGATCTTCTAAATTGACTATCATTTCATCTTAAAATAAAGACCTTTTTATTTATTTCTTTTCCATATATATATATTTTTTCTTGCCTTATTTCATGGTTAGTTCTTGTTGTACAGGTTAGTAGAATGTTGAATACAAGTGGTAAGAATTCAGGGGTAAAATGTTCAGTCTTTACCATTAAATATACTGTTAGCTGAAAATTTTTGTAGATGCCCTTGGTCAGATTGATAAACTTTCTTTTCATTGTAGTTTTCTGAGATTTAAAACAATCATAAATAGGTATTGAATTATGTCCAGTGATTTTTTGGATCTAGTTAAATGACCATATAATTTTTGTTTTGTTCTGTTAATGTGGTGAATTACAATGTTTAACTTTACAACATGAGACCAATCCTGGGATAAAAAATCCTTAGTCTTGAAGGGGTAAACTTTTTTTATATTTCTTGATTTGATTTGCTAATATTTTATGATTCAGGGATTATTTATAAATGTGCCAGTTGATTGCTAAATATTTGGAACTTCTTGTTTTTTTGTTAGTTTTTCAGTTTTTTCTTCTGTATTTAGAAGCTCTATTATTAATTTGTATGCACATAATAAACTTGGCATTTAAAAAAAATACATGGCCAGATAGTAAAAAATTTAGATTTTAGGGGTCATACTGGCTCTGTCACAACCCACATCTGTCTTTGTAGCTCTAAAGTAGACAAAAACAATATGTAATCAAATAAGGATGGCTGCATTCATAAAACATCATTTGAAAAAGAAACAGGAGCCAGGTGTGGTGGCTCACGCCTCTAATCCCAGCACTTTGGGAGGTTGAGGTGGGTGGATCATGAGGTCACGAGATCAAGACCATCCTAGCTAACACAGTGAAACCCCATCTCTACTAAAAATACAAAAAATTAGCCGGGCGTGGTGGTGGGCACCTGTAGTCCCAGCTACTCAGGAGACTGAGGTGGGAGAATGGTGTGAACCCAGGAGGCAGAGCTTGCAGTGAGCCAAGATCAGGCCACTGCACCTCCAGCCTGGGCAACAGAGCAAGACTCTGTCTCAAAAAAAAAAAAAAAAAAAAAAAGCAGACAAAAAACAAACAAAAAGAAAGAAACAGGTACAAAAATTAACTCAAGATGGATTAAGGACATAAATGTAAAACCTAGAACCATAAAAACCCTAGAAGAAAACTTAGGCAATACCATTCAAGACACAGGCATGGGCAAAGACTTGGTGAGTAAATCACCACAAGCAATGGCAGCAAAAGCCAAAATAGACAAATGGGATCTAATTAAACTAAAGAGCTTCTGCACAGCAAAAGGCACTACCATCAGAGTGAACGGGCAACCTACAGAATGGGAGAAAATTTTTCTATCTACCCTTCTGACAAAGGCCTAATATCCAGATTCTACAAGGAACTTAAACAAATTTATAAGATAAAAACACATAACCTCATCAAAAAAGTGAGTGAACGATATGAACAGACATTTCTCAAAAGAAGACATTTATGTGGCCAACAAACATACGAAAAAAAGCTCATTGTAACTGGTCATTAGAAAAATACAAACCAAAACCACAATGAGATAGCATCTCATGCCAGTTAGAATGGCGGTCATTGAAAAGTCTGGAAACAACAGATGCTGGAGAGGATGTGGAGAAATAGGAACCCTTTTACACTGTTGGTGGGAGTGTAAATTAGTTCAACTATTGTGGAAGACAGTGTGGTGATTCCTCAAGGATCTAGCACTAGAAATGCCATTAGATACAGCAGTCCCATTACTGGGTATATACTCAGGGATTATAAATTATCCTACTATAAAGACACATGCACGCATATGTTTATTGGGGCACTATTTATAATAGCAAAGACTTGGAACCAACCCAAATGCCCATCAATGATAGACTGGATAAAGAAAATGTGGCACATATACACTATGGAATATTATACAACCATAAAAAAGAATGTGTTCATATCCTTTGCAGGGACATGGATGAAACTAGAAACCATCATTCTCAGCAAACTAACACAGGAACAGAAAACCAAACACTGCATGTTCTCACTCATAAGTGGGAGTTCAACAATGAGAACACATGGACTCAGAAAGGGGAACATCACACACCAGGGCCTGTCAGGGTGTTGAGGGGAAAGGGAGGGAGAGCATTAGGACAAACCCCTAATGCATGCAGCACTTAAAACCTAGATGACAGGTTGATGAGTGCAGCAAACCACCATGTCACATGTATACCTATGTAAGAAACCTGCACATTCTGCACATGTTTCCCAGAACTTAAAGTAAAATATAAAAAAAGAAAAAAACAGGTAGCAGGCCAGATTTAGCTCACAGACTGCATTTGCTCATTCTTGAAATAGAATTGATATGTCTTTTTAATGAGTACGCTTTTTTGTCGTGATGTAATGATGATGTCTCTGGTGGTACTTCTTTTCTTGACATCTACATTGTCTTATTAATATAAATACTTCTTTCTCATTCTTACTATTTTCATCATATTTTTTCTTTTAATGTATTTATGTCTTTATATGTAATGCATTTCTTTCAAAATAGCATAGAGTTGGGCATTGCTTTTTTTCCACTCTAATACTCTCTGCTTTTTATTTTTTTATTTATTTTATTTTATTTTTTTTGTTTATTTATTTATTTATTTATTTTTAAATTATACTTTAAGTTCTAGGGTACATGTGCATAACGTGCAGGTTTGTTACAAATGTATACTTGTGCCAAGTTGGTGTTCTGCACCCATCAACACGTCAGCACCCATCAACTCTTCATTTACATCAGGTATAACTCCCAATGCAATCCCTCCCCCCTCCCCCCTCCCCGTGATAGGCCCCGGTGTGTGATGTTCCCCTTCCTGAGTCCAAGTGATCTCATTGTTCAGTTCCCACCTATGAGTGAGAACATGCGGTGTTTGGTTTTCTGTTCTTGCAATAGTTTGCTGAGAATGTTGGTTTCCAGCTGCATCCATGTCCCTACAAAGGAGACAAACTCATCCTTTTTTATGGCTGCATAGTATTCCATGGTGTATATGTGCCACATTTTCTTAATCCAGTCTGTCACTGATGGACATTTGGGTTGATTCCAAGTCTTTGCTATTGTGAATAGTGCCACAATAAACATACATGTGCATGTGTCTTTATAGCAGCATGATTTATAATCCTTTGGGTATATACCCAGTAATGGGATGGCTGGGTCATATGGTACTTCTAGTTCTAGATCCTTGAGGAATCACCATACTGTTTTCCATAATGGTTGAACTGGTTTACAATCCCACCAACAGTGTAAAAGTGTTCCTATTTCTCCACATCCTCTCCAGCACCTGTTGTTTCCTGACTTTTTAATGATTGCCATTCTAACTGGTGTGAGATGGTATCTCATTGTGGTTTTGATTTGCATTTCTCTGATGGCCAGTGATGATGAGCATTTTTTCATGTATCTGTTTGCTGTATGAATGTCTTCTTTTGAGAAATGTCTATTCATATCCTTTGCCCACTTTTTGATGGGGTTGTTTGTTTTTTTCTTGTAAATTTGTTTGAGTTCTTTGTAGGTTCTGGATATTAGCCCTTTGTCTGATGAGTAGATTGCAAAAATTTTCTCCCATTCTGTAGGTTGCCTGTTCACTCTGATGGTAGTTTCTTTGGCTGTGCAGAAGCTCTTTAGTTGAATTAGATCCCATTTGTCAATTTTGGCTTTTGTTGTCATTGCTTTTGGTGTTTTAGACATGAAGTCCTTGCCCATGCCTATGTCCTGAATGGTATTACCTAGGTTTTCTTCTAGGGTTTTTATGGTATTAGGTCTAACATTTAAGTCTCTAATCCATCTTGAATTAATTTTCGTATAAGGAGTAAGGAAAGGATCCAGTTTCATCTTTCTACTTATGGCTAGCCAATTATCCCAGCACCATTTATTAAATAGGGAATCCTTTCCCCATTTCTTGTTTTTCTCAGATTTATCAAAGATTAGATGGCTGTAGATGTGTGGTATTATTTCTGAGGACTCTGTTTTGTTCCATTGGTCTATATCTCTGTTTTGGTACCAGTACCATGCTGTTTTGGTTACTGTAGCCTTGTAGGATAGTTTGAAGTCAGGTAGCGTGATGCCTCCAGCTTTGTTCTTTTGACTTAGGATTGTCTTGGAGATGCGGGCTCTTTTTATTACTCTCTGCTTTTTAATTGGAGTATCTAGTTCATTGCCTTTTATATGATTATCAGTATGGTTGGGTTTAAAACAATCATTTTGCTTCTTGTTTCCTCTTTGTTCTATCTTTTCTTGAGACTCCACTATTTCTTTCCAATTCTTTTTGACTAGTCAATTTTTTATATATTTCATTTTATCTTCTCTTTTAAATTTTTATCTGTAATTCTTTTATTTTTAGTGATTTCCTTAGTTATTATAATATGTATCCTTAACTTATCACAGTCTATTTTAAATTAATATTACAGCACTTCCTTATAATGTAAGAATCTTCTAAACTATACTTTGATTTATACACTTGCTGTACTTTGTGCTATTATTGTCATACATTTGACTTTTACAGATAATTTAAACCACATAATAAATTGTTATTATTTATGATTTAAACAATCTGTGTTTGTGTCTGAAATGTCACTATCTGGATGATCTGAGCATCTGTTATATTGTCTATTGTTTTCCTTGGTTTCCATCCCATAGTTTTGTCTCCCCATGTGCCTGATCTTTTAAATTTCATGCCAGTTGTTGGTATTTGAAGAAGTATAGAGGTAATTTGAAGTCTAAAGTAAAGTTAACTTCATCTCAAATAATATTTGCATTTGTTTCTGGCAGATACGTTGGAACAAAAGCAATACCAGCTTACCTTAATCCACTCAGGAATTGAAGTGATTCAAAATTGAATGTCAGTCCTTGTGAGGGCTGGACTACATCAGTTTACCCTCAGTCCTTAGGTAGAGGTCTTCTCCTAAAATTTGGAGATTTGTAGGGCCCTCCCTCTCCTTGGAAGCCTCTACGTTCTTGTTTGCACCCTCCTAAGCTCACAATGCTGTTGGAAGCTCAGTTTAGCTTCTCAGCCTCCAAAACTTCTCTTGTAGAATTAGTTACTACCTCTGCAGAAAAGTAGTCCAAATATCAGGCTTGCCTTTCTGGGTTTTCTTCTCTGTGCTTTTGTTCCAGGTATTCATTTCTTCCTTTGTAGCTCACCAATATTCTCATATTTTTAAAAACAATTTTTATCAAACTTTTCTAGTTGTTCTTAGCAGTAGAATTGGTTCAGATCAACTAGTTGACTAAGCTGAATACATTTTTTCATAATTCCTAAATTTGTTTATGTATCTCCCCAGGATTATATTTATAATTAATTTTTTATCTGGATGGGTTTTTAGTAATATTACTTATGAAAAACTTTCTTATTGTGAATTATGATACATTTAGAAAAACTCATACAAAATCTAGACACAACTAATTATTATAAAACGAATATTCAATGTAACTACCACAAAGGTCAAGACTTTTAATTTTAAGCAAAAATTATCTGACTTAAGAAAGTTTCTAGATACTCTCCAACAAGAATGGTTGTTGCAGTGGAATATAGCAATGTTAATTACAATGATAGGCACATAGAAACTAAAGAGTACGAGTGCTACTTACAAAGAAATGAGAACTTTGTCTCAATAAATTTTATTAATTCCAAGTAGAATGTACATTTCTCAGAGTGGGAGTAAAATAGGAATATTCAGAAACCAGTTCACTGACCAAGGTTTAAAATAAACGCACATCACGGATAATTCAAAGTAGTGGGAAATGGATTATGTTGTTCACAACACTTTTCTCACCAGGATTAGGATATAAAGGGTTGAATCTCACAATCTGGAGCATTTCCATTTGTGAATAGTAATTAAATTTTATTCATTAATTACATATACTTTAAAAGTTAATGTTTCTTACAAATCACACAAATATAGAAAGGATAAATTGATGATACTATCTGGTACAAAAGAAAATAATGGTAGAAAATAAAACAAGCTAAGGTTAGTACACCAAAATCTTTATCATAAGTTTATGTAGTATTTTTAGAGGTGAGCTACACATTTGACTCTGAATTTCTTTTAGTGACAAAGCAAAGAGGGAAAAACAATCAGTTTCAAGATTCACAGTACTACAAACGATTGTTTGAAGATTCACAAACAAGCCAATTGTTTAGGAGATGCACAGCTGTTCCTGGTACTGGTATCTGAGAAAAATTTCTGCTATGGACCTTATCCCGAAGCTACTTAGATGAATATTCAAATTAGAATGGACTGATTTATTTTTGACCAAGAACTTGGGAGCTCTTTCTCCTGAATTGACATTATTAATTAATCTCCATGTTATGCTCCCTTCCATCGGGGACAGAAGGTGTATTAGTCTAAAGCAATGGCTTGCTAGATCACAGTTCAGAAGCTAGAAAAAGTTAAGTAAGTAGGAGGTAGGAAAAAGATATTTGTCTTAATCATCTTTAGTGACTCACCCTACTTAATGGTTTCAATATGCTCACATATCTCCTTTACAATTTTGAATTTAAGACACATTAGATGTGACACAGAAAATAAGTTGCTAAAATGGACTGGACAATCACATGAATATGAGTAAACTAGTTGTGAATATGAATAAGAAAGATACCAAAGACATGTCCAATCAATACAGAGTTAAATTAGAGGAGAATTTATACCTCATCTAGAGGGCTGAGATAAATGTTTTCCTCTGCCACTTCCCTGCAAACAGCGGCTCTACTAAATGGTATTTTATTTCAGTGAACTATTTTAAAGTAGAAACAAGGAGAATCAATGTGAAAAGGGTGTACTATGGTTTTGAAGAGTTATGACTTTCCAAAATCCATGTCAAATTAAGGTGTAAACATAACATAAAGTCACCTCTGGGACCCAGTAAGTGCTCAATAAGGAAATTCTAGGACTAAAACTATATTCTATTACATTAAAAATTACTGGCTGGCTTAACAGTAGGGTACAGAGGAAAGAGTCCATAAACTACTAGAAATTATCGAATCAGAAGAATAAAGAGAGAAAGATTGAGAAAATATCAGCATTGCCTCAGAGACATGTGGGAAAATATCTAAAGTTCTATTATATGTGAAATAGTTCTAGAATTAAAGGAGAGAAATGCTAGAGCATAAAAGTTATTTGACAAAATAATGCCCAAGTTAGTTCTGCTTCTCATTAGGATCTAGAAAGTCACAAGAGAACATGGCTCCCATTGTAACAATGGGTAAAATCTACAAAATCATAATTTTTCTTGCTTACTAAACTGTTACACTATAGCTCTGAGCTGTCCGTGCTATTACTGAATCAATATAACCAAAATTTTGTGGATTACACTGAAGCAACATTTGTGAAAGGGGTAAAATCATCCCCATTCCTGTAGAAGGGATCTTTGCCATAGAAACTCTGACACTAGAATTTCTTCAGGCACAGTAGCTGTCCATAGGGCTGACTGTTGTCCTATCAGGGTGGTTGAGAAATAGCAGATAAACTGTTACAGCTCAATCTCCTCTGTTTTAACCTTCAGGAGTTGGGAAATTGGGCATATCTTTGTTGTTAAGTACATCAAGAAAATTAAATAATTCTTTGGATCTAGCTGTAATAACAATTATACCCAATATTTATTAAGCACTTACAATGTACCAGGCACTATTTTAAATTCTTTTAGTTGTTATTATACTCAATCCTCCTAATAAATCCTTTAGGTAGTTACAATTAATCATTCCCCTTCACATATAAAGAAACTCAGCCCCTGAGAGGATGGATGAGGATCTTTCCCAAGGTCACAGTGTTAGTAAATGATGATGCTAGTATTAGAACTTGGGAGCTCTTTCTCCTGAATTAACATTATTAATTAATCTCTATGTTATGCTCCCTTCCATCGGGGACAGAAGGTGTATTAGTCTACAGCAATGTCTTACTAGATCACAGTTTAGAAACTGGAAAAAGTTAAGTAACTAAGAGGTAGGAAAAAGATATTTGTCTTAATCATCTTTAGTGACTCACCCTACTTTAATGGTTTCAATATGCTAACATATCTCCTGTACAATTTTGATTTTAAAAAGCACTATAGACATATTTAACTTACTGAGCATTTGTGTTTAGTTATACCTTACTGTTCCTACCCACTAATCATATGAATTGTTAAAATATTAGTCATTCTTTATAATAGTTTATAAAAATAAAAGTTTTTATTTTAAAAATTCTATTATGATAACCAGTTTTCATCAAGAAAAATATGTTATCAACCTAAAAGGCTCAGAAAATTGGCATAACTATCATCATTGTCATTTCAGTAGTTTAAAAAATCATACCCTATTCAGGTAAACACTGCTTTATTATTTGATGTCTTTTAATAGAAAATAAACTATGACATGAATAAAAACTAAAATAGAAACCTCAGCCTTGCTTTAAGGGACAAAAAAATCAAATAACTAGGGTCTCATTTCTCCTTTCTCTTTTTTTCCCTCTGAAGTTCTTCCAATTTTCTGCCTAAACAGACTCTGCCTCCATGTGTTGTGATATACAGATATTGAGGATATCTCAATACTTGCATTGGGTCCTCTCACAGGGCTGCAAAAGTACTCAAGTCCACTGAGTAGGTTGGTGGGTTGTTCAGTCAATTTGGCATTAACATCTGAAAGTACTTGTGTGCATGGCCCCATTTCTGCCCAGCTGCTGGGCTTGTCTGTATAAAATAAGGCTAAGTCAGTAGTTATGGAAGGTCCACTAAAGCTACTCACTCACCTTTGAGACACATGAGAGCTCCCTTCAATCAGAATTGAAATCAAAGAATATGATGATTAAAAAAGAGTTAAAATCCGGAGAAGGAAACTGGGATCATTGTTCTGTAAGACGTTTCTGAGCCCCTCAATCAAAGGAAGAGTCCTTCTGGTTATTATCATAGCAAATGCAAGTGGAAAAAAATAATTGGCAATCTAGTATAATAATATTATTCAGGTTGAGGAAATATTTAAAAATAATTCATTGAATTATGAAGCAGACATATTGTCTTTGCAATTAGAAATGTTTAACTCTCAGGAATTAACACTGTAGATTTGGTAATGTGGTGTCTTTAACATTTCTTTCTTTGGGTGGTATAATTTTGTAGGCATAGAAGGAAACTCAGTAGAGAATAGCAACATCGAAAAAGAACAGAAGAAATGTTAGTGAAAGATTTGGGGATTTGGGTGTTGGTGTTTTTAAGTGCAAAACAGAATTAGCTTTGTATCATTCCATCCTTAGCATCCTTAGATGTGGTCATCAAAGCATTCCATCAAAGGGGGAAGAACTATTATATATTTATATGAATATATACTACATAGAAATAAATTCATATTTCTAGAGTTATATTTACATAATTATGTATTATATATACATATTTATATTTCTAGAGCTCAGTAATTCTGAATTTTTAAAATCACCTTTAGTTTTTGAAGATGTATATATTTTCATAGTCCAATATTCAATAGTCACCAAAATGATTCCTTCTTCCTGTCCCCCAGACACCAGATCCTGCCTTCAGATATTACCAATTGTTTATGTATGCTTGCAGAGCATTCTGTGCATGTTTTACTACATATATAAACTTATATTTTCATTTTTTATCAAATGGTAGCATGTTACATGCATTATTCTGTGTCTTTGGAGTTTTTTAATGTTATTAGTTTATGTTGTACATATATATATATTCATTGCCTAAAGAGATTTCTTATTCTTTTTTATAACTGCATGTGGGAGAATACCAATTTAACTAGTCCCTTACTCAGCTTCTGCTAATGTAGCCATGTGGGAATATAGGCCCAATGTAGCCAAATCACAATTTTCTAAAGGATGCCAATGCTTAAAGATTTTATGCTAAATCTTCCATATTTTAAAAGAGGATACTAATTTTTAACGATTTTAGAAAACTATGCAAACATATAGTCTATACACTATAAATTACATCAGCAAGTTAAATCTGACTAGTGGGCCACCCACAGTCCACTTTTTAAAAAATCTCTGGTAGCGAAATTGGAACAGTCAACAGATGAAGAAGCATATATGTGACATCCATTCAATTTATAGGAATGTTGACATTAACTTATTGATCTTCTTTCATAAAAATATTTTTAAATTTTTGATCTTTTCTTTGAACCAAAACATGCCATTTAAGGCTAAAGGACTTACAAAATTGGGCCAACAAGAAGAAATACATACAGACTGTGATTCTTTCAATAAGGTGATACTCTGGTAGCATATGTAATAAAAGTTAGGTTTTTCTTATTTTTTCAAATATTTTAATTTTTATTTCTTAGCTTTACTTCCATAAAATTACATATATATGCTTTAAAAGATAAAATAGTTCTGCAAGTTTTATAATATTAAATAGGCTATTTCACATCCCACTCCTACAGATAGTCAGTTCATATTCACAGGAAGCAACTGTTTTCACTTCTTTTAGCTATTTTTTTTTCTAGTATTTGCCTCATTTTTTTTTTTTTTTTTTTTTTGAGACAGAGTCTTGCTCTGTCGTCCAGGCTGGAGTGCAGTGGCGCGATCTCGGCTCACTGCAAGCTCCGTCTCCCGGGTTCACGCCATTCTCCTGCCTCAGCCTCCTGAGTAGCTGGGACCACAGGTGCCCGCCACCACACCCGGCTAATTTTTTGTATTTTTAGTAGAGACGGGGTTTCACCGTGTTAGCCAGGATGGTCTCGATCTCCTGACCTTGTGGTCCGCCCGCCTCAGCCTCCCAAAGTGCTGGGATTACAGGCGTGAGCCGCCGCACCCGGCCTCATTTTTCTTTAAAAAATGCTTATGAGAGAGAGGGCAAGATGGCTGACTAGATGCAGCCACATGGAACAGCTGTCACTGAGGGACCCTGAAGACTGGTGGACTCCTAACAGATCTTCAGAGGGAGCTCCCTGAGAGTGGATGGAGGGAAGAAACAGAAGCTGGGTTGAAAGGAGAGGAAGCTAGGAGCCCTGCTTGGGGCTACTGTGCACTGGGACTTGTTCTGGCCCCCAGCAACTGGTGAGTTGAACTGGAAAGGGGCAACCCACTCTAACCAGGGGCCTCTGGAATCCTGACAGGAGGAGAACCCTCAATCACCAGGGACACACAAGTTAGCAAGGAGAGCTGCTTAAAGAAGTGATAGGGACAGCAAGCCAGCTGATGTGGAGCCCAGAGAGTTTGCTGCGGGAGTGTCTGCAGCAGAGCATGACCAGGGAAGCCCATCAGCCCAGGCTTGACTTGCCCCCATAGCCGACTTTAACCCTAGGGGAACTGTGGGACCTGAACTCTGTAGGGCAGTCTTGCCCATCAGACAGGAAGGACCAATCCAACTTGAGCACCCCTTGGCCAGCTGGTCTCTCCTGGGGGCCCAGACTGGCCACACTTGCTTGCAGGGCACACTTAGGTGACCTGGTGTTCTGCATCATAGTTCCTGCCCTGGCGGACCTGCCTAACCAGCTGAGAACTCCAACGGGACGGCCCCTACAACCACGCACCTGTCTACTTGCTTCCTCCCAACACTGCGGTCTCCCTCAGGCCCACAGCAACCCCCCACATTGCTTTGCTGGTGCATTTGGGCATGGGTGGGTTTTGCCTTCTTTGCCCTACTAGCACTCTGTGTGCACTCTGCCTTCCCACTGCATGAGAGTACACTCCATCCCTCTTTCACCCATTGGACCCCCATTGCAGTCAGAGCCATGGCAGGCACAGAGCCAGCCAGCCCACTTCCACCAGCACCCCACCCTTGCACCAACACTGCCACAGGAGTGAAGCTAGGCACAGAAAACAGTGGACCCTCCCCAATCGTGAACATTCACCCATACCTGCAGCCCACAGAGAACACACACAGACATGACCCTGCCAGGGCCCCACCCCTGTGCTAACACCACCACCCCAGTGAAGGTGTGCATAGTCACTGTCACTCACTGGCAGGGACACCCCAATCCCCCAAGCTGTGCTGCCTCTGTCCTGTGGTGAACATGGGCACAAAGGCAAGCATCCTGGCACCCACTAGCACCCTACTGCAGCTGATGATCATACACCCCACCATGCTGCTGCTGCTGCTGCTGGGACATATGAATGAGGGTGCACCCTGCTGCCACTGTGTTATGAAATGCTTTGGCTGACACCATCTGTTGAAGTGTAATGACCAGTGGTCTGGGAACATCTCGTCCCCACCCTCTCCACCCTTCAGTGCAGTGGATTCCTAACCTCAAGGAGCTAGAGAACAAAGTTGGAGACCAATACAAGTTTCCCATAATTAGACCACAAAGTTCAGGACTGGAAGCTGAGCATTGCCCCCCTAAAATCTTCCAGAAATGAAGCCAGTTGGCTGAATTCACCTTTTACCACAAATACTCAGGATCATCAAATAGGATAAAAGGGAAAAGAAAAAACCCATTCAGAGGTCAGCAACTTCAAAGATTGAAGAAACACCAGCCCATAAAAATGAGAAAAACCAAAGCAAGAAATCTGACAATTCAAAAAGCCAGAGTCCTTTCTTACAAATGACTGTGCCACCTCTCCAGCAAGGGTTCTGAACTGAGCTGAGATAGCTGAAATAACAGAAATATAATTCAGATTATGGATAATAATGAAGATCATTGAGATGCAGGAGTACATTGAAATCCAAGGAAGTTAAGAATCACAATAAAATGATAAAGGAGGTGACAGACAAAATAGCCAGTAAAGAAAAGAACATAACTGACCTGATAGAGCCAAAAAACATGCTTCAAAATTTTCATAATGCAATCACAAGCATTAATAGCAGAATAGACCAAGCTGAGGAAAGAATCTCAGAGCTTGAAGACTGGATTTCTGAAATAAGGTAGTCAGACAAGAAAAGAGAAAAAGAATGAAAAGGAATGAAGAAAGCCTCCAAGAAATATGAGATTATGTAGAGAGACCAAATCTATGACTCACTGGTGTCCCTGAAAGAGATGGGGAGAATGTAACTTGGGAAACATATTTCAGAATATCATCTGTGAGAATTTTCCCAACCTAGCTAGAGAGGCCAACATTCAAAATCAGGAAATGCAGAGAACCCCAGTAAGATACTTCACAAGAAGATCATCCCAAAGACACATAATCTTCAGATTCACCAAGGATGAAATGAAAGAATAAATGTTAAAAGCAACTACAGAGAAAGGTCACATCACCTACAAAGGGAAGCCCATCATTCTAACAGCAGATCTCTCAGCAGAAACCTTAAAGGCAGGAGAGATTGGTGGCCAATATTCAAGACTCTTAAGAAAAGAAATTCCAACCCAGAGTTTCATAACTGGCCAAACTAAACCTCATAAGCAAAGGTGGAATAAGATCCTTTTCAGACAAGCAAATGCTGAGGGAATTCATCACCACCAGGCCTGCCTTGCAAGAGCTCCGAAAGGAAGCACTAAATAAGGAAAGGAAAGACTGTTATCAGCCACTACAAAAACATGAATAAATACACAGACCAGTGACACAAAACACTCTTCAGCAAATGCAGAAGAAATGAAATCATAACGACCACTCTCTTGGACTACAGCACAATAAAATTAGAAGTCAAGACTAAGAAATTCACCTCAAGCCATACAATTACCTGGAAATCAAATAACCTGCTCCTGAATGACTTTTGCATGAATAATGAAATTAAGGCAGAAATAAAGATTATGTGTGAAACTAGCCAGAACAAAATACCACATACCAGAATCTCTGCGACACAGCTAAGGCAGTGTTAAGAGGGAATTTGTAGCACTAAATATCCACATCAAAAAGTTAGAAAGATCTCAATTCAACATTGTAACATCACAACTAAAAAACTAGCAAACCCAGAGCAAACTAATCCCAAAGCTAGCTAGCAGAAGACAAGAAATAACTAAAATCAGAGCTGAAGTGAAGGAGATTTAGACACACACACACACACACACACACACACACACACACACACTCAAAAGATCAATGAATGCAGTTGTTGGTTTTTGGAAAAATTTAATAAAATAGGTAAACCACTAGCTAGACTAATGAAGAAAAGAGAGAAGATAAAAATAAAAACAATTAGAAATGACAAAGGAAATATTACCAATGACTCCACAGAAATACACATAACCATCAGAGACTACTATGAACACCTCTATCCCCATAAAATAGAAAATCTAGATGAAATGGATAAATTCCTAGAAACACACAGCCTTTCGAGACTAACCCAGGAAGAAATTGAATCCCTTCATAGACCAATAATGAGTTCTAAAATTGAATCAGTAATAAATGATGTACCAACCGAAAGAAACTCAGAACCAAATGGATTCACAGCAGAATGCTACTAGATGTACAAAGAAGAGCTGGTACCATTCCTACTGAAACTGTTCCCAAAAATTAAGAAGGAGGGACTCCTCCCTAACTTATTCTTTGAGGAAAACATCATCCTGATACCAAAATCTGTCAGACACACTCACACACACACATACACACAAAAAAGCTTCAGGTCAATAGACAACATACTTGATGAACATTGATACAAAAGTCCTCAACAAAATACTAGTAAACCAAATCCAGCAACACCTCAAAAAGCATATGTACCATAATCAAGTAGACTTTATCCCTGGGATGCAAGGTTGGTTTAATATACACTAATCAATAAATGTGATTCATCACATAAAAGGAACTAAAGAGAACAACCACATGATTATCTAAATATGACCAGCCCACAGACAACATCACACAGAATGGGCAAAAACTGGAAGATTTCCCCTTGAAAACCAGCACAAGACAAGGACTGCCTCTTATACCACTCTTGTTCAACATAGTATTGGAAGTTCTCGTCAGAACAATCAGGCAAGAGAAGGAAATAAATGCCATCCAAATAGAAAGAGAAGAAGTCAAATTATCTCTGTTTGCAAATGACATGATCGTATATCTAGAAAGCCCCATAACTCAGCCCAAAAGCCCCTTAAGCTGAGAAACAACTTCAGGAAAATCTCAATATACAAAATCAATGCACAAAAATTGATAGCATTCCTATACACCAACAACAGTCAATCCAAGAGCCAAATCAGGAAAGCAATCCCATTCACAATAGCCTCATAAAGAATAAAATACTAGGAATACAGCTAACCAGGGAGGTGAATGATCTCTATAGGGAGAAATACAAAATGCTTCTTAAATAAATTAAAGATGAATCAAACAAAGGGAAAAATATTGCATGCTCATGGATAGAAAGAATAGCTTTAAAATGAGAATGCTGCCCAAAGCAATTGATACATTCAGTGCTATTTCTTTCAAACTATCAATGACATTCTTTACAGAACTAGAAAAAAACTTTTGAAATTCATATGGAACCAAAAAAGAGCACAAATAGCTAAGACAATCCTAAGCTAAAATAACAAAGCTGGAGATATCATGCTATTCAACTTCAAACTGTACTACAGGGCTACCATATCCAAAACAACATGGTGCTAGTACAAAAAGAGACACATAAACAAATGGAACAGACTAGAAAGTCCCAAAATAAGGCTGCACACCTACGACTATCTGATCTTCAACAAAGTCAGCAAAAACAAGCAATGAGGAAAGGACTCCCTATTTAATAAAGGATGCTGGGATAACTGGCTAGCCATATGCAGAAGATTGAAACTGCACCCCCTTCTTATACCATACACAAAAATCAAATCAGCATGGATTAAACACCTAAATGTAAAACCCTAGAAGACGACCTAGGCAATACCATTCAGGACATAGGAATGGCCAAAGATATCATGATGAAGACACCAAAACAATTGCAACAAAAGCAAAAATTGACAAATGGGATTTAATTAAACTAAAGAACTTCTGCACAGCAAAATAAACTATAAACAGAGTAAACAGACAACCTACAGAATAGGAGAAAGTATTTGCACACTATGCATCTGACAAAGGTCTAATATCCAGTATCCATAAGGAACTTAAATTTATAAGGAAAAAACAAACAACCCTATTAAAATGTGGGCAAAAGACATGAACAGACACTTTCAAAAGGAGACATGCATGCAGCCAACAAGTATATGAAAAAGAGTTCAACATGGCTGATCATTAGAGAAATGAACATGTAAACCATGATGAGATACCATCTCACACCAGTAAGAATGGCTATTATTTAAAAGTCAAAAAATAACAAGTGCTGGCAAAGTTGTGGAGAAAAAGAAACACTTTTACACTGCTTGTAAGAGTGTAAATTAGTTCAACCATTGTGGAAAGCAGTGAGGTGATTCCTCAAAGAGCTAAAAATGGAACTACCATTTGACTCAGCAATCCCATTACTGGGTATATACCCAAAGGAATATAAATCATTCTACCATAAAGAAACATGCATGCATATGTACAGTAAAGCACTATTCACATAGTAAAAACATAGAATCAACCTAACTGCCCATCAGTGGTAGACTAGATAAAGAACATGTGGTACATATACACCATGGAATACTATGCAGCCATAAAAAGGACAAGATTATGTCTTTTGCAGGAACATAGATGGAACTGGAAGCCATTATTCTTAGCAAGCTAACACAGGAACAAAAAAACAAATACCACATGTTTTCACTTATAACTGGAGCTAAATTATGAGAACACATGGACATATAGCAGGGAGCAATAGATACCAGGGCTGACAGAAGATGGAAGGTGGGAGGAGGGAGAGTTTCAGCAAAAATAACAAATGGGTACCAGGCTTAATACTTGGGTGACAAAATAGTCTGTACAAACCCCTCCCCATGACACAAGTTTACCTATATAACAAACCTGCACATGTACCCCTGAACTTAAAAGTTAAAAAATTAAAATAAGAAAAATAAGTTAAAAAGAAATATTGCATGCAAAAATAAAAATAAAAAATTCTTATACTAATATTTCTTGATTTTCTAAATTTTAATACTTATTGGTTTCCTTTTCTGAGATATTATAATTTAGCTAAACTTATGCTTCCTTATCCCCCAATCTCTCAAGTTATAAATCATAATTTTTAGTAAGATTGCAATTTGATGTTTGCCTTATCACAGCTAAACCATGTAGTGTACTGTAATTGCATATTCTTTCTTATATTACTGTTTTTTCTTCTCAGGAGATTTTTTTTTCCCCTGTTATTTACAAAGTATCATTAGTTTGTCCCCAAGCACTCCACCTCTCAATGCAGTCAAAACTTCCTTTTTCTACAAACTTCTTCCTTGTCTATGAATTTCTTCCTCTTTCTTCCCTGACTCTTTTGCTCTCTCTCTGTCTTAACAATCTCTCTTCAGCCCTCACAACCCCTCCCTCTGATGAAATGGTTGTTCTCTGGCTTGTTGCTGTCTCCTCATGGGCTCCTGCTTCTCCTTCAGCCTTGGAATTCTCCTATGTCCTGAATGTGTCATAAGACAACAGAAGGTATCACAGGCAAGAGAGAGCAAGAGAGGACCTAATTGTCTTTTATAACTATTCACTTACAATAATGAACCAACTATATTAATTTATTCATGAAGGTTTTGCCCTTATGACCTAATGACCTCTTAAAGGTCTCACCTCTCAACATTGTTGCATTGAGAATTAAACTGCCAACACTTGAACTTTGTGGGACACATTCGAACCACAGTACAGTACATGGAACATCAAGTTTTTGATGACTTAATTATTGAATTAGGGTTATGTAGAGAAATGGAACCAGCTGGAAGTCTGTATAGATAGAGAGAAAGACATTTATTTTAAGAAATTGACTTGTGTTATATAGAAATTGGCAAGTCCAGAATGTGCAAGGTAGCCTGACAGTCTGGAGACCCAGGAAGGAGCCAGCGTTTTAGTTCAATTCCAAAGTCTGGATGGCTGATTGGCTGTGAGCTGCAGGGATACAAATTATGTCATCACTCAGATAGTGAGCATAGTAGCCAAAACTTAGTTTTTCAGCCTTTGCTCCCCTCTTTTCCTTCTCACTCTGTTAGTCTCCAGTGTCCATTGCTGCCCTCCTTACATCCATGAATACCCAATGTTTAGCTCCCACTTGTAAGTGAGAACATGTGATATTTGGTTTTCTGTTCTTGCATTAATTTGCTTAGGGTAATAGCCTCTAGCTCTATCCATGTTGCTGCAAGGACATAATATTTTTTATCATAACTTCATAGTTTTTCCATGGTCCTCATATACTACATTCTCTTTATCCGATGCACTGTTATTGGTCACCTAGGTTGACTCTGTGTTTTTGCAATCGTGAACAGTGCTACAGTGAACATACAAGTGCATGTGTCTTTTTGGTCGAACCATTTATTTTACTTTGAGTATATACTCAGTAGTGGGATTGCTGGATTGAATGATAGTTCTGTTTTAAGTTCTTGGAGAAATTTCCAAATGGCTATCCACAGGGGCTGAACTAATCTATATTTCCATCAACTGTGTATGAACATTCCCTTTTCTCTGCCACCTTGTCAATATCTGTTATTTTTTGACTTTTTAGTAATAGCCATTCTGACTGGCGAGATGGTATCTCATTGAGGTTTTGATTTGCATTTCTGAGATGGTTAGTAATGTGGAGCATTCTTTCATGTGTTTGCTGGCCATATATGTGTGTTCTTTTGAAAAGTGTCTGTTCATGTCCTTTGCCCACTTTTTGATGGGCTTGTTTGTTTTTTTCTTGTAAATTTATTTAAGTTCCTTGTAAATTCTGGATATTAGCCCTTTGTCAGAAAGATAGATTGCAAAAATTTTCTTCCATTCTGTAGATTGCCTGTTCACTGATGAGAGTTTCTTTTGCTGTACAAGAGCTCTTCAGTTAAATTAGATCCCATTTGTCAATTTTTGTTTTTTGTTGTGATTGCTTTTGGCAATTTCATCATAGAATCTTTGTCCATGCTTTTGTCTTGAATGGTATTGCTTAGATTTTCTTCTAGGGTTTTTACGGTTTGGGGTTTTACATTTCAGAGTTTAATCTGTCTTGAGTTAATTTTTGTATAAGGCATAAGGAAGGGGTCCAGTTTCCATTTTCTGCATATGACTAGCCAGTTTTCCCAGCTCCATTTATTAAATAGGGAATCCTTTCCCCATTGCTTGTTTTTGTCAGGTTTGTCAAAGATAAGGTGGTGATCAATATGCAGTCTTATTTCTGATGTCTCTGTTCTGTTCCACTGGTCTGTATGTCTGTTTTGGTACCAAACATGCTGTTTTGGTTACTGTAGCCTTGTAATGTAGTTTAAAGTCAGGTATTCAGATACCTCCAGCCTCGTTCCTTTTGCTTAGGATTATCTTGGCTATGCAGGCTCTTTTTGGTTCCATATGAATTTTAAAGTAGTTTTTTTCTAATTCTGTGAAGAATGTCAATGGCAGTTTGATGAGAATAGCATTGAATCTACAAATTACTTTGGACAGCATGACCATTTTCATGATATTGATTCTTCCTATCCATGAGGATGGAATGTTTTTCCACTTTTTGTGTCCTCTTTTATTTCCTTGAGTAGAGGTTTATAGTTATCCTTGAAGACGTCCTTCACATCCTAGCTATATTCCTAGGTATTTTATTCTATTTGTAGCATTTGTGAATGGGAATTCATTCATGATTTAGCTCTCCGCTTGTCTGTTATTGGTATATAGGAATACTTGTGACTTTTGCACATTGATTTTGTATCCTGAGACTGTACTGAAGTTGCTTATCAGCTTAAGGAGCCTTTGGGCTGAGATGATGGGGTTTTCTACATATAGGATCATGTTGTCTGCCAAAAGAGACAATTTGACTTCCTCTCCTCCTATTTGAATATGCTTTATTTGTTTCTCTTGCCTGATTGCCCTGTCCAGAACTTTCAATACTATGCTGAATAGGCAAGGTGAGAGAGGGCATCCTTGGCTTATTTTTTCAGGAAATGCTTCCAGCTTTTGCCCATTTAGTATGATGTTGGCTGTGTGTTTGTCATAAGTAGCTCTTATTATTTTGAGATGTGTTCCATCAATACCTAGTTTATTGAGAGTTTTTAACATGAAGGGATGTTAAATTTTATCAAAGGTCTTCTCTGCATTTATTGGGATAATCTTGTGGTTTTTGTCATTGGTTCTGGTTATGTGATGGATTATGTTTATTGATTTGCATATGTTGAATCAATCTTGCATCCCAGGGATGAAGCCAACTTGATTGTGGTGGATAAGCTTTTTGATGTGCTGCTGGATTCAGTTTCCCAGTACTTTATTGAGGATTTTTCCATTGACGTTCATCAGGGATATTGGCCTGAAGTTTTCTTTTTTTTGTTGTGTCTCTGCCAGGTTTTGTTATCAGAATGATACTGGCCTCAGAGTCAAGGAGAATCCCTCCTTTTCAATTGTTTAGATTAGTTTCAGAAGGAATGGTACCAGCTCTTCTTTGTACCTCTGGTAGAATTCTGCTATGAATCCGTCTGGGCTTTTTGTGGTTGATAGACTATTTATTACTGCCTCAATTTCAGAACTTGTCATTGGTCTACTCAAGGATTTGACTTCTTCCTGGATTAGTCTTGGGAGGGTGTATGTGTCCAGGAATTTTCCATTTCTTGTAGATTTTCTAGTTTATTTGGATAGAGGTATTTATAATATTCTTTTATCATAGTTTGTATTTCTGTGGGGTCAGTGGCGGTATCCCCTTTATCATTTTTTATGGTGTCTATTTGATTCTTCTCTCTTTTCTTCTTTATTAGTCATTCATTGATATTTTGAAGGGTTTTTCGTGTCTCTGTCTCCTTCAATTTCACTCTGATCTTCGTTATTTCTTGTGTCCTGCCAGCTTTTGGATTTGTTTGCTCTTGCATCCCTAGTTCTTTTAGTTGTGATACTGGGGTGTCGATTTGAGATCTTTCTAACTCTCTGATGTGGGCATTCAGTTCTATAAATTTCCCTCTAAACACTGTTTTAGCTGCATCCCAAAGATTCTGGTATGTTGTTTCTTTGTTCTCTTGGTTTCAAATAAATTTTTTATTTCTGCCTTAATTTCATTATTTATCCAGGAGTCATTCAGGAGCAGGTTGTTCAATTTCCATGTAGTTGTGTGGTTTTGAGCGAGTTTCCAAATCTTGAGTTCTAATTTGATTGCACTGTGGTCTGAGAGATTGTTTGTTATGATTTCAGTTATTTTCCATTTGCTGAGGAGTGTTTTACTTCCAATTATGTGGTCCATTTTAGAGCAAGTACCATGTGGCACTCAGGAGAATGTATATTCCGTTTTTTTGGGCTGGAGAGTTCTGTAGATATCTATTAGGTCCACTTGATCCAGAGCTGAGCTCAAGTCCTAAATATACTTGTTAATTTTCAGTCTTGTTGATCTGGCTAATATTGACAGTGGGGTGTTAAAGTCTCCAACTATTATTGTGTAGGAGTCTAATTCTCTTTGTAGGTTGCTAAGAACTTGTTTTATGAATCTGGGTACTCCTGTATTGGGTGCATATATATTTAGGATAGTTAGCTCTTCTCATTGCAGTGATCCCTTTACCATTATGTAATGCCCTTCTTTGTATTTTTTGATCTTAGTTGGTTTAAAGTCTGTTTTGTCAATAACTAGGATGGCAGCCCACTTTTTTCTGCTTTCCATTTGCTTGGTAAGTTTTCCTCTGTTCCTTTATTTTGAACCTATGTGTGTCTTTGCACATGAGATGGGTCTCTTGAATACAGCACACCAATGGGTCTTGACTCTATCCAATTTGCCAGTCTATGTCTTTTAATTGGGGAATTTAGCCCATTTACATTTAAGGTTAATATTGTTATGTGTGAATTTGATCCTGTCATCATGATGCTAGTTAGTTATGTTGCACACTAGTTGATCAAGTTTCTCCATAGTGTCATTGGTCTTTGTCTTTTCTTGTGTTTTTGCAGTGGCTGCTACCAGTTTTTCCTTTCCATATTTAGTGCTTTCAGGAGCTCTTTCAAGGCAGGTCTGGTGGTCACGAATTCCCTTGGCATTTGCTTGTTTGAAAAAGATTCCATTTCTTCTTCCTTTATGAAACTTTCTTTGGCCAGATATGAAATTCTGGGTTGACAATCTTTTCTTTAGGAATGTTGAATATTGTCCCCCACTTTTATCTGTCTTATAGGATTTCTGCTGAGGGATCCTCTGTTAGTGTGACAGGCTTCCCCTTGTAGGTTACCTGACCTTTCTCTCTGGCTGCCCTTAACATTTTTTCCTTCATTTCAACCTTGGAAAATCTGAAGATTGTGTGTCTTGGGGTTTATCTTCTTGTTGAGTATCTTAGTGTAGTTCTCTGTATTTCCTGAATTTGAATATTGGCCTGTCTTGTTAGATTGGGGAAGTTTCTCTGGATGATATCCTGAAGTGTGTTTTCCAATTTGGTTTCATTCTCCCCATCTCTTTCAGGTACTCCAATTAGTTGTAGGTTCAGTCTTTATATATAGTCCCATAGTTCTTGGAGGTTTTGTTCATCCCTCTTCATTCTCTTTTCTGTAATTTTGTCTGCCTGCCTTATTTCAGCAACAGAGTCTTCAATATCTGATATTATTTATTCTGCTTGATTGATTCGGCTATTGATACCTGTGTATGCCTTATGAAGTTCTCATGTTGTGTTTTTCAGCTCCATCAGATCATTTATGTTCCTTTCTAAACTGGTTATTCTAGTTAGCAGCTCCTGTAACCTTTTATCATGGTTCTTAGCTTCCTTGCATTGGGTTAGAACATCCTCCTTTACCTCAGCGAAGTTTGTTATTACCCACCCTCTGAAGTCTACTTCCATCAATTTGTCCATCTCATCTTCTGTCCAGTTCTGTGCGCTTGCTGGAGAGGTGTTACAGTCACTTGGAGAAGAAGGGGCACTCTGGCCTTTTGGATTTTCAGTGTTTTTTTTTTAATGATTCTATCTCTTCTTAATGAGTTTGTCTAGTTTCAGTCTTTGAGGCTGCCAACCCTTGGATGAGCTCCCTAGGGGAAGGGCAACAGCCAACATTGCAGCTGCTAGCTACGTAAGACACTAAGCCCCCCAGGGGGACGGGCAGCAGCCATCACTATGCCTCCAGGCCATGCTTTTCCCCTGCCGCAGCCAGGGAGGCTGGACAGTTTGGTCTCAAGAGGTATCATGGATCATCTTCTCTCAAGAGTACACTGGCTGTGGTAGAACGTGGCCAGATTGCCTCTTCAGGCCAGACCCTGATTATCCGTCCTCACTGAGTGGGGCCTACTTGCCTTCTCATTTGGAGTTTCTTTTCTTTGAGAATGATAAAAAATAGGCCCTCAATCTCTCCTAGTTTGTAAGAACTCTGCTAAGAAGTGTGCTGTTAGCCTGATGAAGTACCGTTTGTATGTGAGCTGACCTTTTTTTCTAGATGACTTTAATAATTTTTTCTCAACCATTTCCCTTAGATAGTCTAGTAACTGTATGCCTTGATGTTTTTCATTTTCTGTAGTATCTGGCATGTGTTCTCTGTATTTCTTGCATCTGGATATCTATGTCTCCACCAAGATTAGGGAAATTTTCTTGAATTATTCCCTCAAGTGTGATTTCCAGATTGTTTACATTTTATCCTTCTCTCTCAGGAATGCCAATAATTTGTAGGTATGATTACTTTATATAACCCCATATTTCTTGGAGACTTTGTTTCTTTTTTAAAATTCTTTTTTTTTCTTTATTTTTGTCTGACCGAATTAGTTCAAAAGACTGATCTTTAAGCTCTGAAATTCTTCTGCTTGGTCTAGTCTACTGATAAAACTTTCAATTGCATTTTAAAATTCTTTTGATTTTGGAGGGGGGTCAGGGGGATGGAGTCTTGCTCTATTGCCAGACTGGAGTGCAGTGGCATGATTTTGGCTCACTGCAACCTCTGCCTCCTGGGTTCAAACGATTCTCCTGTCTCAGCCTCCTGAGTAGCTGGAACTACAGGGGCACACCACCACACCCAGCTAATTTTTGTATTTTTAGTAGAGACAAGGTTTCAGCATGTTGACCAGGATGGTCTGGATCTGCCCACCTCGGCCTCCCAAAGTGCTGGGATTACAGGCATGAGCCACCATGCCCGGCCTAAAATTCTTTAAGTGAGTGTTTCTGTTCTATAGCTCTGATTGATTTATTTTAAGATGTTTACCTCTTCCTTTGTTTCTTGGATTCCTTTACAGGTTTCTTTGTGATGATTTTCAACCTTATCTTGAATGTCATTTAAGTTTCCTTGCAATCCATAATTTGAATTCCCCATCTGTCATCTCTGTGCCTCCACTTTGGCTAGAGATCACCTCTGGAGAGCTAGAGTGAGCCTTTGGTGGTGCTACAACACTCAGAGTTTTCATGGTGGCAGAATTCTTATGCTGGTTCCTTCTCATCTGGAAAGACTTGTATTGGGTTGTGTCTTTTGTCTTTGCTTCTGTAATCCCATGCACTTCTCTCAGCACATTTTTTATTGGGCTGTGTCATTTAAGCTACAAGCTAGTAGATGGTGTTTTCAGTTAAGAGTCAGCTGCTGCATTAGCAACTGTGTGTGACTTGATTTTTGTTTACTGTGAGGTGCTCTGTTGTTTCAGGTGATTGGCTAGATAGTAGAATGCCCGTGTCCTAAGCTTCCTATTCCATGAAGGTGGCAGGACACAGCTGGGCAGAGCTGGTGCCCCTGGTTTACCCATGAATATTCCAATGGTAAGCACAAGTACCAGTCCTCAAGAGGGTGCTTGGGAGGAGCTACTGGTGAAGTGTGCTGATATCTCTGCAGACGGAGTGAGAAGGCTGCCCCAGCACCCCATCCTAGATAGGCAGGAGCACAATCTATTTCCCTATCACATCCTGTTTTCCAGGGCTCGTGACTCCTAGTTCAGATGCACACTGTAGTCTATCTCCAGGCTGCAATGTGGTTGAGAGCCATGCAGAATGCCTATTTAGTGACTCTCCATGGGAGTCATTTCAGGGTATAACCTCGTTACTCAACCTGATATAGCTTTAAGGCTCACATGTTCTCCAGTGTGGCAGTATTGCTGCTTCTTGTAAAGAGAAGACTCCAGTGAGGGTCATGACAGGTAAACACTTGTATTAATTAAGCCATGTTTAGTTGGAAGTTCAGTCAGTTCTCAGACAGTCTTACCATCTCTGTAGGCTGTTAAGCAGTAGAAAATCTCCACATGTAGGAACCATGGAGAAAAAGCTGAGAATGGCAAGGCTAGCACAAAGTTGATGGTTTGGTTGCGAGGATTGATTGATCTTTTTGGCTAAACCTAGGGTTGAGTATGTTGGAAACTGAAAGGCAGAATGTGAGTATAACCAACAGAAAATTAATTGCACCAACCTGATTGGGAGGAGAAAGGGAACACAGAGTCAGTCTTGGCTAATGCTATGAACCAGTATCTATGAGAAGTGATTCAGTCAATGGGACACCACAGTGCCTATGGACCATGGCAATGCTCCTAGACATCAAGGGAAAGATGTTTCAGGAAAGTACTCCAGGTTAGAATAGGATCTCAGCCAGCAACTAGATGAACTAGATGAACTGTGAAACAGAATCCAGCCCCTAAGAGGAGGGGTAAGCTATGCCTCGGAAGGTGCCCAGCACCCCCAATCATGCCTGATCCGGCTTAGCCAGCCCCATTAGAGTCCTGTGCTGTAAGGTTAAGAAGAGCCTAGTCATATTCATTGTGTTATTTATGATTTTATTTCCATTTCTAGATAATTTGAGTTGGTGTCACCCTTAAGGATTTATGAAAATGAAACAAAACAAAATGGTCATGTTCTGTTTGTTTGTTTTCCCAAATGCAAAAGGGCCTGCATTCTACCAACACAAGTATTCAGTCTAGAGCTCTGTTGCTGGTGGCTGCTGATTCTGCCCTGCAACCTCCATTATTTTGAGAAAGATGAAGGTTCTGTTCTTTGACCCAGCTGACTGAGGTAGTGCTGCAGAATCAGAGGAGGGGTCTAGTAAAGAAAGAAATGTTGACCCCATTGAGCCAACTTACGTGTAATCCAGTTAACTTAGTTTCAGTTGAGGGTACTGCTCAATCTAGCTTATTCATTCCCAAGCTGTCATTCAGATACATGTCTCTACTCCTTCCTCATGAAGTAGCTGTTATTGTAGGATCATATCACAAACAAGAGAATATTTTCCCTTGTTCTGATACCATAGAGAATGTCATGGTAGGGAAATAAATCAGCACAGGTACAGTAATTAGCCAGAAGACACGTATGGAAAACAGACTGTAAGAATTTGAAATAAGTCAAGCTGACCTAAATAAGCATAATAAAATGGCTCAAATAGCTGCAGTCATTCTCTCTTAACTTTATGTCTAGGGCAACCAAGACTAATTTCTCTCTCTACTCGTTGTCTCTTATTTTATGATCTTATTCTAAATCTTCACACTTCATGAAATGATGTGTTTAATAGAGACACAAGTACTTTTTATTTCTCTGAACGAACAAAATGAGCCTGCATTGGTATCAACAGAGAATTTTTGTAACAGAACATTTTTATATATCCATTAACATAGAGAGGCAAATAAAAATAATGTAATGTTAAGCTGTTTCCCCTCACATATTTTGGTTCAGAGACAAAAGGATATATTCTGATAAACTACCATTGTAGTGTTATTAGAGGGGATTTAATAATGGCTGGAGGAGAGTATCCTTTATCTATGTAATAAAATATTTTAAAAGAGAACAATAATACAAAAAAACACTTGCTATTGAAAAATAGAAATACCTGTATGTTATAAAATACATAGAAAACGTCAGCTATTGTTTTCAAAAATGTCATTCTGTAAAGCAAGCTTCCATGAAGGCATAAATGTAAACAATTTTAAACATTTAATTAAACAATGTTTAAATGTTTAAACAAACATAATTTTAAAAATTTATTCTTTTCATGAAGGCATAAACATAAACATAACAATTTAAACAATTTTTAAGCTTTTATGATGTCATAATCAATTTAAGTCAAATGAGATTATTCTCATTATGATAAATGTAATTAAGAATACTTTTAGGTACTATATAGATGAGTTATCACTAACATACAGTGCAAGGCATCAGAAAGATTATAAAACTAGTAACAGGTAAAAATTGAAGCCATTTTTAAAAATGTAGGCAAACTATGTTGATATATTTGTATTATAGCACCAGATTTTTGACACTTCTTTAACAACACCACAATTTACCAGAGACTTATCCATGAGAAATTGAAGGTCACTTGAGTCACTCCTGGTCAAGTAGACCAGAGCCTCTGCCCCATCAGCACCAATGCCAAATCGATCAGTCATTTTTCTTTTTAAGACCCCAGGAAAACAGCACAGGATGCTACCACCTTCAGCTAAAATTATGGAGTCCTGAAATGTCTTGGCAATTGGCCAAATACTGATATGTTCAGTGAAACATGTTAATTAATATGTGTTAGGTAAATGTTTACTTCTGTCAAACATGCAGTTACTAGAGCCAATGTGAACTTTTTGACACGATGTTGAATATGTCACTATTTTCCTCTCTATATAAGAATTTATAAGGCAAAACTTCACCTATTGATACACTATAACAAGGAAGTGAATTGTTCCAAAAGAGTTTTTACATAAAATCTGAAGGTTAATAGTTAAACATTATTATTGACTATTCCATATAAAGTCTCTTACACACTTTTCTGCCATAGAAGGCAGAATCTCGTTCATGAAGTAAACATTTCTTGATAATTCAGTGCTGCTGTTATGACTGTATTTACCAGAATGTCGCTGCTGTTATGACTGTATTTACCAGAATGTCGCTCCTGTAATGCCACATACAGAAGTCAATGTTGTACAATATAGGTCCATAAATAACCATGGAACACCACAGATCTAAAGTAATTCCTTCCTTAAATTTAGCTAATGAGCATATATTACTTTAATAATTATATATTTCTAAGATATTTCTTTTTTGAGAAAGAAAAGAGCAGCATGCTTATACTGGGAACACATATGCTAAGATATTGTGGGGAATAATTCTGGAGGGTGGTAATTACTATCTTATTTTCTAAAATAATTTTTATATTTTTAAATTTTTCTCAGGAAAATAATTTGCTCTTTTTGAAAAAGAAAAATTGGCCAGGCACGGTCGCTCACATCTGTAATCCCAGAACTTTGGGAAGCCAAGGCAGGAGGATTGCTTAAGCCCAGGTGTTCAAGACCAGTCTGGGCAACATAGTGAGACCTTGTGTCTACAAAAATTCAAGAAAATTAGCCCGGTGTGGTGGTGTGTGCCTGTGGTCCCAGCTACTTGGGAGGCTGAGGCAGAAGGATCCCTTCAGCAAGAAGAAAGAAAGAAAGGAAGAAAGAAAGAAAGAAGGAAGGAAAGAAAGAAAGAAAGAAGGAAAGAAAGAAAGAAAGAAAGAAAGAAAGAAAGAAAAGAAAGAAAAGAAAAGAAAGAAAGAAAGAAAGAAAGAAAGAAAGAAAGAAAGAAAGAAAGAAAGAAAGAAAGAAAGAAAGAAAGAAAGAGAGAGAAAGGAGGGAAGGAAGGAAGGAAGGACATCTTTGTCTCCTTTCTTTTTTTTTTTTTGAGATAGAGTTTTGCCCTGTCACCCAGGCTGGAGTGCAGTGACATGATCTCGGCTCACTGCAACCTCCACCTCCTGGGTTCAAGCACTTCTCCTGCCTCAACCTCCTGAGTAGCTGGGATTACAGGTACCCGCCACCATGCCTGGCTAATTTTTTTGTATTTTTAGTAGAGACAGTTTTCACCATATTGTCCAGGCTAGTCTTGAACTCCTGACCTCAGGTGATCTGCCCATCTCAGCCTCCCAAAGTGCTGGGATTACAGGCTTGAGCCACCGCGCCCGGCCTCTTTTCTTTTTTACCTCCTTTCCCTTGACTCTTTACATTCATTCAACCATTGATTCCAAAGTATTTGCAAAGCATCTATTATGTTCCAAACACTGTGCCAGACTTTGGGTTTTAATGGTGAGTCAAAACATGGGTTCCTGTTCTCCTGAAGCTGACCAGTGGTGTGGAGTACAGGACTGTGGACAGATATTCACTAATTGTCACATACACTCCAAAATAAATGGAGGATGATGGCTATCCCATCTGAGGCTACAGGGCATGCCAATAGCAAAGGGTAAAACACCACATAGTTTGGAGGAAAAAGCTGAATCTAGTTAATAGTCAGCAGCTAGAGCTAAGCATCACTGAGCATATATCCGAACCTGTTTTGGAGCCAGACATGGAGCCAGGAGCTGCCTTCAGGCTTTACCTTTAAAAATTATCACCAGGAAATAATAGTGATTTTGTATTCAGATTAGTGAACCTAAACTTTAATGTTGTATCTTCTTAGGGCTCATATCTTTTTCATTCTATTTTGGCACTTTTGGGGTTTTATTTTCTCCAGGTCTGTGATTATTCCTCATTATGTGCTAGATAAGGGAATGTTATTTTACCAATTCTCATTCCTTGTATCTCAGCATATGTGGAGTAATAACACACTTTTTTTTTTAATTCTAGGATATAAACTCTAGATTACCAACCAACTCTGAACAGTTACTTTGCTTGCTGTCCTAAAAAGATAATGGGTTATCTTTTCTGAACTAAAGTCTCTTATTTCCTTAGTGTATAGCCAGCAATATATACTAATTTATAGGAATTTAGATATTCAAAATAAGGAGGGAAAAACATTAAAAGTAGTGAGAAAGACAGATGTTATCTTCATTTAATACGGATGAAATAAATAAATGAGAAGATGAGTTTGTGCAGATTATGTAATAACTTAGTGGTAGAAGTGGTATTCAAACCCAGGCTTTTTGATTCCAAGTCCTGTGTCTTTTCTATAGTGTATCTAAATCAATATTTAGAACTACATTAATGTTGTACTTAAAATTTATGTAAATTAATTCAAGAATATGTGTATTTAATCTCTCTGAAGTTACATTTTGACAAAATTTTTCAGTGTTCTCTTCCTGCTGCACTGACGCTGCTTTTTCTGATCATAAATTTTTAAGTTGCCAACTTCAATTTTTATACTTGATTTGCAAAGAGATATTTGAATCATAAGCAGGATGAGTAAAGTTTCTGAAATAGCATTAAAATGATGCTATTTTTCTGATGCTAGACATTCCCAAATAGTTGAATTATATTTAGACCAGAAGATGGCATAAGAGTTATAGCAATAGAAAATTATACACAATAGGCATGGACTCCCTTAAAGGACTACATTACAAACCAGAATCTACATTATATAATTCTCCTTTCTCATTAAAGAAAGCTTTTTTCCCGGTGCAAATTTCTCCTTCCATTTAAATTACATAATGACTGCAGAAATAAACAACACACACACACACACAAATTAAAGTTAAAAGTATCCAATCTCACAATCTAGAGACAGTTGTCACCAACATCCTGGTGCCTGTGTATCCATGCTTTTTCCGATGGAATCAACTATATAAAGTGCTCTACCAACTGCCACTTTCATTTAGCAACAGGTAATGGGTATTTGGGGGTTAAAAATGTTCTGTATGATCATTTAATAGCAGCATGGTGTTCCAGTGTAGCATGTACCCTAATTTATTTCATGACTGTTTTACTGTTAGGTAAGTAAGCTGTTTCCAGTGTTTTATTATGATACACCATTCTGCAGTGAGTATCCTTTTACATATATCTTTGCTCATATGTATGTTTGACTAAGCAAAAATTCCTAAAATTTATCTTAGGAACAGAATGATTGGTCAGAAGATTGGAATTTTGAAGACTTTTCCAGGCATCATCAAATGGCTCTCTACAAAAGCCAAGAATTTCTTTCCTTAGCAGAGTATGAAGGCCCCACTTTCCCAACACCTACATCAGTCCTGCATATTATCCTGATACAATTTCTAAAAAGAATTTAACATGAAGTTTCTTTTTTTATTTTCAATGTTTGTGGGTACATAGTAGGTGTATATATTTGGGAGTGCATGAGATATTTTGATATAGGCATGCAAAGCAAAATAATCACCTCATGGAGAAAGGGGTATTCAGCCCCTCAAGCATTTATCTATTGAGTTGCAAACAATCCAATTACACTCCTTAAGTTATTTCAAAATGTCCATATTATTATTGGTTATAGTTACCCTGTTGTGCTATCAAATAGCAGGTCTTATTCATTGTATATTTGTTCCTATTAACCATCTCCACCTCCTTCCCAGCCCCCAACTACCCTCTCAGCCTATAGTAACCAACCTGCTACTCTCTATGTCCTTGAGTTCAATTGTTTTGATTTTTAGATCCCACAAATAAGTGAAAACATGTAATGTTTGTCTTTCTGTCCCTGGCTTATTTCACTTACATAATGATCTCCAGTTCCATCCATGTTGTTGCAAATGACTGGATCTCATTCTTTTTTATGGCTGAATAGTACTCAATTGTGTATACGTACTGCATTTTCTTTGTTCATTCATCTGTTGAATGAACACAGGTTGCTTCCAATTTTTAGTTATTGTTAATAGTGCTGCAACAAACATGGGAGTGTGGAGATCTCTTTGAGGTACTAATTTCCTTTCTTCTGAGTATATACCCAGCAGTGGAATTGCTGGATCATATGGTAGCTCAATTTTTAGTTTCTGAGGAACCTACAAGCTATTCTCCACAGTGGCTATACTAATTTACATTGTCACCAACAGTATACAGGGTTCCCTTTTCTCCACATCTTCGCCAGCATTTGTTATTGACTGTCTTTTGGATATAAGCCACTTAACTGGCGTGCAATGATAACTCGTTGTTTTGATTTGCATTTCTCCGATGATCAATAATGTTGAGCACCTTCTTATATACCTGTTTGCTATTTATGTGTCTTCTTTTCAGATATCTATTCAAGTCTGTTGCCACCGTTTTTTGATCCGATCATTAGATTTTTTTTCTATAGAGTTGTTTGAGTTCCTTATATATTCTGGTTATTAATCCCTTGTCAGAAGGGTAGTTTGCAAATATTTTCTACCATTCTGTAGGTTGTCTCTTCACTTTGTTGATTATATCCTTTGCTGTGCACAGAAGCTTTTTAACTTGATGTAATCCCATTTATCCATTTTCACTTTGGTTGCCTGTGCTTGTAGGACATTGTTTAAGAAATCTTTGTGAGAACAACGTTCTGGAGAGCTTCCCCAAAGTTTTCTTGTAGTAGTTTCATAGTTTAAAGTCTTGATTTAAGCCTTTAATGCATTTTGATTTGATTTTTGTATATGGTGAGAGATAGGGGCCTAGTTTCATTCTCCTGGATACAGCTATCCCGTTTTCCTAGCACCATTTATTGAAGAGACTGTCTTTTCCCTCAGTGTATGTTATTGGCACTTTATTGAAAATTAGTTAACTGCCTGTCGGTATGTGGATTTGTTTCTGAGTTCTCGATCTGTTCCATTGGTCCATATGTCTTTTTTAATGACAGTATCATGCTGTTTTGGTTACTATAGCTCTGTAGTATAATTTGAAGTCAGGTAATGTGATTCCTCCAGCTTTGTTCTTTTTGCTTAGGATAGCTTTGGCTATTCTGGGTCTTTTCTGGTTCTATATAAATTTTAGAATTGTTTTTTCTGTTTCTGTGAAGAATGACATTGGTATTTTGATAGGGATTGCATTGAATCTGTAGATTGCTTTGGGCAGTATGAACATTTTGACAATATTGATTATTTCAATCCATGAACATGGAATATTTTTCCATTTTTGGTGTCCTCTTCAGTTTCTTTCATCAGTGTTTTATTGCTTTCCTTATACAGATCTTTCACTTCTGTTAAACCAAGTTCAGTCTAAAGCTGCCTCCTTACATATTTTAAGTTTGGCCTAGAGGTTTCTCTGTATATCATGAACTATAACAAGTGGAGGTGTAAGTAGACCATAGCATATACTTGTGCCAATCACTGAGTTTGGGCCCATCAAACCCTGTAACCAATCCAGCTATTTCTGTACCTCGCTTCCATTTTCTCTACATCACTTTCCTTTTTCCGTCCATTAATCATCTTTCGCCACATGGCTGCGCTTGAGTCTCAGAGCCTAATCCGGCTTCTGAGGCTGCCTGATTCACGAATTGTTTATTGCTCAATTAAACTCCTTTAAATTTAAATTGGTTATAACACTTCTTTGGTGAAGTTAATTAATAGGTATTTAATTTTATGTGTGGCTATTGTAAATGGGATTAGTTTTTAAATTTCTTTTTCACATTGTTAACTGTTGGCATACAGAAATGCTACTGATTTTTGTATGTTGATTTTGTATATAGCAACTTTACTGAATTTGATGATCAGTTTCAATAGTTTTCTTGTGGAGTCTTCAGTTTTTCCCAAATATGAAATCATATCATCTGCAAACAAGAATTTAATGTCTTCCTTTCTAATTTGGATGCCCTTTATATATTTCTCTTGTCTGATTTCTCTAGCTAGGACTTTCTGTACTATGTTGTATAACAGTTGTCATGTTGGGCGTCCATGTCATGTTCCAGATCTTAGAGGAAAGGCTTTCAGTTTTTCCCCATTCAGTATGATACTAACTGCGGATTTGTCATTTATGGCTTTTATTATGTTGAGGTATGTGCCTTCTGTCTCCAGTTTTTTGAGGATTTTTATCATGAAGGGATGCTGAATGTTATCAACTGCATGAAGTTTCTGATACGAGTCACATCTATACAGCTATACATAAAAATAGAAAAATATTAAAATTCTTTAAAAATTTTGTTCACACAAGTGAATGAGGATTCTTATTGCTTAATAAAAACAACAAATACATGCTGGAACCCTGTGTGTATTATATTGAACATTTTCTGAATGAAAAAATAAATGAATAAAAGAGACAGTAGTAGTAGCAATGATAACAATGCCACTTAGTATTTTCCAAGTGCTTCCTATGAACCAAGCATTGTTCTAAAAGAATTAGAAGTAACTTAATTCTTATAATAAGACAATTAACAGAATTTTTTTTTCCAAAAAACCCCAAACTTTCCCTACTTGTGTTTATCTACTTATTTATCTAAGTGCGTATATATATATCTCTAGAAAGTAATTTTTCATATATTAAGGGCTTGTTTCTTTGCCATCGAGGACAAAATCCAAACCTATAAGACCATATTTCATGCCCCAGTGGGCAATATCCAATGTTGAGTGAATAATTCCGTGATTGAAAGATTATATTCCATGCATGGAATCTCACTTTTCATGCTAAGGAAGCAAGGTTCTATGTCTAGGAAAACCAAATTCCATGACCAAAATCTAAGTTCCATGTCTGGAATGTCAAGTTCTGCATTTGTATGGCCGTGTTTCCTGCTTGGAATTTGTGGTTCTAAACATGGAGTGTCAGTTTCCCTGCTTATATGGTCATATTCCATTCTTGGAGACTGAGATTGTATACATTGAATGGCATATTCCAAAGATAATACTCCATGCTGGAGATTGAGATTTTATACACGGAGTGGCATGTTCCATACCTGAAAGCACTGTTCTACAGTTGAGGGCCACATTCAACACCTGGAGAAGTATGATATCATACTGAGAAAGCCATATTTTATCCACAGATAGCCAAGTTCCAAACATTTACACTCAGATCCCATATTTAGGGATCAAGTGCCAAGACTAAAACATCTTGTTTCATTCCCAGAAGTACAGATTAGATATTTAGAAGTCCAGAGTTCAGACCTAGATGGCCATGAACCATTTCTGGTGGGCCAGATGACATGCTTTGAGATTCAGGTTTCATCCAAGAACCTGATGGTCCAAGCTTGGTAAAAGATACTTCACATAGATCATAACTTGTGGCATATCTGAAGGACTACTCCATGCCTAGAAGACAAGGATCCGTATATAGAAGCTCAGACTCTATACCTAGGTTAAGTGTGTATGCTCGGAGAGGCAGGATTTATATCGGCAGAGACATCCATGTCTGAAAAATCAGATTCTGTGCTTGGAGAGTCAGGATTGATATTTTGAAGGGCCATGTTAAACACCTGGAAGGCCAGTGTGCCTGCTTAGAGGGCTGGGTTTTATGCTGGAGATGATGGGGTCAAAGTTCTAAGCCTTTAGGGCCACATCTCATGTGGCAGACCAGATTCCATGTTGTATGACCAAGTTCCATGCTTGGAGATTGAGATTTTATATATGACATATCAGATTTTGTGCCTGGGAGACTGGTTTCCATTTCCTAGAGTGGCAACTTGTAAGGGGTTCCTTTAAGAGATTTGGGGCTAATCAAGAAAAGAGATATGACCACAAGATGCAGTAACACCCAATAAGCTTTATTGTGTGGTGCTTGGACAGGTTGGCATAGAAGGGAAGTCCCCACAAGATGAGTCCATCCAGAGGCTTATGGTGAGTGGGCCATCATCCAGAAGAGGAGGAGGCAAGGGAACATTGGGTTAAAAGAATAGAAGAGGGAGCCTGTGTGTCTAAGTGATGTTCATTCAGCAGCATAACAGAGTGTCTCTGGGTCAGAAAACTCAGAAGGGCAGCGGCACCTTGGTGTCTTATAACCACAAGACTCTACCTTATCAATGGCTAGCAGATATTGGGTGTAGTTTCATGGAATATGCAAAGCAGTTTGGCCCTAAATGGCAAAATTCTGCTCCTTTGGGAGCATTTTAAAAATAATTAAATGTGCAAAAATTTAAGTGTGAGATCAGTATGCTTTTCAGCTAATGGTTCTCAACCAGCAGTGAAGAAATAACTTAGGGGTCAATACACAGAGGCCATCTTTGGCTCGTTTACATAACACGGCATCTATAACTGAAATTCAGGTACCAACCATGTCTAGGTTGCCAGTTTCCACACTTGTAATACCAGTGTTCCATGTTTGATAAATGAGAGTCTGCACACAAAGTGCCAGACTCTATACTTGTAAGGCCACACATAGTTTGCCATGTGCCTTGCATGTGGAGTCATGTTCCATGCATGGAATTTGAGACTTCATACTGGAAGTGCCAAGTTTCATGCTCACAAGTTTCCATCTTTGGAGACTGAGATTCCACACATGAAGTGACTTGTTCCATACCTCAATGCACAGTTCTATAAATGGGGGTTCAAGTTCAATGTCTGGAGAACTACCTTCCCACACTCAAAAATTCAGGTTTTACCTATACATGGCCAGTTTTGAACATGGAGAATTAGATACCATGTCTACTGTCAAATATCAAAACTGGCAGGTTTTATTTCAGACTTAGAAGTTTAGATTAGATATTTTATACCTAGATGATCAGATTCTATAGTTGGTGGGCTAGATAACATCTCTTTAAATTTGGGTTCTACCACTAGAAGGCTATGTTTTAAGCCTGGAGAAAGAGACATCAAATGGGTAGGAAGTCATGGTTTGCCTCCAAGGCCTAATTCTATGGCCAGAGGCTCTGATTCATATCTTGAATTCCAGATGCCACATGAGATTCTAGAAGCAGTGATTCTATAGGAATGATCCTATGTGTGGAAAGGCAGGATTCACATTTAGATAGACTTTCCATGCTTATAAAGTCAGATTCTATACTTGACGGGTCAGGACTCATGTTTAAATAGCTACATTCAACACTTAGAGGACCAGTCTTCAACCTTAAAGGGCTGGGTTCCATTACAGGAAGTTAGATTCTAAGAAAGTAAGGCTAAGTCTCAGTGGAGAACCAATTTTTATGCCTGAAAAGGCAGAATTTACACCAGAATGAAATCCATGACTGACAATACAGATTTCATTCAAGCAGTGTCACGTTCTAAGCCTCGGATACTAAGATCCTTATCTTGAAGTGCTAGCTTCTATGACTCAAACACTCGGGACAAAGTCTGAATTACCATATTGCACATTTGTTTCATGCTTGGAGACTGAGATTCCACACATGAAGCACCAAGTTCCGTTCATGTAGCCTCAGGCTTCATACTTGGAGATTGGGATTTCACAGATTGAGTGCCAAGTTCACTGCCTAGAAAACCAGGTTCCATATATTAGGGATCCAACTTCTCTAAAATGTCAGGTTCTGTGTCTTGAGTGTCAAGTTTCTCACATAGAGGCAATGTTCCATGCTTGAGGTTTAGGATTTTACAAATGGGATCAATGCTTGTAAGGCCAGGTTCTATTCTTAGAGATTAAGATTCCACCTTTAGAGTTCCATGTTCCATTCTCTTTGTAGGGTCAGATTCCATGTATGGAGGTAGAGTTTCCTCCCATGAGATGCCAGGTTCTTTGTAGGGCTAATATTCATTTTCAAAGATTGAAATTTTACACATAGCTATCAGGTTGCATACTTGTAATATTAGGCTTTTTACATAGTATGATGGGTACAATGCCTAGGAAATCAGTTACCATGACTTGGCCAAAGACTGTGATTGAAATGCTAAGTTCTGTGTCTGGAATATAAGGCTCCACACATGGGAGGCCAAGTTCTATATATGTAGATTGAGGTGCTACCATGGAGTGTCATTTTCCTTGTGTGGATTTTGGGTACCTTCATAGGGAGTGCCAGTTTCGTCCTTGTAGATCTAATTCCTTGCTTAAAGAATGGATATTTAAAATGTGGAGTTCCAGGTTACATTCGGTAGAGCAAAGTTCTATGCATAGAGATTGAAATTCCACAAGTTGATTGTCAGGATTCATGCTTGGAGATCGAGATTCTATACATGGTATGCAAAGTGTGATGCTTGGAATCTATGTTGCATCTTTTATAGAGCCAAAGTCTATTATTGCAATACCAGTTTCCATGTCTGGAGTGCCACACATGTCAGGCCATGTTCCATGCTTGTAGTTTGAAAGTCCACACATTGAGATCCAGGTATCTTTTTTGAAGCGTTATGCTCAATACAGGGATCATGGAGATTCTGCATGTGAAGTATCAGGTTTCTTGCTTTAGGGCCAAGTTTTATGTTTGAAGATTGATATTCCATACAGAAAGTTCCAGATTCCATGTCTTGGAGACCAGGTGTCATAAACTGGACTGAAATAAACTATGTTAATGAGTGATGAGGAAATGTACATGCCTAGGTGCCATAATCCACACTTCTGCAGCCAAGTTTCATATTCGTATATTGAAAATCTACACATGGAGTGCCAGACCCTGTCATTGTTGGTCCATGTTCCCCACATGAAACATATTCCAGACATGGTGAGAAATGTTCTGTGCATGCAGATTTAGAATCCATTTAGGTAGTAATAAGTTCCATGCTGGCAGACAAGTTTGTATGTCTCAGAGAGCCAAATTCTAGGAGTCAAACCTCATGTTCCTTGTGACATTTTAAAATGACAGTTTTAAAATGTACGAAGCCAAGTTACATGTTTGGAGATTAAGATGCCAAGCATGAAGTACCATGTTGCATGCTTCCAACTTGATGACTGAAATTACACACATGGAATTCCAAGTTCCTTTTTTGGGGGTGATACAGTCCATGCCTAGAGACCAATAGTCCATACATGGCATGCCAATTTCCATGCTGCTAAGACCTGGTTCCATGCTTGGAGATTGAAATTCCATATACTAAATGCTGTTTTCCATGCTTTTAGAAACAAGTCCATGCTTGGAGGTTGGGAATGTATATGTGTGTTCAAAATTCCATGCCTGGGAAAGAAGTTTACTTGTCCTGGAAAGCTAACAACTATACTTCACACTGCTGTTTAATGTCTACAGTGCCAGGTTCCATTCAAATAAGACTGTGTTTCATGCTTGTAGTTTGAGATTATAGATATGGAGTGCCTGGTTCTATGCTCAGTAGGCCAGGTAAAATGCTTATTGATATCAATTCCACATACAAAGTGCCAGTTTTCATTTTAATTGGGCAATGTTCCAATTGACCATTGGCATGGAATTTGAGATTTCAGACATGGAATTCCAGGTGGGTTCATACGGTTCTAGATCATGCTTGGAGATTGAGATTTCACACATACCAATATAATGCTTATAGGACATGATGCCATGTCTGGTGATTGAGATTCCAGACATGCAGCTCCAGGTTACATAATTTTAAGGCTAGGTTATATGCTTTGAGATTGAGATTTTACATGTGGAACACCAAGTTAAATTCTTGTTGGGCCAGATTCCGTTTGTGAAGATTGAGATTCCACATATGATTGGAAATGCCAAGCTTGTAGGACCAATTTCAATGCTTAGATATTGAGACAATATCCATGTAGCACAAAATATCATGCATAGTTTTACATAATGTAGTGCCAATTTACATAATTTGAGCATTAGGCTCCATGTTTTGAGTGCCAGTGTCAGTACATGTAAGGCCGTATCTGTCCTATGCATGGAGATTGAGATTCCACACATGGAATGCTAGATTCCATGCTTGTGGGTTCATGTTCCATCCTTCAATTTGAGATTTCACACTGGAAGTCCAAGTTCCATATTTCTAAAGACATGTACTATGCTCAGAGATTGAGACTCCTCACATGGAGAGCCAGATTCTTTGTTTTCAGTGTCAGCTTTTATGCTCAGAGATTCAAATTACTCAAGTAGTATAACAGGTTCCACGTTTATAGCACTTGAAATTTAGACTCCTTACATTACATATTAGCCTACTTGGACTGCCATAACAAAATATCACATGCTGCATGGTTTAAACAACAGAAATTGATTTTCTCACAGTTCTGGAGGATAGAAGTCCAAGATACGGTGCCAGCAAATTTGGCTTCTGGTTAGGGTTCTCTTCCTGGCTTACAGAAAACTACCTTCTCACTGTGTCCTCACATGACATTTGCTCTGTATGCATGCAGGTAGAGAGCGATCTCTGGTGTCTTTTCCTCTTTTTACCCTACTTATAAGGACACCAGTCCTATCAGATTATGACCCCATCCTATAATCTTCCTCAACCTTAGTTACCTCCCTGAAGGCTCTGTCTCCAAACACAATCACATTGGGAGTTAGAGCCTTGACATATGAATTTGAGGGTGACATAATTTAGTCCATAACACATGGTGCACGAGGTATAATGCCTTGTAGGGCAGTTTCCATGTTTTGGAGAATCAATGTCTATGATTGAAATGTCAATTTCCAAGCCTCAAATACTGGTTTTCAAGCTCATTTGGTCATATTTCATGCTTGCAACCCACACTGGAAGTGCCAGGTTTCATTTGTAGGTCCAAACTCCATGCTTGGAAATTGAGATTCCACACACAGAACGACAGTTTCTGTATTTGTATATTGGATATCCATACTTGGATATTGAACTTCCATGCACAAAGTGCCAGGTTTTGTGCTTGTGTGGAGTTTCTATCCTTGGAGATTGATTACATACATGGAATTCTAGGTTTCTTGCCAGTGAGAATGCATTCCATATGTGGAGAGTCAAAATCTATGAGGTAAGTATAGATTTCCATGTCTTGGATACCAAGATACACACATGATACATGTGAAGTCATTCTCTGTGCATTCACCTACTTGGATATTGAGATTAAATACATGGAATTCCAGGATCCATGACTAGGAGACCAGTTTCCAATTTCTGGAGAGTGTGTATGTACAGCTGAAATATGAAGTTATATACCTAGAGTATCATGTTTCATGCTTGTAGGGTCAAGTTCCATGCTTTGAAATGGACATTCTATATATGAATTGTCAAGTTCCAAGCTTGCAAAGCTAGGTTTTATGCATGGAATTTTAGAGTTTACACATTGCATGCTAGATTCTATACTTGTTGGGCCAGTTTTCATGTTTGGATATTGAGCATGCATGTGTAGTGTAGAGTAGTTCCATGCTTGGGAGACATGAGACCATATCCTGGAGAGACAAATTTTATAACTCAGATGCAAGGTTCCAGTCTGAGGTAGCACACTCACCACAGGTAAGTTCATATCCCATACATGGAGATTTGTATTCCATACAAGCATTGCCAAGTTGCATGTTTGTGGGGCCTAGTTCCTTGACTGAAGATTGTGTTTCCACCAGTGGAGTGGCAAGTCCATACTTGTAGAGCCAGGTGTCATACTCTGAGATTGAAATTCCACACGTGTACAGTCAGTTTGTATGATTATAGTGTTAAATTCCACGTTTGGAGATTGAGATTACATATGTGTAGTGCAAAATTGGCAAGGTTTCACATGTTGGGTAGTCAACACGTATTCTGTACCTAGATGTCTATGAGCCACATGTAGAAGTCCTGGTTCCAGACCTAGAAGGCCAAATACTATGCCTAGAGGAGCAGGATTCACATCTGGAGCTACTTTCCATGTCTGGAAAGTTGGATGCCGTACTTAGAGGTCTACGTTCCATGACTGAATGGCCAGGAGGGACAGATTTCATGCTTAGAGGGCTGGTTTCCACTCCTGGAGATCTAAATTCACACTTGTAAGGCTGGATCTTATGTGAAAAACCGTATTTTATGCTTGGAAAGGCATAATTTATACCTAAAAGACAGAAATTAATGCCTTAAAAACCAGATCCATAAATTGGTTGGTCAGATTCCATTCCTCTAGCCTCGTGTTCTACATCTGGAGCTTGAAGTTCCTTATTTGTAGGGTCAAACTCTATGTCTAGGGCCAGGTTCCATGCCTTGAGTGCAAGACTCCATGCCTGAATGCCAGTTTTCACAAATGGATGACCATGCTCCATACTGGGAAGGCTGGATTATGTGTCTGAAAGTTCAGGTGTCATGCCTAGAGTATCAAGTTCCATTCATGTACTATGATTCCATAGCACAAAGGCAGGTTACATACTGCAGTGGCTGCAGGGTCTCTTCCCATCTCTGGAAGGACAGATTTAACACTTAGAAGGACAGAATGTATGCTTGGAGGAACCGAGTCCATATATGTAGAGTGTGGTGTATGACTGCATACAAGTTTCCATGTGTAGAGGGTCCATTTTCACACTGAAGAATGGAAATGCATGGAGCCAAGTTTCATGCCCGGGTGGGAGGAGGGGGCTGTCATTCCATGCCTGCAGGGCTAGATTCCATGCCTCAAGAACCAGGTTCCTATGAATGGAATGCTAGTCCCAGGCTTGAAGGACCAAGTCTGAAGCCTGGATTGCCTGGTATTGTAGTTAGAAGGCTAGGGCCCATGCTCCAAAATCAGATAATCTAGCTACAACTGGGTTTCTAGCTGACAAGGAGAGTTTACCTCCAAATTTATTGCTAAAGAAATGGCCATTCTTATTACCACATTGAGACTGCGTTGTGACGTAAGTGACCCAAAAAATGAGCAGAAAAAAATATGAGGCCTGCCAGGAGTTTTTAGGCACTGGCACAATTAAAAAGTGCCCACAATGAATAAATTTTAAGGAGACAGTGGAAGAAAAATATGGAGTATTTTTGTTACATACTTCCAGTCATGACTGTTTGACTTAGTCATTAGATTGGCAGTTACTGAGTGCTAGCCATTAGTCAGGCGCTTTGCTAAATCTATAGCTGCATTGTATTGTTTAGTTCCACAGGATGGGTTTGATTATTTGACAAATGAGAAAACTGTGACTCAGAAAGCATTTTACTGATTTCCCCAAAGTTTCCCAGCTGGTATACAGTAGAGCAAGGATATGAACTCTGCTACATTTAATGTATTTTAAACGATAATAGGTTATGTCTGCAGTGTTGAATGAACCCAAAATGAAAAGTAGTTGGTGCTATTTCCCTTGCTGCACAGCAAGACACAGCTGCTTTTGTGGTATGATACCCATAACCCACATTTTGAACAGCAGAATAATCTTAAGTGGTATAAAAAAGAAATGGCACATCAACTCCAATAAGTATTATTTCTAGCAATAAAAAAACAAGTTCTATTCAACTTCAGAGGTATGAATTTATGGTATGTATACATGTGATATTTATAATTAGTTTTTATGCGGCAGTTTTTGTCCCTGAAACACTTTATGAAATTAACTAATTAATCTTCACCATATTCTTTAGAGAGAGATAACTGTAGCCTATCTGCAAAGAGCCGCTGTTATGGGGCTGAAGATGATTTATGAATATGATATACAGTGATAAGCAGACTCAAGGCACTTCAGATACACACAAGCTGACATTGAGGATTTAGGATGCATTAATTCCCTAAGCAAATGTTTATTTAGTGTCATTACTATATAACCTACGGGCTGATACTCCTAGGAGGTGAGACACTGTCTGCCTAGTTAAAGGCAGTGATTATGAGGGTGGGATGTTGTCTTTAGAAAAGACAACAAATCCCTGTTGACCTGTTTGACCCAAATACAAAGACTCCCATGAGGGCAGTTTACCCAAGTGCAGAGACTGCTTCTTCCTTCTGCTCACATTTTCTAACCTGCAGAGTTTATTTCTGTCTTGGCTAGGACTGCCTGGAACTTACAGTGCAATCCTCTGGTATTTGCATTTCTCATCGCTGGTGACGCTTCCCACTGCCACATCTCCCTGCTCATTTTCAGCCCTGTTCTAGTCCCTAGCACCACCCTTAACTACAGTCTAAAGAGAATTAAACATCCTTAGCTCAGAGATCCAAGTTTTACTATTCCATCTTCTATCATGGTAGTCTAACACCAAGGTACGAATACTTTTTTTTTTAACTATGCTAGTGTCTTATCTTACTTGAGGTTCCCTAGAAGCAGAGTCTGAAATGATTGGGCAAATAATTTATAGTCAAAATGCTCTCAGAAGAAACCAGTCAGGGAGTGAGAAAACCAGAATAGTACAGGAGTTTGAGAAATAGTTTAGGAATAAGTCCAGCCTCAGCCTGATCTCCTGACCCCAGGGGTACAATTCTCATTCCAGAGGTAAGGGGAATATGTTACTATAATGTGCCTGCAGAAGTCAATTTTTGGATATAAGCCACCCTCAAGGAGGGACCAGGTCCACAATTGGAATATCTTTAGGTAAGATGGTGCTTGTTGGGAGAAAGTTTGTCAGCAGCCAACACCTGCAGTACCTGGGGGACAGGTGCACTGGTCTGGCAAAGGGCATCTGGGCAAAGCACCACCACCATTGGCTCCAGCCCACTTGGTACCACTCAGATTTATTTGCGGCTTGCATTCAGTGTTCTCAGTATACTCACAACTTCTTCTGGTTTTGGTTTAGTCATAATTTCGTGTAAAAATTACAAGATGAAGACTAGCGAGACAAACTACAGCCCTGCTGTTGCTATTGGTCCTGAAAAAGCAAGTGAAACTCATGATGACCTTCCTTTACCACTATGCTTTATTGCTTTCAATCTCAGTTCATATATCTGATGGCCTAGGTGGCTTGCCTGCTGGCTGGCCTAGGCTCACACTCTTGAAGGTTTTGAGCCCCTTGATTACCATGCCCTTATCAGGCCATGGTTGAATTTGCCCATTTTAATTAAAATTGGACTGGGGAGGTGACCTAGAGATGCCTAGTGGATAATGTGTTTGCCAAGCATATTTCTCCCTGCCTCTCTTGTATAACACCAGCCTTATATTCTCATGATAATCCACACAGCATCTCATTTCTTTGTCTGCTGGTCTATTGGAACTATAATCCCAAAGTAAATAGGTAGCACAGGTAACAGCCACAGCTTTGTGTTTAGTAAAACATTTACTGAGTCCTTTGGTGAAAGTGCTCCCTTTCTAGGAACTAGGATCTTCATTCCTGCAGAGTCTAAACTCACAGAGGTGAGAAACACAAATTCCCCAAGTAGGTCACTGGGAATGATGGTGACTGTGGCTATTTCTGTTTCTGTGCCTTAGCTTCTAGATCCAAGTGCTCTATCTATTGGGAACACAATAGCATGTAAAGGTTGTTGATTTCAGGCATTTACTGTACCCTGAAGAAGAGTGCCCACATTTGCAGGTAAATTGTATCTGTAAACGGTATGTTGCAGGAGCAGTGGGTCCTCTCATCATCACGTGACCACTACTGTTCCTCCTTTACTATAAAGTGAGTCTCTTGGTCCAAGGCAATGCCATATAGGATATCATTGTTTTAAAAAAGCCAGTACTCTGGTGATGGTACTGGTTAAAGCACTATAGAAAGGACAGGTTAACCCATATTTCTATCTCCTTTTCAGGGAAGAAGTGGTCCATGTAATCAAGTTACTACCAGCTGTCTGATTCATCTCCTTAAAGGATGATCTCATATCATGGGCTTAGGGGTGACCTTTCTTATTGGTCAGATATTTAGCAGTGGCATTAGCTAGATCAGCCCTGGTGAGAAGGCACCTATACCTTTGGGCCCATGCATAGCCTCCATTTTTGAAACCACGGCTGCTCCATTGATGAGCACATTGCACAAGCACAGGGGTAGACAAGGACAGAGGTGACAGGCAAGCAATCTTATTCACCTGGTGGTTCAGTGCCTCATCTGCACTGAATGTTTTCTGGCAGGCATTAATGTAGAATAAAGATATTCACATTTTGTGCCCACTTCCCCAGGTATACCAAGGTGCCTTTTACTTAGACCTCATTGTCCCCAATCTTCTTATGTTGCTTCTTCCAGGTCACTGATGAATCAGTTAAGCCATTTATCACTACCCATTATTCTATGTAAAGTCTTAATTGGGACCATTTTTCATTCCACACAAATACATTATAAGGTTCTCTGTCAAAGAGCTCTATTCTTTGGGAGGAGCTTACCTCACCACCGTCTTTTAGGGTCACCCATGTGTTAGGATATAGTTAATCATCAGTCCATTTTCAACCTGCAGAACATACTGAGCTAAACCAACTTTGAGCCAAGCCTGCATTTTTTCCTCCTCTGTCACCTGATCTTATGGAGCCCCATAGACCATAGTGAGAGCTGAAGGAGAGGTATTGGTTCAAAAGTGCTGAATGTGGAAGGTATGGCTCACCTGTTCTTATAGATTACTCTTACCTTCTAGACATACTGAAGTCCAATCCCAAATATTCCAACACCCCATGAAGATGGATTTCTGCTGATGATATGACAGTGAGTCCGACAGAACTCAGTTCAGGGTAGATAGCTCAGAGTTTATGGTCAACTAATGTCCCATAATCATGAGCTCAGTCTCCACTAGGGCCCATCAACATGCCAAAAGATGCTTTCTTATTCTCCATATAGTTCTCTACTGCAGACAACATGGCCTGCATCCTGAACCTTAGGCATCTGTAATGTGATTCTCTTATTAGGCCTTGCTAGAAATTCCACACAGAAAGCTATACTACCATGGAATCGATTGGGTCACGTATTAGTTCATTTTCACACTGCTGATAAACACATACCTGAGACTGGGCAATTTACAAAAGAAAGAGGTTTAATGGACTTACAGTTTTGCGTGACTGAGGAAGCCTCACAATCATAGTGGGATGCGAGAAGGAGCAAGTCACGTCTTATATGGATGGCAGCAGGTAAAGAGAGAGCTTGTACGGAGAAACTTCTCCTTACAGAACCATCAGATCTTAGAAGACTTACTTATTCACTATCATGAGAACAGCACAGGAAAGACCTGCCCCCATGATTTAATTACCTCCCACTGGGTCCCTTCCACAATACTAGGGAATTCAAGATGAGATTTGGGTGGGGACACAGCCAAGCTATATCAGCTCATATGGTCCACTAGGCAGGGCTGCTTGTACCACAGCCTAAACCTGCTACAGAATACTTTCTTGCTCTGAATCCTACTCAAAACAGGTAGCCTTCCATGTGACTTTATGAATGATTTGAAGCATTTCCACAAGCAATATATGCTGCTTCCAAAACCCAAAGAGGCCTATTTAGTTGTGCTTCTTTCTTAGTTGTAAGGAGGGACAAGGTAAAATAACAGGCCCTTCACTGTGAAGGAGATGATTGGCATATCCCACATTACTGACCTCTAAAAGGTTTTCCAGCGTAACATGCTTCTCAAATGATTCAGGGGTTAGCTCTTACCCTCTGGAGTATGTGTCTTATCAGTGCATCTAGGGTACTTGCCAATTCCTGTTCATTAGTTTCAAATAAAATATCAGCAATATAATGGACCAACATTAAGGTCCATGGGATATTGAGATGATCCAGATGCTTTTGCATAATATTGTAACAGATATCAGGATAGCTAACTAGCACTGGAGCAAAACCGAGAATACATTGTCATCTATGTCTTACTCAGACCACATGGGAGTGTGAACAGTTTTTGCTCTTCCTTCTTGATGACTGGAGAAGGATGCATTTTCCGGATAAATAGCCACCTACCACATACTAGAGACAGGAATATTTATCTCTTTTAGTAAAGACAGTACATTTGGCACAGATAACTATTTGGCTAATTTTGCAGTATCTGCTGCCATCTACTATATTTGGTTCTTGTAGGGCCAACCTGATGAATTAAATGGGGATACGATGGAGCCTACCACTCCTATATCCTTTAAGTCTTTGAGAGTGTCACTAATTCCTGCCATTCTACCCATAGTGTGATAGTATTTTTTGTTTACTATTTTGAAAAAGGAAGCTTCAGGGGATTCCACTTGGCCTTTCCTACTCCAGTAACTCTTCTTCCACAGGTGAAGGAACAAATGTGACAATTCAGCCAACTAAATATATTTCTTCTTATTTTACACTTATGAATGGGAAAAATGACCACTGGGAGGGTCTGTGGGCCCAGTGGACCAATGGTGTAATATACCCAAGAAAGTTCTCTACTTATTATGTGACCTCCATTGACTGCTGCTGTAATGTGGGAGGAGGGGCTTGTAGTGAGATTTATGGTTTCCAAGTTTTAGTGTCAGCTCAGACTCTATATCCAACAACCTTCAAAAAGTATGGGTATCTCCAGTGTACAATTACACAGTAAGTATCTGTAGATCCCTTTAGGGGAATTATTGGGAGTTAATACTTGCTGTGGTATTGTGGGGCTCTTTATTCAAGATGCCTTAATTTCTCTTTTAATGATTAATTCTGAGAACTGTCTCAAGTCTGAAAACTGACTGAGGGATGATGCCTTTACTTTGGGCAGCTTGTGTGTTTTTTTTTTGGTTTTGTTTTTGTGTGTGTGTGTGTGTGTGTGTACAATTGGCTATCCATGCATCTTGCCTCTGAGAACACCACATTTTATGAGCCATCTCCATAAATTCTTGAAGGCCAGGCCCCCTGGCCGCCATTCTGACCTTCTGCCCATAACAGTAATGATACTCATCTTGTCTCTGGTAGTTACATGCTGTTGCCTGACTTCTGCTATTCTGAGATCCATCCTTCCCATTGTCATTAAGGAACCCAATTCTATAACAGTATCTTCCACTGTCAACCTACAGGGGACAGCCACCATTGTGCTTGTCAGTGATTACAGAATCCCTCTCACCAGAGTATTCCTTCTTGTCAAAAGAAATGTTCTTTGACCTTTCCAAGGAAGTCAACTAGTGGATCTTCTAGTCTTACATAATAAATTTAGCACTCTCACTTCTCCAAAACTTTTGATCCCTATCGGGATCAACTATTTCAATGTAAATTCTTTCCATTTTCCATAAGTGTCAGCCAGCTGAGAAATATAGAGAAAGAGTACAAAGAGAGGAATTTTATAGCTGGGCCACTGGAGGTGACATCACATATCAGTAGGACCATGATGCCCACCTGAGCCTCAAACTAGCAAGTTTTTTATTAAGGGTTTCAAAAGGGGAGGGGGCGTAAGAATGGAGAGTAGGTACAAAGATCACATGCTTCGAAGGGCGAAAAGCAGGACAAAGATCACATGCTTCTGAGAGAACAGGACAAAGGGCAAAAGCAGAACTACTGATAAGGGTCTATGTTCAGTGGTACATGTATTGTCTTCATAAACATCTTAAATAACAGAAAACAGGGTTCAAAGCAGAGAACCGGTCTGACCACAAATTTACCAGGGTGGAGATTTTCCCCACTCTAGAAGCCTGAGGGTTCTGCATGAGACTGGGGCGTATCTCAGTTCTTATCTCAACCGCATAAGACAGACATTTCCAGAGCGGCCATTTATAGACCTCCACACAGGAATGCATTCCTTTCCCAGGGTATTAATATCAATATTGCTTGCTAGGAAAAGAATTTTGTGATATCTTCCCTACTTGCACGTCCATTTATAGGCTCTCTGCAAGAAGAAAAATATGGCTCTTTTTGCCTGAACCCGCAGGCAGTCCGACCTTATGGTTGTCTTCCCTTGTTCCTTAAAAATCGCTGTTATTCTATTCTTTTTCAAGGTGCACTGAATTCACATTGTTCAAACACACATGTTTTACAATCAATTTGTAGAGTTAACACAATTATCACAGTGGTCTTGAGGTGATATACATCCTCAGCTTATGAAGATTAACAGGATTAAGAGATTAAAGTAAGACAGGCATAAGAAATTATAAAAGTACTATTTGGGAACTGATAAATGTCCATATTAAACTGAAATCTTCACAATTTATTTTCCTCTGCTGCAGCTCTAGCTGGTCCCTCAGTTTGGAGTCCCTGACTTCCCGCAACAGATCCCTGCCTAAACTGCCTGAGAGCAATCTTTTAGAATTTATTTATTTATTTATTTATTTATTTATTTCATTAGTTAATTTAAAGATTCAGGGGGTACATGTGCAGGTGTGTTATATGGGTTTATTGTGTTATGCTGAGGTTTAGGTTTCTAATGATTCCATTGCCCAAGTAGTAAACATGGTACCCAATAGGTAGTTTTTCAACTCTGTCTCTTCTTTTAGAATCCCCAGTGTTTATTGGCTCTATTTTTGTGTCCATGAGTACCTAGCATTTAGCCCCTACTTATAAATGAGAACACATAGTATATGGTTTTATGTTTCTATTAATTTGCTTAGGATAATAGTCTCTAGCAGCATTCATGTTGCTGCAAAACACATGATTTCATTTCTTTTTTATGACTGTGTAGTACTCCATGGTGTATATATATCACATTATTTTAGTTCAGTCTGCCATTGATGGACATCTCAGTTGATTCAAGTCTTTGTTATTGTGAGTAGTGCAGTGATGAATATATGAGTGCATGTGTCTTTGGGGTAAAGTGGTTTATTTTCCTTTGGGCATATACCCAGTAATGGAATTGCTGGGTCAAAAGGTAATTCTATTTTTAGTTCTTTGAAAAATATCCAAACTGCTTTCCACAGTGGCTGAATTAGTTTACATTCCCATCAGTTATGTATAAGCTTCCTTTTTCTCCACAACTGTGCCAACACATGTTATTTTTAAACTTTTTAGTAATAGCCATTCTGACTGGTGTGAGATGGTATCTCATTGTGATTTTGATTTGCATCTCTCTCATTATTAGTGATAATGAGCATTTTTTCATATGCTGCTTATCCACTTGTATGTCTTCTTTTGAAAAGTGTCTGTTCTTGCCCTTTGCCTACTTCTTAATGGGGTGGTTTGTTTGTTTGTTTTATAAATTTGTTTAAGTCCCTAATAGATGCTGGATATTAGACTTCTGTCACATGCATATTTCTCCATTCTGTATGTCTGTTGTCTGTTTACTCTTGATAATTTCTTTTTCTTTTTTTTTTTTTTTTTTTTTTTTTGAGGCGGAGTCTCACTCTGTCACCTAGGCTGGAGTGCATTGGCATGGTCTCAGCTCACTGCAAGCTCCACCTCCCAGGTTCACACCATTCTCCTGCCTCAATCTCCCAAGTAGCTGGGACTACAGGCACCTGCGACCACACCCAGCTGCTTTTTTTGTATTTGTAGTAGAGATGGGATTTCACCATGTTAGCCAGGATGGTCTTGATCTCCTGACCTCGTGATCCACCCGCCTCAGCCTCCCAAAGTCCTGGGATTACAGGCGTGAGCTACTGCGCCTGGCCCTCTTGATAATTTATTTTGCTGTGCAGAAGCTCTTTAGCTTAATTAAGTCCCGCTTGTCAATTTTCATTTTTGTTGCATTTGCTTTTGAAGACTCAGTCATAAATTCTTTGTGTAGGCCTATATACAAGAGTATTTCCTAGGTTTTCTTCTAGAATTTTTAGTTTGAGGGCTTAAACCTCAAGGTTTAAACCTAAGCCCTAAGTCCTTAATTCATCTTGAGTTTATTTTATTTTATTTTATTTTTTTGAGACAGGGTCTTGCTCTGTCACTCAGGCTGGAATGCAGTGGTGCCATCACGGCTCACTGCAACTTCCGTCCCTCAGGCTCAAGTGATCCTCCACCTCAGTCTCCTGAGTAGCTCGGACCACAGGTGTGCATCACCATGCCTAGATGTTTTGTTTGTTTCGTATTTTTAGTAGAGACAGAACCTGACCATATTGCCCAGGCAGGTCTTGAATTCCTGAGCTTGAGAGATCCACCTGCCTCAGCCTTCCAAAGTGCTGGGATTACAGGTGTGAGCCACTGTGCCCAGCCTTGAGTTGATTTTTGTAGATGGTGAGAGGTAAGAGTCCAGTTTCATTTTTTTTTTCTGCATATGGGGAGCCAGTTTCCCCAGCACTATTTACTGAATAGGGTATCCTTTCCCCGTTGTTTATTTTTGTTGACCTTGTCAAAGATCTGTTGGTTGTAGTGTGTGGCTTTATTTCAAGGGTCTCTATTCTGTTCCATTGGTCTATGTGTCTATTTCTGTATCACTATTTTGTTTACTATAACCTGGAATAGTTTGAAGTTGAGCGATGTGATCCCTCTGGCTTTATTCTTTTTTCTTAGGATTGCATTGGCTAGTCAGCCTTTTTGTTTGTTTGTTTGTTTTGGTTCTGTATGAAATTTAGAATAATTTTTTCTAATTTCCTCAAAGTAGTCTTACCTACTACATTACCTGACTTCCTTAAAGACAGGACTTCGGGCTTCACATCAGGCCCCAGTATGGCAGGGCTCTGCTGTATGGAAAGAGAGAGGTAGCATCCAGGTTTCTCTGGACAGTTTATTGAATCTTGGACTCAGTATGAAAATTCAGGTGCAGTACCAGATTTAGGAAAAGTACTCTGCCCCATGCCTGTGATGGTCTATCCAGTTCCCTTTACCAGGCTGTGTGCCAGTTCCCCAGCTGCTTTGGGTCCTGGCTACTGTCAGCCCAAATCTACATCCTGATGGGAACTTACTCTTCTCCCCATCCCCAGGCCCCACATGACCAATGCCTGGCTGCTGAGGCAGTATAGTGGTCTAATCTCAGTAGAGCTGACTGGGGAGGGTGTACAAGTACCAGCAGAAAGAATGTGAGTGTGCCCCAGAGTAATTTGGAAGGTGCAGACTGAACTGAGAGGTGTGAATGAGAAGCAGGATGCAGGAGATTTTGTCAATACAGGGGACTCTCCCACTCTCCTGATTGTTATGTCCTGGCAAAGGTCTCTAGAGCCACTCCTAATACACTTGCTTCTGGCATCATGCTTGGAAGCTTGGACAAAACAGTGGCCTATGTAAATCCAGCAGATATGGCAGAAGCACTGTGGCTACAAGGTCATCTAACTAGCATCAAGCCTCTTGCAAACTGTATGATCTTGGGATCATTTAAATTTCTGAGGCTCAATTTTCTTGTGAATGAAATGGGGATAACAATAATACCTACCTCATAGTGGGAGAACGTTAAATGAGTTCTGAGAAGGACATGTGATTCTAAAAGACCCTGGCTCCATTTCAGAAATAAAAAATATCATTTTACCACTACTGTAAGAGTTCTTTGATGGATGCTATTTGGTTGGGACTTAGAATATTGCCTCTTCCTAGATTCCCCAGGGCTTTACTGAACCGGTGTGTTGGAAACCACTGCTCTCCCACCCCAACCCTGCCTAATATTAGTCTCTTTGGATATAGCTGCTGCCTCCTCCCTGGATCGCAGGTTCTATCTGCTGGCCTCCACGCCCAGTGGGCAGATCTGGTTCTTAACTCCAGCCCCTCTAAACTACTTCTCACTTCCTCTCAGTCTGCATTGGGTGGAAGTGGTCCTACCCCTGGAAGAAGTACAATGGAGTTTACTATGGTCTCTGTGCTTTGGAACTAATTGCATTATGAAGCAAGAGCCAGCTTCAGAGTGTAAGAGTCTTCAAAACCACCATGTCATTTCATTTATTCAGCTTCAGTGCTTTAGAATATATTTGTACTGCATCACTGTGTCATTTTGCAACTGAGTATTATTTTCAAGCATGATTTGTTCCTGTCACATAAAATGATAAATTTGTTCATTTAGAACTGCAAATCTAGTTATTCATGCTTTATGTAAGCAAATTAATTTTTTTTCTTTGGGATTCTTGACAATATTTAATATTATGAATTCTATCAAGATGTTATAAAAGGAATCTGAATTTTTAGAATCATAGTAAATTGCAAAATGGGTTTATTAATTTGGGGAGGAGAGGTGTTGCAGAAGAGGTGACATGTGAGCTGGGACTTGGAGGAAGACGTCAAGTTCCCCAAGTGCAGATATGGGGTAGGGGAGAGCAGAGAGTTGGATATACTGGAGAGAAGATGGCATGAGCAAAGGTGTGGGGAAGGGAAAAGATGGGGTTGGAGTGAAACAAATCTACTGGTGCCCAGTTTGGAACACAGTCCAAACAAATGGCTAGAAAGGTATTATGGGGACACATCTATAGAAATCCTTGAATAATGCCTTTTTGATGTATCCATCCTTCAGCCTTGCTGCTTCAGAGCGAATGAAATTAATTCATGTGTGATAATAAAATCATAAGTAATGTTATAGGGTGTTGATATACATACCAAATCTTTTGAGGTTAGAGTCACAATGGATCTATTAGAGGAAAGCAGACCCAAAATGAAAATTATTCTCTTCTTATTTATGACAAGTGCTATGGTATCATAATATGAACATCTCTCTTAAGGTGAAATGCTTAAAAATATAAATAACTGCAATATTTCTGATTATAAAATGTATGCAATCATTTGTTGTAATTTTTAAACATGAAAAATATTTAGAAAGAAGGTCAAAAGTCACTTTAAACACTTTCATCCAGATAAAATGGCCACTAATGTTTTGTATTTTGGTGATCTTTCTTCCCAAAGTCTTGTGTGTGTGTGCATGTGTGCATGTGAAGGTAAGTATATGTGTACATGTGTGTGCATAGGCATGTATGAGCCTGTGTCTGGAAAGTGGGCTCATGGGAAGAGAGGCAACCAGATTTTGCACAGTCTTGAGAGCAACACAATGGATATTTGGACTCAGTCTCAAGGTCAGTGGTGGCCACTGAACATTTATGAACAGAGTAAAAAATGAGATAGTATGTTCAAGATTGTTGCTCTACTGTGACATTAATAGGGAAAGGAACTATGAGAGGTCAGGTATTTCAGGAGGAGGCTATAACTCTGGAGTTGAGATACTCAGAGAGGTGAAGTAGGGCAGAAATTCAGGCAGGTAGATGGCTGTGCATTTCAGAACTATTTATGTGTTTAAATTCACAAGACCTTGTGGATGATCAGATTTGTGAGAGTTGAAGGAAATCAAAGGTGATTCTTACTCTTCTTTAAAAATAAAAAGATGAAAGTGTTCATCAAAGTGTGTCCTGTTCTCTTGCTCATATTCACAAGGCATTACAAAGAGATTTATAAAATTGCTTATTACATAAATTAATGATAATGAACTTTACTGAGCAATCATTTTGAGCCAGAAGTGAGATATTTCATTTAATCCTCACAACTGTCCATGAAGTAAGTGCTTTATCACCATTTTTACAGATTAAGAAATGAGGCACAGATAGGATAAATGATTGACCTAAGGACACATAGTTCAGAAGTAAAAGAGCCTGTGTAAGACCTAATTCTCTCTTTCTCAGAATTTCACATTATAATGATGACGGTTATGGACTGGATTTTTCGCCACCCCACCACCCAAATTCATTTGTTAAAATGAGGTTGCAAGGGTGGAGGTTTAATCCAATAAGGCTGATATCCTAACAAGAAAAGGAAGAGACACAAAAGCTCTCTCTCCACACACACATATAGAAAAGGTCATGTAAAGGTATAGCAAGAAGGTAACTGTTTACAAGAGAGGAAGAGGGCCCCTGCCAGGAACCAAATCAGCTGACACCTTGATCTAGGACTTCCCAGCCTCCAGAACTGTGAGAGAGTTAATTTCTGTTGTTTCTGTCCCCTACTCTGTGGTATTTTGTTATGGCAGCCTGAGCTGATTAATACAATGTCTTCTAGTAGCAACAATCAAAGAGAATTCAGTGACATTAGGGAATCCTTTTAAACCTAAAGCAAGTTTGCCAACTGGAAGATGGGCAGTTCACTTAAAAGAATTTTAAAAGTCCAACTTCTTAGACATTAAGTATCAATTAAGGCTAGTAGGGCAGAACTTCATGATTACTTAGAAGTTTTCTTTTATTTTTGAAATGATTGGTATTGTTAATTTTTAAAGTGTTAATCCTTTTAAGCCAAAACTTTCTCCTTTCTTTTTTTTTCCCCCAACAGACAAATTTGAAGCGGGGAAGGAAATTGGAAGGAGGAAGTCACTGCTGTTGTTAAGCTCTGAGAATTTTGCCAAGTGTAATTCAGTCTGTAAATTGCTTTTGTAAAATAAATTCTTGGAAAACAGTTGCAAAGATGTAAATAAAATTCTGTATTTTATATAGTACCTACAAAGGATTGAATCTACTCACCTCAAGGGTCAACTATGATCCAAAAGGACTAGTTTTGTTCTTAAAAAATATTATAACAGGTTTATGTTGTTGGTTCTAAAATGTCTACTACTTCAGCTATTCTGAAGAATAGCTGCATGAATAGAAGAATATGATTTCCAACTTGTGGAGTGAAAAGCAGCTTAATAAATCTAGTTTAAAAATCACTTTAAATTTTTTTCAAATAACCTTGGCTCACTCACAAGCTAAGTAACATATTTTAGCTTTCAGGGGTTCTGTTTAGAGAAATTGTTAAGTGGTCCATCTGTTTTATATGTATTTCCCTAATTAGAAGCTAATTTGCACTTTTTAAGGGAAATATCAAACGCATTACAGAAGCCCCTTTGTATATATAAAGGAGCAACCAAGAGCAGAAAATGGAAACCAGGGTGAAACTGGGTGGTTTTATCCTCTCGATAATTGCAGGCATATGAAGAAAGTCATGACTACCATAACGCCTGCCAAGGTGAAGAGTGGGCACATTATGGCATTCACAGTATCATGCACCTCCCTCTCTTTACGTCTCTTTGAGGTTAATAAAGTTCATGATACTGTACACATAATGATGATCCTACTGTGCATGGATTGCTGATTTATTCAACCAGTATTCACTGAGAGCTGGGACACAATGAACAAAACAGACAGGGGCTGCCCATAGGGTATTCACAGTGAAATCTTCACCCATTCTCATGAATCCCACAAAGTTTTATGAAGTTTTATATAGTCTTTAGAAATAAAATTAGGGCTTGGACAGGTTAAGTGACTTGCCCATGGCTCAGTGGCTGGCATGGCAAAGCTGGATGTGGGTCCCCAATCCTGCCCCTACTGCATTTCCTCCTAATGATTCCCCAGGGTTTAGTAACACATCCTTAGGAATTTTACTGTGAGATTCCTAAATGTCCACATCAGTGTGAATAGGCCAAGTCTGAAATAAATTAGGCCTTTTTGTTACGACCTGGGCAAAACCCTTAGGGCCTCTATACAGAGCTGCCAGATTCTCTCTTCCATCTCCCTACATCTCCCTATAATCCTTAATTTAAAAAAAAAAAGTAGATGCAAAATTACAATAGCTGTTTTCTGCATTTTCTGACTGTGAAATGGTAGCTTAATTCATCAAAGTCTAACCTTTCTTTTTGGGGGAGGCAGGGGTTCCTGCACTTTGTTTCCCTAAGTACATCCTTAATCTGCCACTTGGTGACCCAGCTCTCAGCTCTGCCCACCTCTAGAAGCTGATGCTTATAAATCTTTCACCAGATTTTGAGGCCTCTCTGCTTTGTCTCTGTATCTTTTTAATCATCAATTCATGTCACTGGACGTTATGACAAGGAAGAAGCTAACATCATTCAATTTCTTACTGTGATGCCTATGTTCAGTATAAGATTTATTTCACCTTTCCTTCCTTTGTTCATTCATTCCACATTTATTGAGTGCCTACCATGTGTGTAGCAATATACCAGGCACAAGATACAGACGAAAAATAGAGTTCCCACTCTGAAGCATCTCAGAGTTCAGACAGGCAGGCAGAGAAGATACTAAAAAATCATTTTAAAAAATGTGATAAGGGACATGAAAGGGGTATGCAGAGAGTGCTATGGAAACAAGGAAGAGGAGAAACCATTCCAGCCCAGGGGATTGGTGGGGATGGAGCAGGGAGGAGGCTATTCTGCAGAGGAAAAGATGTCTGAGCTGATTCTTAAAAAGCCAACTAAGTGATGGGCCACATGATTAAGAAACACATATATTCTAGGCAGATAATGCCAAGGGCAATGGCCCAGGAGCATGGGAGAGCAGTGCACATCAAGGGACCTACAAGTAATGATAAATAGACACTTTTTTTTCTGCCATTATTTTTATGCAGGGTTCTGTGCTAAGTGTCTTGCATACATTATTTAACTGAATTCTCATCTAAACCCTGTGCAGCAGATACCATTCTTATTTCTATTTGAGAGTTGAGAAAAACAGAGGCTAAATAACATGCCTTAGTATTATCCAAATATAATAAGAAGCTAGGCTAGGCTTTGAATATCATAATTTGTCTGCTCAACCACTCCATGCCACTCCAGTAATTCTGTGTGGCCAGAATGTTGAGGCTGGGAAGGAGGCAGAGAGAGAAAGGCAAGAGATGACACAGAAAAGGTGATTTTATTTTAAAGGCTCCAGTGAGCCTCCGAAGGATTTTAAGCAGGTGTGTGCTATGCTTAGATGTGCATTTTAGAAGCCTCACTCTGTGGAAAGGATAAAGTACAGATGAGAAGAAAGCCAGATTGGAGACAGATAAATCAGACAGGCAGCTGGGCAATACCCCTGGTGAGAGATGACAGTTTTTTTGTATCATAGTGGCGAAAGAGATGGAGAGGAGAGGAGTGATTCCAAAGATATCCCTTGCAACTGATTAGAGAGAGATGAGGATGGGATAGAGGTCGGGTGAAGGACCGTGAGGGAAGGAGTCCAAGATTATTTCGGGGTTTCTCTTTTGGATGAATTGGTGAAGGCTGATGTTATTCAACAAGTGATGGAGCATAAAATAATTAGGAAAAATGATGAATTCCTTTTTAGACATGCTCAATTCAAAATGCCTAAGAAACATTCATAAGAAGATATATAGCAGTCAGACTGAAATATGAATCTACATAGTCATCAGCCTACAGATGAAAAATCATGGGCTTGGGTAATATCAGTGTATGGAGGAAAGAAAGACAGCAAGAATGGGAAGGGAATAGATGAAGTAAGGGTACAATTTAGAAAATGTAACATCTAGAAGTCTAGAAGAATGAGGAGACTCCATGAAGACTAAGTAGAGTAGGAGGAACATGATTAGAAAGAAAACACAAGAATTTCAAGAAGGAGGGAAAAATCTGTAGCGTCCGGGGCTGTAGACAGCAATGTCTTGGTCATAGTTACCGCCACTGCTTACCAGACCCCCATGTTCCAGACACCATACCCTACTGAGTACCTTACGTGAAGTCTCTCTGTTCTTAACAACATGGTTGCAAAGCAGTGGTGCTGGTAGGGAAAACAGTGACTAACTGTTGAATTCCTTCTCTCTGCCTACTGTTTACTAAGCTCTATGCACACAATACCTCATTCTTGTTTTTACAGATGAGAAATTTTGCTTGTGAGAAAGGTAAAGACAGGGAACACTAACTATAACAACACATATGGTTAAGGGAGGATACTAGGCAGTGAAGATTTCTTTTTTTTCTTTTCAAGATGGAAGAGCTCTAAGTTGAGTAAGCCAGTAGCGCACAGTGGCATAACAGAAAAATGTATCTCAGGGTAAAATAGTTCATAGGAAAATCACCATTATTAGTTAATAATTTTGGCCCATGGCACTTACTATTCCTGAGTCCTAATTTTGCCCTCTTCAGTTAGATAAAACGGTCACACAGAATAGGCACTCATGGGGAGAAGTCTCTCTGCTCTGCCTCAGCCTTCACTGCAAACATCTGGTGTTACTCTTGTCTCATTGCATTAAAATTATCTATTAAAATAGAGTTTCCTTAAGTTCTGTATCTTCTGCAAAGGCAAGGCCAGTTCTTTTTATCATTTCCCCATTTTGCCCGTCAGTTGCCTGGATTGAAGCAGGCAATCAATAAATGTCTGAAGAGAATTAAATTTTTTAACCAGTTATTTCCAATGAGTTAACTATGGGCTTCTTTAACACTAGAAATTAAGATTGAATTTATCTGTCAGAGTCCAAACATAAAAAACTAACTTTGACTAAGGTAAAACAGAAAAGAAAGTTTTGGAAGGATACTAGAGCTCTCAGGAAGTTGGCAGAAAGCCAAGATCAAGATTGGAGGACAGGGCTGCTGAAATCACAGGGTGCCATTATCCATTTGATTAATTCATCTTCAGGGCTCCCCTGGCACTGTGGTCACACTCAACACTACACTGTGAGTGTCTACTGCCATTGATAAACTTCCCTGCATGTCCCTTGATTCAGATTTAAACACACATGTGAAGTCCTTTCAGCTGAGCCTAGTTCTCAGCCTGTGCTCCAGCTACCAGGGAAGAGAGAGAGGATCTTCCTCCTTCCCTTCAGAAGACGTGAGTTCTGCCCCTAAGCAGGACCCACACCATGGGGATAGGCACTTAAAGAGGAAGGGGATTTGGATCCAAGCTGCCAAGGCAACAGAAATGTCCACTAACCTGACTGAAAGGATTCTGAGTCATTAGTCAAAAGGGAAGGATAACCTTCCCTAGAATTTAAGATAGAAATAAGATAGATTCCCAGCTGTCTGAAATGGTTTAGATAATAGTTCTTCCACGAGGCAGAGATAGATTGAAATACAATATATTCCCACACAGTTATCATCTCCTAAAATGCTAGAAATATCTTCATGTCAAAGTCTTATCATAGAAAGCCTGAGAACTGGAACCTGGAATTACATTTCTATTTTTTTTAGGCCCTTGCTACAAAGAAGTTGCATTTCCTCCCTCAAGTCGGTTGTCTGCTGTTTGCGACTGATAGTGTGCACAGCAGTGCAGCGTGTGTGTTTCATGAAAATGTGTGAAAACTGCTTTCAAAAATGCGTGCCATCTAGATAAAAAGAAAGCTATAAAAATATATTTGGTTGCCACTTCATAGAGCCTATTGAATTTGTCTGTGAATGTGAATCTAATTGCCATTTTTTCTGCTAGAGTCTCTGTGAACATTACATTTCCATTAAAAAGAGAAGTCAGCTAGAGCAGAATGTATTCCTGCGTTCACACAGGAATCATTAAAATAAATAGTGACCAGTTGATTGCTTAATAATTTATGTTTCTTCTTGATAGACCATTAGAAGAAATAAGCAAAGCCACAGGTACAGAAAATGTCATTCATTGTCAGTAAGGGGAAAAGTTATGTTTTTACTAAAGTGTTACAAACAGCTTCCTGGTTTGATGACTGCTGATTATTCTCCTGTTCTTCATTTATAATCAGAGAAAGTCTCCTTTATTACCTGTTCTTGTTACCATGGGATTGGCATAAAAATATTACCACTTGTGAGGTTGAATTTGAGGCCTGAGGGACCCTCACAATTTGGGTTAGAGGGGTCGGACTTAAACTGCACTTGTTGCAGAAAAACCTATTCAATTCTTCATCTGATGGCAGGAATAAACAACATGCTATTTTGATAAATTCAGTAACTTGATGTTCATAGTTGACAGCCCCCCTCCTTCTCGTGGTTTTTCTCCTTCAGTGATTTGAATGGCCTGTGTCCATTTGATGAGTTGACCAGTATGTTTTTTTAAATGATTTTGTATTTATTTTGATGCACAGTTGTCAAAGAAAGGGTCTATTCTCACAATTCAGGTAAGGAAATTTGCAGTTAATGAGGAAAATGCACATAAAGATGCCAGATGGAATATTCCTAAAGCACAGCTCCAATCAATATCTCACCCCTAAGTTTAATGTCTCTAAGTCTCTACCTAATTAAGTCCAGAGTTCTGTCCTTGGGCTTCACAGATTTTCATCCTGTAGCCTCTGCCTATTTTCTGAGATTTTATTCTACTATTTTCCTGTACTGTATGTACAGCACAGTTAAGTTTGGTGATTCTTAATCCTTGCTGCACATCAGAATCACATAGAAATCTTCAAACAATCCACTGGGTCCACCACATGCTAATTGAAAGTGAATTTGAGGATGAAGCACAGGCATCAGTTTGGTTTGTGTGTGTGTGTGTTTGTGCAGGGAGGGTTAGCTCCTTATTTTGATTATCTGTTGTTACAAATCCAGCCACCCCAACACTTATTTGTATGAAACAGTATACATTTTATTATGCTCCCAATTCTGTGGGCCAACTGTTTTGACAGGGCACAGCACTGGTAGTGTGCCTTTACTCCATGATATCCGGGGTTTTGGCCGGGACAACTCACACAGCTAGGCATGTCTGCAAGAGCTGGGGGCTGGAGTCATTTGCAGGCTTCCTCATTGACATTGCTGCTGCTCAGGCTGGGATAATGCAAAGGCTCTGCTTAGCTAGACCTGTAAGCCAGGTGTTTACATAGGCCTTTCCATATAGCTTGGGCTTCCTCAAAGCATGGTGGCTTAAGGTAGAAAAACTTCCTATAAGGAAGTTCAAGAGTCTAGGAGCAAATCCACTGTAAAAAGTGGAATTGCAAAAGCTTTTATGCACCTACCCTCGGAAGGCACATAGCATCACTTCTGTTCCACCATTGTAGCAGTCACGGTCTTTCAGATTCAAGGGGAGGGGACCCACTTCTCTATAGGAAGAATGTCAATGAATTTGTGGACACATTTTAAAGTTACCACCCACCCCAGGTGATTCCAATGTACAGGCAGAGTTGAGAACAACTGGATTCATTTTCTTGTAAGCACCCATCTACAAAGCAGCAGTGGGACTTGGGTGAAGTGAATGAGACACCTAGGGTGCAAAACTTAAGAAAGTCACTCTCAGGATCATGCAAGCACAGGATAAGGATTGAGAGCAAGTGTCTCCTTAGATTCCGTGCTCAAGGGGCCTCACTTGCCACACCCTAGTCCTGACCCTACTACAGAGCAACTGTGTATGAATCATTAGGGTGAGGAGGACTTGGATTCCTGGACTAGACAGTACTTTAGTATTGGGATTTGGAAAGCCCAGGTCGGATCTGGGATTCTGTATGTTTACAGGAATCCCCAGTGGACTACTTCCAGCTTCCATGTGCTTTCCTGGGGCCATGCTTTGCTTAGGCTCTTCCTTCTGCCTGGAAGTGTTTTCCTTCTATTTCTATTAAGTATGGTGATTTGTGAGGTCCGTTTCATATACCGCTTCTTTTATCAAGCTTTTATTGGTCCCGACAGCCAGAGTGTAACCTGTCCCTCCTAAGAAACCCCTAGCACATTTTACATGCCTTTAAGACACTCACATGTTGATCAGCATTTTGGTTGTGTGTGGGCCTGTCTTATAGAAAGAACGTGTTTACTTTTCTCCGAAGGCCACAAAACGGAGATCTAGATCCTCACTGGTAGAGGCAGAGTCTTGTTTAGACAAGGTTCCTTCTTTTTTTGCCTTATCTTGCTCCCAGACAGCTCAAGTTTGTAACCGACACATACACATTTTAGATGCCCAATAAACTGGATCTCTCTCCTGATGAAAGGTGTGGTCAACTTCCTATTTTTACAGCCTTCGCAGAAGCCCTCAAATACTGAATAATTACCCTCGTTTAAACGTTTGAACACAGATAAGGACTTCGTCTTTATTGTGACTTTGGAAAACTTCATGTTTGAACATCACCTAACAATCCTTGCCCCATAGCAAACGTTTTAAGGAAGCTTACTCTAGGTAGAGTTCATAGCACCGCCACAGGTAAGCCTCAGAACCCTCTGGGGTGAGACCAGCGTGACCATTTTACTGATGAGGAAAAGTGAGGCTTACAGATTAAGTCCCTACAGCGCAAGATAACACCCAATGGCTTAATCCCTACACCAAACCAGCTGCTCCTGGCTTGCTGGTATCCATGAACTCCGCCCCCGCCTTTGGGGAGGGTCAGGCAGAGAGGCCACCGGGACTTAAAGCAGGTAGAACCTCTCTGACTTCCTCCCTACTTATGGCATCCACTCTGGGGGGAGGCTGGGGGCGTCCTTACTTTGCTCTTTGGCTGCTCAGGACAAACGCCTTGCCATTCGCCCATTCTGTCTGTCCCGATGCCCTCCTCCATCCCTGCACTTGGGGCCCTCGTGGGGCGGGCAGGGGCCCCCAGGTTATCTCCAGCCGTGGTCGATGGCCCTGCCTAGGGCAGAGCCCGCTCCCCTCCGCGCGTTGCTAAGTGCGAGGATGACACCCATCCAGACGCCGTCAGCCGCGGGAAGGGGGAGGCGAGAGTTGGAGCGCGTGGGAGCGGAGGCCGGAGGAGGGAGGGGGGACACCGAGCGCAGGGAGCGCGGAGGGAGGCGCGCGCGGGAGCGAACATCCACCAGGATCCCGAGCCGGGCGGCGGCGAAGCAGCAGCTACGGCCGCGCCCTTGCCAGAGTGGGTGCGTCAGCCTAGCCCCGCTCCGCCAGCGGCGATCAGGGCTCCCGAGGATGGAGGATTCCCAGGAGACATCGCCGTCCTCCAACAACTCCTCGGAGGAGCTCAGCTCTGCTCTGCACCTCTCCAAGGGCATGTCGATCTTCCTCGACGTAAGTACAGACAGCTGGAGCTGGGCGGTTGCTTCACAGCATCTTTCTTTTCCCCGAAAGGAAGGGGTTCGGCTCAGGTGCTGACCAGCTAATGCTTTGTCCCCAGAACACAGGCGAGAACTACCTCCTTTCCCTCCAGAAAACCACCGATGCAAATGCAGGAGGAACGACTGTCCCTTAACTTGCAGCTAGGGCTGTCCCAGACCTGCAGCTTGTGGCTTAACACCCTTAAGAAAATTACAAAAGTTAGATTTTCCAACAGGCTGGATTTCGTAGAGACACTATTGCAAATACAACAGACATTTGAGTGCATAGGACATTTTAAAGAGGCACAAGGTGTAGGGGGGTGAGGTGGGGACAGTGTCCCAACTCATCTCTAATGCGCCCTATTTGCAGCCTCCACCCTCGTGGATGCTCTCAAGCAACCCAGCGAGGGAAGCAGTAGAGAATGAGATGCCCTCGTCATCCTCCCCCATACCCCCTCGGAAAACAATTACTTAGAATATATTTGTTTTTCTTTCTACAGCAAGGGGAAAGATGATTTTCATAATGATTCTTTTTGTCGCTGCCACCTCTTCTATTTTCCCTTTTTCTTCCCTGATATTCTCCTTCTCTGTTCCTCTCTAAGTTCTAATTACTATTGTCATCTCCATCAATTCTAGCTTTTGACTGTTTTCCCTTTGGTCCTATTTCTCACTTCGGTGTCGACTGCCTGCCTTCATTACTCTGATCTGATCACATCCTTTCTTTTTCTTCTGTGCTGGTTTTTTTTTGTTTGTTTGTTTTTTTGTTTTTTTGGGGGTTTTTTTGTTTTTTTTCCTGTATGGTGTGGCTTCTATCTTTACAGCACTTTTATTTCTTATTTATTTTTCAATTTTGTTTTCCTCTCCTTCCTGCTGTTTCTTTTCTCTGTATTTTTCCCTCTGTTGCCCATCTCTTTTCTCTGCTTTGGGGTTTCTCTCAGCTACTTGCCGGGCTCCGGGCTCTCCCAGCCCCTCAGTTGTCATGCTGTCGCCGGAGGTCGTGCCTAGCTCAGTGGGGACAATTCTGGCTGCTTCTTGTTTAGGCATGATAGAAAATGTCAAAGGACATGGAGGAGCGCTATATGCTCTGTCCTCTACCCTTCTCTGAGTTATCCTTTCTTATTAAAATCAAAATGAGTGGGAGATGGGCCAGAAACCAGGTAACATTTGTTTGTGGAGAGGTGAAAATATGAGGAAATCAAATTATTAGTATCATAATGGTGAGGCAGAGATAAAGAGGATAGGAGGATGTGAGGAGCTCTCCCAAGTTTATTTTGAATGGATTGGCTAGAATTGTTTTTAATTCTAGAGAAAGAAGCTCCTAACAATAATTCAAATTGTTGTAAGGCAAATGATAGAAGCGAGGTTCAACTGTGTGTACTGGCAGCCTTCACCCCTTATCACCTGGTGGCTCCAATTGGAGATCCAGGCATTCTGAGCTGGTCATCGCCTTCCCACCAAATTTCAGGTGTGGTCATTCCTCTTCAGCCACCCAATCAAACAGTTGAGTACCTTATCCTTCATGAGCATTTATCTCTGCCTGGCTTGGGTCAATCAGGTGGTGTTATTAGTGCTCATGGCTTAACAGGCTGATCTTATTCAAGTATGCTGTTCAGAGCCATACAGCCCTTGAGGATGTAAGCTGGGAGAAGAGAAGGGCACCACAACATGCCTGAAAAGTCAAGGCCCCTGGAAATCATGTCAGTTATGAGGCTGACAATTAAGGGGCCATGGAGTTGATTCAAAGGGGACAAGTGGGGCCTCCATTCATTCTGACCTGATCTTCACTCTGTCCCCCATTGAGATCAAGTGCTTCCTCATGCTTTTTAAAAAGCAGTTAACAAACCCTGGTGATACTGTGGAGATGAATGGATTAAAACTATACATATGGAAAGTCATCCTCCTGACTCATACACCAGTCATTGCTTAAGTATTCAACTGCAATGTTTTCAAAGAGAAAATTAAAATTTCATTTTTTATTATGCATGCATGATTGTTTCCAGTCTGTAAACAAATAGCATCAGGTCCCTGTACTAAAGGAACTTGTCGTCTATGAATAGGGTGCTCTTGCCTTTTATATTTCAGAGATTTAAAAATAAAAATATGAAACCGATTCCCTGTGAGAGGTGTTGACATGCTTGTTTGTCAGTAAAATGCTAGAGTCTACAAAAATATCTGCTATTGGATTTTGTCTCGAATGGAAAAGATTTTGTTTACACTTTTCTTTGAGCTATTTTGTGAAAAATCTAACACTGGTGAAATATGTGATACAAAAAATGATTTGTTACTTAGGGATTTGTGAATTATTCATTTCTGGATCATACCACTTTTAGCAAAATAAAATGTGAACTATACATGCTAACTTTATTTTATTAGATTTAATATATTCTAGTGGCACTATCAAGAAAGATTACTTTTAAAATTCTCTTCATATTATAATAAATAAATGATAGATATTGCCTGTTCCAAACTGGAACAGGTAATTATCTGTGTGTCGTCTGTATCACACAGATAATTTCCAAATTTGAGGAAAACTTTGATTTGCAGTGCTTTTTATTGCAATGTCACTGGAATAATCAATCATTTAAGAAATGATTTAAACTGCTACTGAGAATACTATTAATGACATGATACACATGACCAGCTGGTTAGAAACTAGAGACAGATTTTAACAAGAAAATCAGAGGTAAATTTGCCACAACTGTTGGCTTTTCCTTCCGTATCCTCTCCAAATCAGCAATAGTAATGGCTATGATATTTTCTTAGGCTGTTGTGAGTATGAAATAAGAGCTCATAGTTTGGAAAATGGAAACAAAGCAAAAAGTGTTGCATAAATTTGAAATATTATGGTTATTTCAGTGTTCCACACTGAGTGCATTAAATGACAGTAACAGTAGCTAAATTCACAAACTGATGCAGGGACTGTTTCTTCATGAATCTAATTTATAGAATTGTCTTGCTAGAATATGACAGAATTAAGTATCGGTTCATCATAAATACTCTTGAATACTGACAGGAGGCTTAGAAAACCTAGCACTGGTGCCAAGGTATGCCAGTGCATTGAGGCTGGAGCGAGCATTTGCACACAGCATGCCTGCCAGCCACAGGAGAGGGACTCAACTGGGTCCTGGCAACACAGAGGACCGGGGGATGACTATTGCTTTTCCTTTTACACCAATGAACTATCATTTCCCAGGTTGCTGCAATTCAGCTAACAGAAGAGGAACTCTAGTTTGGAATACTAGTCCATGTAGCATGTGTCTCCTCTTTTGAGTCATTACATTAATCAACTTTGCTACTGTGCAAAGGGAGAAAAACAAACCTTCAACTCATCCCCAAAAGCAAGAGAAATTCCCAAATGAAATTAGTTGCAACTTCACCCACCCAATGCCACTTTTCTTTCCCATCAGTTTTCCTTTTATTTTTAACTGGAAGGGAAGTGACTGTCCCCCATTTCACTGCTGAAGTGGGAATGAGGCTGGAAGGTTGTGAAGGCTGCTTGTCTTCCCCTCCTTCCTTCGTCTAAGCACGCACACTCATGTACACTCTGAATGCAAGATACAGTGCATAGATGGTCAGGAACTTGGTGAAAACAAAAAATAGTTTCTCTTCACAACGATACTTAATTCTGAAGCCCCATAGATGCTCATTTGTAGGACGTGTGAGATGTATAGAGGACTGTTGAAACAGAATGAGTCTTCCAGATGCAATGGTTCTGTGAATGAACTCTGTGATAGCCACATACCTCCCATCTCACCTCATTTCACACACACACACACACACACACACACACTTGCTCATTTGAATGAGATTGTCCAGTTCAGAGAATGGCAGTTAATCTCATCATTTTCTACCCTCATTTGCAGTATAAATGTCACTCTTGTAGTTATAGGAACCAGCAGAAATTAGGAAAAAAAACTTAATGCATGCTGAGCTTAATACCTAGGTGATGGGTTGATAGGTGCAGCAAACCACCATGGCACACGTTCACCTATGTAACAACCCTGAACATCCTGCACATGTATGTACCCCGGAACTTTAAAAAATAATAAAATAATTATTAAAAAAACAGTCTTACTGTTATCATACATTAAAAATTGTTTTCCCACGCTGGGCCTACCGTGGGCAAAGTTGAGAAGATGAAAATATGTGCGCTGATTCCTTCTCTCCATCCATCTTTCAGTACGTGCTTCCCCATATCCAGTTTCAGGGCAACCAGTGGCCTGGTAGTAAAACTACCTGCTCGAAGTCTGGGTCCACCCACCCTGGTAATGGGAGAGACTCCCGTCTGACCCCAGGTAGTCTAATGATTGAGACACCTGGGTGACCCCAGGCGTTCTAGTAGGAGAGACTCCTGCCAACCCTGTGTGGTGGGACTCCATGTTGTGGATTAGTCCTGAGTCCCTGCCTATATTCCAGTTTCTCAGGAATCTACCAAGGGACTATTTCACCTCATTATCAAATCTTAACCTGATTCCTGGTAGGAGGCACTTAGAAATATTAGTTCAGTAAATGATGATTGTGTCCATTTTTTAATGTTTCAAAGACAACATTTACATTTTAACACCTGCCTTCAATAACAAAGTGATGAATAAGGAATTTTACTTGAGGCCATCAAAGAATATTTTTGAAGTAAAGGAATCTATCTGATAATCTTCAAATTGTAGCAAAAACACAGTATTACTTGTCTTCAAATTTTAAGCCTGACCATAATATTTAAATTTATTTACCATCCATCCAATGGTGGCAACCTTAAGATCAGCTGACACAGATTATTCAGGTACCATAACATAATGAACTTGATTCTCATCCGCAGTACATTTTTCATTAGTCTGTGGGATCAGAGGCAAAATTTGCAGCAGAGACAGTTCTGTTCATATTTAATTACAAGAACTGTCTTAATAACAAAAACTGCTGTTTTTATTTCATCTTTCAGAGGCTAAATGCTAGTTGAGATTGTTCTTTATGAAATGAAATGAACAGAAGTCCTGGGTCCAACTCTGTGGTGTGTGATTATCCTATTCTAGTTACTTTGAATTCCTGAGGACAAAATACAGCTTGAAATAGAATCTTAGAATGAATCAAAAGTAAGAAATAGGATGTGTTTTATGTCTCCCTGACTCTCAGCTGGGGCTCCATGGTTGCAGAGAACAGGAAGAAGCTAGTTGTGATCAGGGAATGAATCCTCAAAATCCCCTCTAGCAATTAACTCTATGGAGGAAAAAGAATCTGGGTCTCATTTTGCTTTAAGCATAGCTCTTACAATTGAAAGCAGTTGTCCTGCAGTAATTACATCAATTTAGTGAAAAAGGAGGACCGTCTTCTTCTGCATGCAAGTCTGGGTGATGATACCTACCTGTTGCTGGAAAAGTTTCATGGGTGAGATCTTTAATAGTAATACTAGTATCTTAAAACACATTGTGGCAATGATTAGATTTATCTATACCTCATTTCCGTGAAGTCGGCAGAATGAAAGGAAGATAATGTTTTTATAGTAGAATGCAGTAAAACAGACAACTTGGGAATAAAAACGATTGCTCATGTTTCAAGCTGGCCAGCAAGAAGTGACGATCTAAATATAAGAATAGCTCTGGTTATTTAACTATAACTACAAGTTACTTAGGGAAAAAATCATCCTCAAGGGCCCCTTTCAAGTAATTAAAGTTTGTCTTTGCAATGTGCTAGTGGGGCATCCTCTTTGGTACTGTATATAGCATAGCGCTGTAGTATGTTATCCAGATTATTTTCTATTAGCATACCTATCAGGGCTAACTTCATTGCAGCTAGCAGAAAAAATAATGCAAACTGTTTTGAGATTGTTAAAAAAAAAATGTATTGGCTCCTGTAATGAAAAAGCAGAGATCATTTCATCAAGATTACTTAATCAGAGACTCAGGGAGTGCCATCTGGACCCATTTTCCATAAGTCTCTGAACACTACTTTCCTGGGTGTTGGTTCTTTCCAGGTTATATATTGTATTAATTTCCTATGGCTGTTGTAACAAACTACCACAATAGAATGTACTCTCCCGGTTCTGGAGGTGAGAAGGGCGAAATCAAGCTGCTAGCAGGATAATGCTCCCTGGGAAGGCTCCAGAGGGGGAGCTGTATCATGCTTCCTCTCTTGCTTCTGATGGCACCTGTCAGTACTTTGGCATCCTTGGCTTTCAGCTGCACCACGCCAATACCTGCCTCTTTGATCACATGGTCTCTATCCTCTATCTCTGCAACTCTGAATTTCTCTCCTTGTAAGATCCCCAGTCATTGGACTTAGGGACCACCCAATCCAGTTATATTTTATCTTAACCCTATTTCTTTTCTTTTTATAACTTAAAGTTTTATTTTAGATTCAGGGAGAATATCTGCAGATTTGTTACATGGGTATATTGCATGATGGTGAGATTTGGGGTACGAACGATTCCATCACCCAGGCAGTGAGCATAATACTCAACAGTTAGTTTTTCAACCCTTGTCCCCAGTGTGTGTTGCTGCCATCTTTATGTTCATGTGTACCCAGTGTTTAGCTCCACTTATAAGTGAGACTATGCAGTGTTTGGTTTGCTGCTTCTGCATTAATTCACTCAGGATAATGGCCTCCAGTTGCATCCATGTCGCTGCAAAGGACATGATCTTGTACTTTTTTTATGGCTGTTATGTATTCCATGATGTATATGTACCACATTTTCTTTATCCAGTTGACCACTGATGGGCACTTAGGTTGATTTAGCATTTTTGCTATTGTGAATAATGCTGCAATGAACATACAAGTGCCATGTGTCTTTTGGAGACAATGATTTATTTACTTTTGGATATATACCCAGTCATGGGATTGCAGAGTCAAATGGTAGTTCTGTTTTAAGTTCTCTGCAAAATCTCCAAACTGCTTTCCACAGGCTAAACTAATTTACATCCCCACCAACTGTGTGTAGGCATTCCCTTTTCTCTGCAGCAGCTCCAGCATCTGGTTGTGTTTTTTTGACTTTCTGATAATAGCCATTCTGACTGGTGTGAGATGATAGCATATTGTGGTTTTGATTTGCATTTCTCTGATGATTAGTGATGTTGAGCGTTTTTTCATACTTTTTTTGGCCACTTGTGTGTCTTCTTTTGAGAAGTGTCTGTTCATGTCTTTCGCCCACTTCTTAATGGGATTCTTTTTTGTTTTTTGAAATAAGATTTTTACAGATTCTGTATATTAGTACTATGTTGAATGCATAGTTGGTGAATATTTTCTCCCATTCTTTAGATTCTCTGTTTACTCTATTGATAGTTTATTTTCCTGTGCTCTAGCTCTTTAGTTTGATTAGGTCCCACTTGTCAATTTTTGTTTTTGTTGCAATTGCTTTTGAGAACTTAGTCGTAAATTTTTTCTCAAGGCGAATTTTTTTCTCAATGTAAAGAATGATATTTTCTAGGTTTTCTTACAGGATTTTTATATTGTGAGGTCTTATATCTAAATTTTTAATCCATCTTGAGTTAATTTTTGTCTATAGTATTAGATAGTGCTTCAGTTTCATTCTTTTGCATATGACCTACTAGCTATCCCAGCACCATTTATTGAATAGAGAATCCTTTCCCCATTGTTTATTTTTGTTGATTTTGTTGAAGATCAGATGACTGTAAGTATACAGCTTTATTGCTGGGTTCTCTATTCTGTTTCATTGTTGTATCTGTTTTTTGTACCGGTACCATGCTGATTTGTCTACTGCCGCCTTATTGTATAATTTGAAGTCAGGTAATGTGATGCCTCCAGGTTTGTTCTTTTTGTTTAGAATTGCTTTGGCTATTCAGGCTCTGTTTTCATTCCATGTGAATTTTAGAACAGTTTTTTCTAATTCTGTAAAAAATGACATTGGTAGTTTGATAGGAATAATATTGAATGTGTACATTGCTTTGGGTAGTTTGGCCATTTTAACAATATTGATTCTTCCAATTCATGAGCATGGAATGTTTTTCCATTTGTTTCTATCATCTATGATTTCTTTCAGCAGTGTTTTGTAGTTCTCCTTGTGCAAGTCTTTCACTTCTTTGGTTAAATATATTCCTAGGTATTTTATTTTTTGTGTAGCTATTGTAAGTGGGATTGCATTCTGGATTTGGCTCTCAGCTTGAATGTTATTGCTGCATAGAAATGCTACTGATTTTTGTACCTCTATTTTGTACTCTGAAACTCTATTGAAGTCATTTATCAGTCCCAGGAGACTTTTGGTGGAGTCTTTGAGTTTTCTAGGTATAGGATTCTACCATCAGTGAAGAGAGATCATTTGGTTTCTTATTTTACTATTTGGATGCCTTTTATTTCTTTCTCTTGCCTGATTGCTCTGGCAAGGACTTCCAGTACTATGTTGAATAGGAGTGGTGAGAGTGGGCGTCCTTGTCTTGTTCCAGTTCCAGTTCTAGTTCTAGCGTTCAAGGGGATGCTTCCAGCTTTTGCCTGTTCAGTATGATGTTGGCTGTGGGTTTGGCATAGATGGCTCTTATTATTTTAAGGTATGTTCCTTCCATGCCTAGTTTGTTCAAAGTTTTTATCATGAAGGAATGTTGGATTTTATCAAGGGCTTTTCCTCCCAAACCCTATTACATTAATGGATACTTAGCATTAGGATTTCAACATTTGGCTTTGGAGGACACAATTCAACCTACAATATATCCAATAACAAAATGAATGACAGCAGTGCGTTGCCTATATGTTCCCAGGTTCAAAGTCAGCAGGAGGTAGAATATGTCTCTCTCCTAAACACTCAAGCAAAACCATGGCCTGTCATTCACTGGCCCTAATATGCTCATGCCTGAGCAGTCCCATGACCAGAGGAATATGACACCATGTTTGTCAGACATAAGTGCCCTTCCCAGCACTGGAGCACCCAGGCCAGGCATGTAGGAAAGGCTGGCTTTCCAGAAGAACATTAGAAATCATTACTAAAGAGTAATAGGTACCGGATGGCCAAATAGTTCTTATACATCAAGACAATTTAAAATACATCCAAGATAATATGATTAATAAAGTATAAATAAAGTAGATATAGCATAGACATGTGGGTTACTCTTTACCCATGATGTATTATTTTTCTTTTATGTTTTGTTGAGTCCCAGTTTTATTGAGGTATGAGTGACTTACATTAATATGCACATATGTAAAGTGTAAACTTGATGAGTTTTAACATAAGAAACCATTACCACATTCAAGATAATAACTATCTCTATCACCTGCAAAAGTTTTCTCACATCCTCTTGTAATCCACCATTCTCTGCCCTGCCCGTTCCTAGGAACCTTAATCTGCTTTCTGTCCCTACAGATTAGTTTGCGTTTTTAAGAATTTTATATAAATTGGATTATAAGCTGGTATTGTTTTGCATCTAGGTTTTCTACTCAGCCTAATTATTTTTTGGTTCTATCCAAGTTGTTGTGTGTATCAATAGCTCATTCATTTTTGTTGTTCAGTAGTATTCTCTTGTATGGCTATACCACAGTTGATTTGTCCATTCATGGTTTGTCTATCCATGGACATTTGGGTCTTTTTCAGGTTTCAGATATTATAAAGAAAGATCTCAATTGGGAAACCTTTACTTAAAATTAGAATGTATTTTATTTAATTATGAATAAATTATGTATAAGTGTGATGTTCACTGCAATATTTATTTAAAATGGTGATAAAATTTTTCCTTTTCCCTTTGCAGATACTGAGGAGAGCAGACAAAAATGGTAAGACCAAAAATCTATAGTTTCTATTTATTAATCTTTTACATTTTATATTATCATATAAATAATAATAAGGAAAAAGGGAGCAGTCCTGGAAAATGACATGTAAAATACTACCTTATTGTACTAGTGATCGTTTTAGATAAGTTTTAGACCCTAAATATTCATAAGAAGTTGGCAGAAGGATTTACATTTGAAAGGAATGCTTATGCCTTTGAAGTGATGAGCTCTCTCATACTTGGACTCTGGCTTTTCCTTTTCATGCTTCAAAAAATAATTTTGCGGCAATAACAGCTTCTATTCATTGAGTGTCTACTGTGTGCCATGCATTGGGCCAAGTGCTTTGTGCATATTATGTCCTAGAATTATTAAGATAAAAAACTGAGACTGGACCCCAGGTCTGTATGACACCCGTTTGGACTCTTCACACTGAACTTTATCGTGGCCTTGGGGATTTTACTGCACTCCAGGAGGGCTGCCTGGAAACCTGCATTGCCAGCTTTATCTCTACCCTATTGTTCCTGGCCACTGCTTTCCCATTTGAAGAGTATGTACTGGAAATGATAATCTATAGCAACAGAGAAGTAGGAGATGGCAACCTTGAAGTAAAAACTTGCTCTGTTGATTTAATGATGACTACACAATGTCTAATTATAAGTTGTCATAAGCAGTATCTTTTGACTCTATTATTCCACTGGAAACTTTGTCCCAGAGAACAACAAATAAAAACTTGCATTTTTTTTTTTTTTTTTGCTGCTATATTATAAGTACTATGGTAGAGGTATATTCTTGATAAGAATTTCCTGACAAATTTAGGATACAAAGGGTTCTTTCCCTTTTTTGAAATCCCACTTCTTATCTATGGGGAGAGATTACAGGAAGAGTCCAGATCTGACAGTTTAAAGACATATGTTGTGGTCTATTTTACCCTTAAGCAGGCAGATCAAGAAAAGTTTGACTGACAAGACACACCTTTCTACACAAAAGAAGATTATTAATCCAAGGAACAATGTAATAGCATCCCAAGTCCCAATAATATTTTGTTGTGGTTGGCCATCAAAATATTTTCTCAGACTGTGTTGTGGTGATTGATATATTGTCAGTTCAAATGTGCTTTTTGTTCCCACCCACTTGAAGCATTTCATCATTTTGTTTTTAGTTTTAGTTTTTGGTTTTTCTTTTCTTTTTTTTTTTTTTTTTTTTTTTTTTTGAGACAGAGTCTCGCTCTTCACCCAGGCTGGAGTACAGTGGTGGGATCTCGGCTTACTGTAACCTCTGTCTCCTGGGTTCAAGCAATTCTTCTGCCTCAGCCTCCCGAGTAGCTGGGAACACAGGTGCAAACCACCATGCCCGGCTAATTTTTGTATTTTTAGTAGGGACAGTGTTTCACCATGTTGGCCAGGCTGGTCTCAAACTCCTAACCTCAAGTGATTGGCCCTCCTCAGCCTCCCAAAGTGCTGGGATTACAAGCGTGGGCCACTGCGCCTGGCCCATTTGATTACTTTTAAAGACAGAAATAATGATGGCATCATTTTGTCTTCTCATCTCATCCTTTGATCTTTTGCCTGATACCCAGCCCCAGGGATGCTTGGTGTACAATTGAATAGCCCACCTGTCTCTATGCCACCTGCCTTGCATTTCAGTATCTGTCTCCAGTTCAGAAATGCTTTTGCTCCCTCTCCACCCAAGCTCCTAGCTTTCTCAGGCTATACTTTCTTTTTCTGTTTGTTTGATTTTTGTTTTTAAGACAGAGTCTTGCTCTGTAGCCCAGGCTGGAGTGCACTGGCACGATGATCTCGGGTCACTGCAAGCTCCCCCTCCCGGGTTCACGCCATTCTCCTGCTTCAGCCTCCCGAGTAACTGGGACTACAGGCGCCCGCCACCATGCCCGGCTTAGTTTTTGGATTGTTAGTAGAGATGGGGTTTCACCGTGTTAGCCAGGATCGTCTCAATCTCCTTACGTGGTGATCCGCCTGCCTGGGTCTCACAAAGTGCTGGGATTACAGGCATGAGCCACCGTGCCCGGCCTGCTATACTTTCATTTCCTAGACCCCAAAGCTCTGATTTAGGTCCACCCTTACCATTATATGTATTTCTCTTCTTTCCATCAAAATTAGCATAATCTACAGTCAGAACAAAAAGCACTGAACAAAACATTGTGCGCAATTCAACGACTTATGATAACCTCAAATACCATGCTGCATGAAGTCACTTGCATTGGCAGACCCATGTTTCATATTTCCTCACCTGCCCCCTCCTCTGCCCTCCTTACCACCTCTCCTAATGTCCATCCCAATGTGCTGTCAGACTACCTGCCTTTGTGCTCTTACCTCTCAAAATCTTCCACATGTATCCTCCTCTGCAGCTGCTGAAGCACTCAGTCCCCCTGGGCACCCTCCATCTGACACCCTGCTATGTCACCCTGCTGTGACCTCCGCCTCCTATAACTTTCCACCCTCAGTCAGCTTGAGAACACTCACGCTTTGCTTACGTTCCTGCTCAAAGGCACCTTATCTGGGAAACCTCCCCCAGTTCCCTCGACAGAGCCCCACTCTCTCCCTGTGCTCTCAGCACTTTGGCACATATTGATTATTGTCCTTAAGGTGGAGACTGCTTGTTGGCTGGAGATTGTACTTCTCTAAGCCAAACATGCCTCTCTAAGGCAAGGAACTTGTGTTACAAGTAGATGGTATGCGCAGCCAGTACTAGGTGCTCAATAGACGTTTGTTTAATGGATTACGAAGAAAATACAGTATATATAAAGAAAGAAGAAATTCTGTCATTTGTGACAACATGAATGGAATTGAAGACCATTATGCTAAGTGAAATTAGCCAAACACAGAAAGACAAATACCACATGTTCTCACTTATATGTGGAGCCTGAAACAATTGAACTAATAGAGGCAGGGGGTAGAATGGTGGCTACAGAGGCTGGGGAGTGAAAGGAGTAGGGAGGTAATAGTTGAAGGGTACAAAGTCTCAGGAGGAATAAGTTTTTTTTTTTTTTGAGATCAGTTGCATAGCATAGTGAATGTAGCTAATCATTGACTTCTGTACATTTTAGTATCACTGAGAGTAAATTTCTTCTAATGTTCTCATCACCAAGAAATCGCAAATATTTGAGGTGACAGAGACATTAATTAGCCTAATCTTTCCACATTGTATTCAAAAATCATAACATCACTTTGTATCCCATAAATAAATACAACTGTAATTTGTAAATGTATGATAAAAATTAAAATAAAAAAGAATTGAAGATGTTCTGCTCCATTATTTCTCTCTCTTCTCTCTGTCCACTTTTCCCCCTGCCTTTCATCCCACCTTTCTCTTCTCCCTCATTCTCAGTGTAAAGTTGGAGGGAGGCAGAGTCAGGCAGATTTGGGTTTAAACCACAAGTATGCTACCTAGGAACATTATAAAGAGCATAGATAATGACATCTACCATGTCATGTGGTAATTATGAATAATAAATGAGGAACTATACGTAAAGTTGCCAGGGAAGTGCCTGGAATGTAGTAACAACTAAACACTTGCTCATTCTGCTGCTATTATGATTAATATTATCTCTACTGCTACTGAAAGCTTGAGCTGTTTTTTGTGCTGTGATGATTTGGCTATCTGAGATACTTTTTAACATTTTAGTTATTTCTATTGCAGTGGAGTTTAGTAGAAAAGAAAAATAAAGCTATTTACTATATATGGAGCATTTGAAAGGAAAAAGGATAATGGATAATCTAATGTAAATGAGAAGATACAAGCATATAAAAGTAAGCATCCTTCTGTACCATGTGTTCATGGCATTCTGTATTTGCAAATAGACAGCTGCTACATGTATTTGAGCTCTTGCTAACAGACCCTCATGTGATAGAATCCCTTGTGGACAGCATAATTGATGACAGAATAACGAAAGGAAGAAGAGGCAATAGGCAGTATAGTTGTTCGTCTGCCCAGAGGACAGATTTAGCATTTGGGATCTATCTGACATCTGACAAAAAAGAGAAGCTGCTGGATAAATTGGGCGGGGCGGGAGGGATACACATTAGCAATTAGCTATAATAATGGCATCTTGGAGGGATTTTTTTGGTCGGTTGTTTTTATAAAATCATAGGCTAGGATCCTAAACATAAAGATAGGCCTCAGAATAGGATTGCTTAGGAGAGACGCTAGTGCTTTGAGCCAAAGAGCCCCAAATTCAAGTTTTTAGAAATGTAAAACTTCTGAGAAAGCTTATTTACGGATTGAATGAAAATGGAAATGATACATGGGTATGTATACAATTTGAAAAAATATTTTTCAAATTTAAATATATTTTATTTTAAAATATTGAGAAATAAAGGTCAAATATATTCAAGGTATATAATATGATGATTAGATAAATGTATACATTGCATAATGCTTACAATAATCAAATTAATGAAAACATTCATCACCACCCATCGTGTACATTAGAGCCCCAGAACTTGTTCATCTGATAACTGAAAGTTTGTACCCTTGACGATCATCTCCCATTTCCTCCACCCCCAGCCCATGGCACCCACTGTTGTACTCTCTGCTTCTACGAGTTCAACTTTTTCAGATTCCACATATAAGTGAGATTGCACAGTATTTGTTTTTGTGTGTGGGGGCAAGAATATCTTTGAAATCTTAGTAAGAGGCAAAATGAAAAGCTTCATAGTAGTGAATAGCACCATTGAATTCCTCTTGTTGATTTATACTTGCTAAGATCTGCTATCATTCGTGATCAGTAAGTCAGAAGGCTATATGGGTGGCACAATTGATCCATGTTTAATCACTGTTCCCTCTAGGAGATTGTTATAGTTCTCCTCAGGCCTTTAGTCCAATCCAGCAACCTGCACATGTTAAATTTGAGGGCAGAGATAGTGCCTGTTTCACATACCTCCAGGTCCACCATGGTGAGCAAAATGCCTGCTGCAACACAGACGTTCATAACTATTTGTGAATTATTTGTAAGAAATGCATAACCAACAATTTCACTGAAGAAATACAATCATATATAATTTAATCAAACCAAGCACTGATTTATCTGTTGTTTATTAATAGTGTTCGCTAAAATGTATGGAAGACATATTACGAGCTGAGTCTTACCCTCTGTGATTTATGTACATTGTCTTCAATCATTATGACAAGCCAACAGAATAAGCAGTTTAGAGCAGTGGCGAGAATGTAGGCTTTGAGGTCAAACAAGCCCATGCTTGGCTGCGCCTCCTTCTAGCTTTATGACCTTGAGCAAGTTGCTCAACTTCCCTGTGCCTCAGTTTCCGCATCTGCAAAGGAAGGATAATATTATTTCTCATAAAATTGCTTTGAGAATTAAATGAGATTATGCCTCTGAAACACTTATCCTGATCTCACACATAGTGATAATTGCTCAGTATTTTTTGCTATTTTTATTATGTTCCCTATTTTTTAAGTGAAGCAAATGAAGCTCAGAGATGTTAGATAACTTCCTCCAGGTTACATTGTATGTTAACAGTAGCACCAGATGAGTGAACCCAGGTCCATCTCACTTCATATTTGGTGATTTTTTTTTCACTTTGTTGTATATGCACCTATGTATGTATTTCAGACTACAAATATAAAAATATAGTTAGAGCCTGAATCTGTATACATCTTGAATATGATGTTCTGGCGCTCCAATATGTGGTAGTTTAATTGATTTAATGCATTTGATGCTTCATTGGTAGTCTGAATTATGAATGAATGACTAATACACCTCCAGAAAATAATATTGGCAATGAAAATCCTAGCCTAAGAATATTTGATGTCGTATTTGTGTATTTAGAGATACTTTAAAGACGTCGTTGGACTATGATCAATTCATTTGGAATTGATTATAAGAATTGTAAGAATTGGTAAGATTTCCAAACTGGTCACCTAAGATTTGGTTTATTCTGTTAACATGTAAAAATATGACCTTGAGTAGAAGCTGGAACAAAGGTTCGGTATGTCTGAGTATTTCCAATAAAGGCTGGGTCATCACCTAGCAACATGTCAGAGTCCCGCAGAGCTCAGTGATTCTGTCTTTTGCACTTGGGAATAAGGCTGTCCTTTGATGTGAGCCACTCAGTCAAGCATCACCACCCTGCTCTGGGCTCTCCAGACCCTCTTATCTTCTAATCAGGGCTCCTAGCCCCAAATAAAATGGAAAGATTAAGGGCTGGGCCCTAGAAATGAGGAATATTGGCATAAGGCTGGTTTGTATTTCATAATTCCTCATAGTTTTTGCAAACATTTTTGGGAAAATGATGAAACTGAGAATCAAGTAGCTTATAAATTAGTGGAGTTCTCACATAGCTCTGTACTCATATGTTAACTCTCAGGTACACACAGACGCCTCAACTACACATCTACCAGCTCGAAAGTTAAAGCAAAGTCTATTAGAAGTGATTCATTAAAAAAAAAAAAAAATGCCCTCACAATGACCTTCTTGAAAGAAATGGCCCCTCCACCACTGCAAAATATGTGGGAGAAACCCAGGTGTGCAAGTTCTGACTGCAATGATATTTTTAATAAAATAAAGGAAAAAAAATTTTCTATTTTCATAGTATGACTTTTTTTTTTCTAAAATGCAAAGCACTTTCACACCCATAAATGTGTTACTTTTCTGCTAAAAGCAGAAAACGGAAAATTCTTATCTTTACATAGCTGGGTTTATAAGCTGCCACAGAAGAAACAAACAGAAAATTTAGATTCAGTTTCCTGGGCCCACAGAATGGTTCCCATGGGCTGTCAGCGGCTCAAAAATCAGGTCCTGCTCCAATACCAGATCCTGGAGGGCACACAGCATAGACTTATCCCAAAATGTGGCTTCTACCTTAAGTGCTTTCTGTAATGGAGATCTGTGGTAGTCATCCCAACCTTCCTTTCCTTTCTAAACCTGCAATTTAAACGTCTACTCTGCTCCATCTAGATCCCAGAGATATGTAGCATAATAGTTAAGTTTATATATGATTTTGCAGTCAGATTACCTGGACTCAAATCCCCATTCCACTTACTGTGCAATTTGGGTAACTTAATTTCCCCACCTGTGAAATGGAAATAAAGGCAATGCCTCTCTCACAGACTTGTTGGAAAATTAAATAGATCATACACAGAAATTCTTGGAAAGGTGCCTGGCCCTTAGGAAGTTCTTAATAAGTGTTAATCTATTTCCATTTTTTCATCCTAATTATTTTTAAAAATTTTATTTATTTATTTATTTATTTATTTATTTAGAGATGGAGTCTCACTCTGTCGCCCAGGCTGGAGTGCAGTGGCATGACCTTGGCTAACTGCAACCTCCACCTGCCGGGTTCAAGCAATTCTCCTGCCTCGGGCTCCCGAGTAGCTGGGACTACAGGTGTGTGTCACCACGCCCGGCTAATTTTTTGTATTTTTAGTAGAGACGGGGTTTCACCATGCTGGTCAGGCTGGTCTCAAACTCCTAACCTCACGATCCACCCACCTCAGCCTCCCAAAGTGCTTGGATTACAGGCGTGAGCCACTGCGCCCGGCCTTTTCATCCTAATTCTTGTTCTTATTTGGCTAGACTGTGAATCACAATATCCTGGTGCTGAATTTTTCACATGGCAGTGCCCAGAGGTCTGTCCGTGACCACCTTTCTAAGACCCCAGAGCTGCACTAGTGTTTGTTCTGCCTTTGCTCTGGTCATTCAGCTTTTCTTATTGTTTGCAAACCAATAATCCTAGTTGAAATTCTTGTGTGTTTTGGAGTTGGTGCTTTGTGCCCAGACACCTGATTTGCCCCTCTAGATGTGTCTCCATCTCAGGACAGGAACCACCAAGCAACCCTTGCTCCATCTAAAAGTTTCAGAGGCTTCCATAACTCTTCTCTTTCTCTAGTAATTCCACATCCAATCTATTAGCAGGCCCTGTTGGCTTCACTATCAAAACATCTTCAAAACCTAGTCACTTCTTGCTATTTCCAAATCTTCAACCCTCGTTAAAGCCTCCTTAATCTGGCACTTGGCATACAGCAAAAATTTCCATATTAGAGCTATTGAAGACTTCAGAAAATCAGTGGCAAAGGTGATAGAGATAAGAAAATGCATTTGATACTTTTGGATATATAATTAGCAGACTTGGTAATTATTTGGAAGTGTTAAGTAAGAGAGATGAAGGTATTTACTGACGTGTACATATGCAAGATTGTGTGTGTTTCAGATTTCCAGTTTCTGACTTGAGTAACTAGATGGATGATGAGGCTATTAACTTCTTGATGGTTATGAAAGTGTCCTACATGTGAAAAGCTTGATTTTGTTGTAATATTGGTCACTTTTAGTTATGAGAGTTCTCCTGTGAATATCTGTTCATCTAGTAATAAGTGATATTTCTGTGTCTTTCTTAATATTCAAAATCATACCTAAGTTGTTAAAAATACCTAAAAAATGTAATAGCCTGTATGTTACCAACTTTTTATGGCCATGAGAATATTGGTTTAGACTTTACAAGAAAATATTACAGTAATAACAGTAAATAATCTTATTAAAAAATTAGTATGCTGTGTTAGGCATAATTTTATTTAATCCTTATAACAATATTGCAAGGAAGATACTGTCAGTGTCCCAATTTTATTTATGAGTAATCTGAGACATAGGCAACTCATCCAATGGCATGGAGTGAGTAAACAGGATTTGTATCCAGATTTTCTTCTAACTCAAAAGTCTTAGCACTTAAGTAGGATGCTTCATTTGCTATGGCTCATCTCTGTAGCAGAATTGTGCTGTTGAAATCCAGAAATACCAATATTTCCACATGGAGAATCCTAAATGATTCAGTGTAATTTTAAAAAATGACAAAAATATTTGAAATTATTTTGGCTATGTTCCTGTTTTAAGGTGGCATGGTATGATGGAGAGTTGGAACTTTAATCTGCTATTTGTTCATTCACTCATTCCTTTATTTGCTTAATACTTTTTAGTGCCCTTTAAATGCCAGAGACTGTGCTAGATGTTGGGAATACAAAGACAAAAGAATACATATACTTTAGTATACATTTACTAGGATGTGATCTTAGACTAATTCATTAACCTCTCTGAGTTCATTTCCTCATTTTTTGAAAATAGGAATAATAAGAATTTGCAGGGCTACTGGGAAGAAAAAGCCAAGTAAATATATGTAAAGTCCCAAGGATGTTGTTTAAAATATTGTGAGTAATCAAAACATGTCAGTTCCCCTTTGCCTTCACTAATTTCTTACAGGTCCTAAAGATATGATTTCTTCACTTGTGAACTAAGGAAGGCAGACTATAAAAAACTGAGCCCTTACAAGATTTTATGTTACTAGGACAAATTATATACTTGTGTAATCAGCGGAACTCATCTTTGATTTTTGCACATGGATTTGAGAAAACTTAGGCAATAAACTCTGAACTCTTAGGGATTTGAGGTGGGGTAAGGACATGGTGGTTGGGGACAACATTGTCCTCTGGGAGCTTAGCATCTTCTTGATAGATGAGTCATATACCCAGAGAAAATTGAATGTTTTTCCCTTTTTTCATTTTTTGAAACAGAGTTTTGCTCTGTTGCCCAGGCTGGAGTGCAGTGGTGCAATCTCGGCTTACCACAACCTCCACCTCCAGGTTTCAAGAGATTCTCCTGCCTCAGCCTCCCAGGTAGCTGGGACTTCAGGCGCGTGCCAGCACGCCAGGCTAATTTTTTGTATTTTTGGTACAGATGGGGTTTCATCCTGTTAGCCAGGATGGTCTTGATCTCCTGCCCTCGTGATCCACCTGTCTTGGCCTCCCAAAGTGCTGGGATTACAGGCGTGAGCCACTGCGCCTGGTGAAAATTGATTAATTTTCGACATCAACGTCAACAGCACAACTCTGCTATAGAGATAAGCCACAACACATGAAGCATCAATAATTTTCAACACGTTTGCAATGCAAGAGGCATCACTAAGCCAAATGAGTGAGAAAACACCCTAATGCATTAGAGTTCTGAGGAGGAAGAGGTTTCTGGGATAGGATGGCCTAGGAAGGCTTATGGACTCATTGTCCTCAAATATATCTCCAAAGATGAGTAAAAATTCAGATAGCCAGCAAAAAAGAAAGATGATTATCCATTAGGACGAATTCAGTTTAAGTGACAAAAACCTAATTCAGATTAATTAAGGTAAAATTGGGAAATAGTTGGCTCCTATAATTGAAAAAAACCCCAAATGGTAAAGCTTTGAGTACAGCTTTATGTAGGTGTTCAGAAATTACTCTCTTTATCTATCTCCTTTCTTATCTCTACATCTCAATTTTGGTTTGTGTCTGGCTGGTCTTCCTTTCAGGTAGGCTTTCTTACCAGGGGTGGCAAGATAGTACCTAGAACCCATCCCACCAGTTCAACAGGTCAGAATAAAGAGAGAATTTCTCCTTTACATTAATTTTAGCAAAAATCTCAAGATTTTCTCTGATTTATCAACTAGTCACATGCCCATCCTTGAAGCAATAACTGAGGGATTGGATGAAGTGGTTTTCTAGGCTTAGATTATACACACACCCCCAGAGAGGGTGGGTGCATAAAGCTGCACCTCAAATAGAGTGGGAGAGAGCAGATGATCTCTCAAGCAAAAATCAGTGTTTCTACAAAAAGAATAGAGAATAGATGTTGACCAGGCAAAATTAACAGATGTTCCTCTTTTTGAGGGTAAACTAGCTGAAAAAGCAGTGATTATCCAGTGAGAATGCAGGTATAGAGGAGGGGAAATACAAGCAATTTGATTATGTATTGTACTCCTCTTTCTACCTCTAATGCCTGTGTTAAAATATTTAGTTTTCATTTACCAGTGAAATTTGTCTACAAATGGAGTATTCTTCACATTGCTAATTTTGAATCTACATCCGCTACAAACTAAATATTCCTCGGACAAATGTTTCATCTGTCATTCTACGAAAGCCTGAGTAAACAGAAGTGGTATTTTTTTTTGTTGCTTTTCTCCTAGGCTCACATAAAATGTTATTGTTAATTCTCCATGGAAATGCCATTAAACGGATTTCTTTCACTAAATTAGGAGCATTCTTTCTAGCCACGAAAACTAATACACATTCATTCCCTCAGAATGAAGACAGTTTTTTTTTTCCATTTTCCCAGCACAATTCCAAGTGACAAAAATATTTTGATGTAACAAATGAGCTTTCCCCAAAAAGTATCTAAATATTTGATGTCAAGTCAGTAAAGAACCAAGCATTTGACTGAATTATTCATTTTTCTACCTGATATCTGTGCATTCGGTTGATTTTAAACCGAGAGCAGCTTTAATGACCTGCTTCCAGGAATGTGTCTTGGGAGACATGCTTTCTGGGACCTCATCTGAATCATTTAACCTTGTCATATTTCAGTTTCCTTCCCCTCCTGAAAAGACAAATAAAAAGATGAAACTACGTCAAGAAATTATTGTGATGACTATAGTCAATAAAATTTAGACTAAAAGTGCCTCACAAGATAACAGGTGAAAATATACTTACTTTTATAAGCATTGACACATGAAATGAATGTCATTTCTCCAAATAATCTGTAAAATACATGGAGCCAGGGTAGAATGTCTAGAATAAAGAAACTGAATCTGTTGAGTCGATTACTGAGTTAAATATATGTTATCTTTCAAGATCTAATATGAATAAGTATAACTAATTTTGCCATGTTGATAACATAGTCAGCTTTTAATATATTTTAATATGTTAAAGTATTTTAATGCTACATAATTATCATATTACATTATTATTATTATTTTAGAGACAAGGTCTCACTCTGTCACCCAGGCTGGAGTGCAAGTGATGTAATCAGAGCTCACTGTAACCTTGAATTCCTAGGTTCAAGTGATCCTCCCTGTCAGCCTAGTGAGTAACTAGCACTATAGGTGCACACCAGCACACCCAGCTAATTTAAATTTTTTTTTTGTAGAGACAGGGTCTCACTGTGTTGCCCAGGCTGGTCTTAAACTCCTTGCCTCAAGTGATTCTTCTGCCTTGGCATCCCAAACTAATTTTTCAAAACAGTTTTTATTTTAAAAGTTTTAGATTTACAGAAAAATTGTGAAGCTCGTGTACAGAGTTCCCATATAACCTGAAACCAAGTTTCCCTTGTTATTAACCACTCTATAATTAATTAGTGTGGTACATTTGTTGTAATTGATAAATCCATGTTGAAAAATTATTTGTCAACTAAAATCCACACTTTATTCAGATTTTTCTTAGTTTTTGTCTAATATTCTTTTTCTGTTCCAGGATCACATTAAAGATACTGAAACTGCATTCAGTCATTATGTCTCCTTAAGCTCCTCTTGGTTGAAACAGTTTCTCAGACTTTCTTTGATTTGATAATCTTGACAAGTTTCGGGGAGTACTAGGTCTGCTATTTTGTAGCACGTACTTCACTTGGGATTTGTCTGATGTTTTTCTCTTAATTAGACTGGAAATATGTGTTTGAGAGAGAAAGACCACAAAGGTAAAATGCCATTATATCATATCAAGAATATATATGATCAGTATGATTTAGGATGCTGATGATGACATTGATCACCTGGCTGAGGTAGCGTTTGTCAGCTTTCTCCACTGGAAAGTTTACTCTTTCAACTCTTTTCATACTTTTCTCTGGAGGAAAGTCACTATACCTAGCCCACACCCAAGGACAGGGGAGTTATGCTCTACCTCTTTGATGTCTGAGTATCTGCATTAATTATTTAGAATCCTTTTGCATGGGAGATTTGTCTATTCTCTTATTTATTTATTTAACATTTATTCACAACATTATGGACACATGGATATTTATTGTATACTTTGGATTATAATCCAATATTACTCAATTTGTTTTGTTGTTCAAATTTTCCCACTCTGGCCATTGGGAGCTCCTTTAGTTGACTCCTGTGTTCCTTTGACATACCCTCATAATTATGGGTGGGGGAGTTTTTACATTCTGGTATTAACAGATGCTTCAGGCTCATCTTTGATAATCTCTACTCCAGTCTGGAAAAAATTATTTCTCTGAGGAACTCAGGTCTTTTTTATCAGAAAATGTTATTAGAAACCAAGGTCTGGATAATTGTGCTCATTATTACTGATGTGTCTTCATTGCTTCTAAGCCCTCTCAGCTAAGAAGCAAGGAAATACATATGTGTATACTAACCCATGTATATGCACATATCCATAAATATTTCTGTATATACCTATGAGTACCTATACTGAGCTAAACATGAGTTTATATTAATGTCTCAGACTCGAATCCATTACCACATGGATCATTCTAGATTTCTCTCTTTGCTTGTCTATATCCTCTTACTCCAATAGTGAGAAAACTGGCTCCTAGCCTCAGCCACCTATTTACATAATTGTTTAATCCCAGTCTACATGTGTACTAGTATCAGAATGTCTAACTCATACCCTATGGAAAACAACTTCATCAACTACAGCACAGTCCTATATACATTTTCTTTTGCCTTTAGCTTATAGACTTCACTATTTTCCATAGTTACTTAGGTTAGCACCACTTTCCCTCAATCCCTCCAGTGAGATTGTTTTGTACATTCCTAATAGAGTTAAATTGTTTTGTTACATTCTGCATTCTATTCTGGGATTCCCTGAACTCTTAAATTATTTTTTAAGATTTTGCATGCATTAAAGTTCATTCTTTGCACAGTAAAGTTCTATAGGTTTTGGCAAATGCATGTTATATATCTATCATAGCATGTCATACAAAATAGTTTACCCACCTTCAAAAGTCCTCTGTGCTTGTCCTGTTCAACCCTCCCTCCAACCTCCACAAACTCCTGACAACCACTGCTCTTTTTGCCCTTTCCAAAAGATCATAAAATTGGAATCATATAGTATGTAACATTTTCAGACTAGCTTCTTTCAGTTAGCAATATGGATTTAAGATTTATCCAAGTTTTTCCATGACTATAGCATAATTTTTTATCACTGTATAGTATTTCATTGCGTGGATGTATCAAATTATTTTATCCATGCTTCTACTTCAGTTGGGTTACTTCAGTAGAGACATGAAAAAAATAATTTCTTTCCCATTTTTTGCGATTATGAATAAAGCTGTGATATACATTCACAGGCAAGTTTTTAAGTGGAAAAAGTTTTCAAATGTTGGATAAACACCTCGGAATGTGATTGCTAGATAAGAATGTACCAAAATGTCTTCCAAAGTGGCTGTATTATTTTGCTTTTCTACCAGTAATGAATGTTACCATTGCTCCACTTTCCAGCCAAAAATTGGTATTTTCAGTTTTTTCAGGTTCTGTATTTCATTACTGTTTAATTTTTCAATTCCCTAATGACAATATGGAACATCTTCTCAAATGCTTGTTTGTCATCTGTATATCTTCTTTGGTATAGAGTCTGTTTAGATCTTTTGCTGATTTTTAGTTGGCTTTTGTTTTCTTACTGTTGAGTTTAAGAATTCTTTGTATAATATGGATACAAGTCCTTACTCAGATATGTGTTTTGCAAATATTTTCTCCCAGGCTGTGGCTTGTCTTTCATTGTCTTAACAGTTTCCCCTCCTCACAGAGCAAAAGTTTTTCATTTCAATGAAGTCCAATTTATTAATTTTTATTTTATGGTGTTATATCTAAAAGCTCATCATTCAAATCACGGTCACTTAGATTTTCTCCTAATTTTTAATTTTAAATGTTTGTGGGAACAATGATTAACTCTTCCTTCATTTTTTATATTGATAATGTGTGTTTTCTCTCATTTTTCTTGCTTAGGTTGATTAGAGGTTTATCAATTCTATCAATCTTTTCAATCATATTTTAGTTCTATTTATTTTCTCTATTATTTTCCTGTTTTTAATTTCATTGATTTCTGCCCTAATTTTTATTATTTATTTTCTCCTGCTTATTTTGAATTAAATTCTTCTTCTCTCTTTAGTGTCCTAAAGTTGAAACTCAGATGTTGATTTTGGATCTTTCTTCTTTTAACATTTCTTGCAGAGCAGTTCTGCTGACAATTAATTTGTTCAGTTTTATTTGTCTGAGAAGGTCTTTAGTTCATCATTACCTTTGAAGAGTAATCTCACCAGATGCAGAATTCTAGATTGTGTTTTCTTTTAATGCTTTAAATATTTCACTACATATTCTTACTGCTTGCATTGTTTCTGACAAGAAGTCCACTGTAACTGTAATTCTTCTCCTTAGCCCTCTATAGTGGAGATGCTTGTTTTCTTCTCCTTCTGTCTACATTTCCTCTTTGTCTTTGGTATCGTGCAGTTTGAATCTGATATACTCAGGTATGAGTTTGGTTTTGGGCGAGGGGAGATTTATCCTCTTTGGTACTCTCTGAGCTTCCTGGATCAGTGGTTTGGTTTCTGTCATGAGTTTTGTCATGGCCGTTAATACTTGAAATATTTCTTTTGCCCTGTACTCTCCTTCTTCTTCTGGTATTCCAATTACATGTAACACTTTTTGAAATTTCCCAGAGTTCTTGGATTTTTTTACATTCTCTTTTTGCTATGCATTGCTGTTTCAGAAAGTCAGTGTTTTAAAAAGATAATAATTTTAAATACTCACAAAAACTAGATTAAAATTGCCACAGGGGAGGAGAAATACTGACATTTCTATTGACCTTTCCTCAAATTTTTTGATTCTTTCTTCAGTTGTGTCAAGTCCACTGATAAGCCCAACAGAGGCATTCTTCATTTCTATAACAGTTTTTATATATTTCCAGTATTTTTTCATTCTTTGTTAGAATTTTTATCTGTCTGTTTACATTACCCATCTTTCCTTCCATATTGTATACTTTTTCCAGTAGAGCCATATTAATCATAGTTATTTTAAATTTCTTGTTTCATTATTCTATGATTTGTGTCATATCTGAATCTGGTTCTAATGCTTGTTTTGTCTCTTCAGACTGTGCTTTTCCTTGCATTTTAGCATGATTTGTGAATTTTTTGTGTGTGTGAAAGCCAGGCATGATGTATCAGGTAATGGGAACTGAGATAAATAAGCCTCTAGTATGAGGATTTATGTCAATCTCACCAGGTTGGGTTGTGTTTAATGTTTGCTCTAGTGATAGCGCCAGAAGCTTCAAATTCCTTTTGTGTCTTTTTGGTTTTTCTGTTGACTGAGTTTCCCTAAGTACTCCCCCTCAAAAGGACTAAGTCTGGCGGCTCTTTCGTTCACCATTCACCATTATCATACAGGAGTCCTTCTGTGGTGGTAAGGAGTGGGGAAGCAGACTTGATCTCTAAACTTATGATTAAATCTGAGTTTCTTTGTGGGCCTGTGTGCCTGGGCTGACACCTTTGCAGGTGTTTCTTAGCTCTCCACGCTATAAGTTGGGGAAGAAAGGTTAGTATAAACGACAGTAAGAAAAATGCCTGTCTTCTCAGGTGGGACAGGGCTCTGGTAAAGTCTTTGACCTGGAAGGTAGACCTTTTTTATGGAGAACATTTGGGGTATATTTGTTGATAACTCTTCCCCTCCTCCTGCCAGAGCCACAAAGGAATCTTTCTTACCTCCTCACTGTGAGAAACTGGTGAAGTTTCTGGAGATAAAACCCACCAAAGGATGGAGGTTCAGCAACAGCTGCACCCCCGGCAGTTTCTCCTCTCCTGCTCGTCCACAATCAGCCTCCAGCAATTCATCAAAACCACCATTAAAGGGTCCCTCTCAGTTTATGGCTACAGTAGCTTCTGTTCCAAATAAGCAGATCTTAGCTGTGATTCTCTGCTTTTACCTGTCTTTCCAGATTTGGGATAGCAGTTTACCCTGACTTCAGTTGTCCAATGAGTTGAAGAAAAGTCATTGAATTTCAGGTTTTTTCAGCTTTTTGTTGTTTTAATTATGACATCTAATATATGAGATTTAATATATGACATCAAATATGAATTATGACATCTAAGGTTTAATGTTGGAGCTAAAATCAGAAGAGGTATTTTATTTTCATTTATATATTGTTAGTAAGTTGTTTTAAAACAAATATATGACACGAAAATGTCAGAATAAGAGTAATTAAATTCAGTAATTTCTATGAGTTCATTTTGTTCTAAGGATTCCATTATTATTATTGAACATGATAATGTTTTGATGTTTTCATTTTGATAAACTACAATATTTAAAGTGCTCAAAAATGCTAAAGTAATACGTAAGTGAAAAAAACAGTGTTTTGAGAGCATAATCATTTTAAATGCTCACAAAAATAGGCTTAAAATTGCTGGGGGGAGGGGCAATACTCACATCAGAGCTCTAGTTGTTGTCATGTTTGTGGATGCAGCTTGAAGGAGACATTAAATTAGTGTTTAAATAGTCTCTTTTTTTAAAAAAAAAGAAGCACTAATTTTAAGATTTACAAACCTGATTACTTAAAAAAATAAAAATAAAATTTCCGTCATTAAACGCACCTCAAATACCCATTTTCTATGTGTACTCAATAAATATTTTTCAAGGAAGAGTAGAAAATGGAAATTAAAAACACATAAATGATCTTCACTTAGCAAGAGTGAACTAGTAAATCTATATCTACCATTGTTGAACTCTTACTATGTGCTAGGTACTGTGTTAAGTGTTTTCTATATAGCCTCTCTCTTAATCCTCTCAATAGCCAGGCATTTACGAAATCTGAAACTTAAAAGAGTTAGTTGGCACTTCGAAAGTTCTTTCTGGGCCCTTTTCTTCCTCGTTGTAGGCATTCTCCTTGGGAGAACTCACTCACTTCTAAGACCTCAATTACTTGATATTGGTAACTCCCAAACATACACCTCAAGCCCCCATCCCCCATTTGACTTTTCTAGACCCCTGTGATTCCACTACTGTGCACTAAATGCCTCTACTTACTCCACAAGTACCCCTAATCTCAATATATCCAGAAGAACACTCTTTAGCTCACTCTATGCTTTTGCTCAGTGTTCTCTCTAGCAATGAATGATGATACCATCCAAACCCATCTGTTTGGAAAGCAAGTCTCAAACTTGACTTACTTGCTGTCTCTCACGCATCACCTCTACCTATCACCAATGTGTGGTGATTCTGTCTCTGCCACCTTTGATTTTTGCTTGGACTTCTGCAATGCCCTGTCAACAAGTCTTCTCATAGCATTCCCCTCCACTCCATTCTACTTACTGCAACCACAGTAAGGTTTCTAAAATATGACTGTGGCTCCTGAGCACTCTTGGGGTAAATTAAAAACTCTTTATCATAATTTTGATGGTTTCTCTCTCATGATATTTCCTCTTCATATCTGACTCCTTCTATCCTCCAAATATATACCCTTTGGCTGGGTATACTGAGTTTTCTTTTCAATTTCCAACCCAAGTCCTTTCTTGCCTCCTAGCCTTGTCGTTTGCATTCTCTCTGCCTGGAGTACTTTCTCTTTAAAGATCTTCCTTCACTAACCCCTATTTTTCATTTGTGTCTCATCACAAGTGCCACTTCTGGGAAACCTTCCTTATCCCTTTATAGCTGGACCACTTTTTTTTTTCCAAATGCTCTCACATCACTCTGTGTCTCGTAGAATCCCCCTTATTATATCGTACCATTTACTGTGTCATAATTATAAGATCCATAAAAGCTTGTCTACCTGTGTTCTTAATACAAAACACAGTTTTTGGCACATACTAGGACCTTGATAAACATTTGATGAAAGAGTGGATAAAGTGCTGTACTAGCAAAAGGCAAATCATGTTTAAAACTCAAGATTTTTTTTATCCCAAGACTGTGGTCGAAGCAACTGTGCTCTGCTGCCTCCATCTCAAAAAAATTATTGGAATTTGGAATATAAGGCCAGGATAATTTTTAAGTAAAGCAGAAGTGGGCCAACTATTTTCAGGATAAACTTGGACAAAGCATGTAATTCCAATTGAAAAACCTGTGCCCTTTGGTGGTAAAAGTTCAAATTTGGTACCATAGGAAATGAGACCTTACAAGATTTGGTTATTCTGTGAGCCAAACCCATATAAATCAAAGGTTAACTCTGTTGTTCCATTTTAAAAGCAAATATCAACAGGAAAGTTGAAGTTTGAATAAAATGTTTCTAATAAAAATTTATAATTGCTTTATAAATACAGAATCACACTACAAGGGAATATTTTTCCCTTTCCTTTAAAAAAATGTAATACTTTTGTTTAACATTAAGGCTCTAGTATATAAGTCTTCAAAAGTAACTCTTTGCAATTGCTTCTTTAAACGTGTGGCCACCTAAAGTGAAGTCTTTCAGGAATACTGCATGTGGTCACAATAGGTTTTCAAAGCATACTTTCCACCCTTCAGGCCAAGACTGTAAGCTAATGCTTCCTTTATCTTTTTATATATTTTCTTCTAATAAGAGGGTTGTGTTTTTTTTTTCTAAATAAAAGGCTTTTATCCCCAGAGAAGCATCAGAGCACTTATTAATCGATGCTTTTACTTGATAGAATGCACATTATTATTTGAAATCACTTACTTATCATAATTATAAAGCAGTATTACCAGGGCCCACCCTATCCACAGGGTGCACAGGCAACCCGAGTGCAGTAATAGTCTGTTTCCACTCACCTGAGAAATATTAGCCATTCACCAAGGAAAACATATTCCATCATCAATATATACATATTACATTCATTACATATCATAGTGTTGGAGATGGAAATAGTGGGTCAATTTCTGTTTTTCTTTTTTCTTTCTTTCTTTTTTTTTTAATAGTACATGAAAAGGTCTTTCTTTTTCTCTCTTTAACCTCAGTCTGATTTGTTCCAGTTTTTCAACCTGGCAATGTACTTTTCATCAAAGCAAGGAGATACACAGTAGAAAGACCACACTATGTCTTGTCTAGCATATCCATCAGGTTACATGGGGCTAAGTTTAAAATAGTCATATGAGGCATATAACTACCTCATTCAAAAAGAGAAACACAAGCCTGGGGATTGAACTTCATTTTGCAATGGGTTGTTATGTCACCTGAATGGCAAAGCTGGGTTGGCTGGATCTGTGCTTGATTCAGATCTGGATTTATTCTACTTCTAAGGCTGTGTCTGCCCAGTTAGATGTTGGCAAAAATTAAATGGAAAATTAGATTATTGTGCCTTTTGTGTTGAAAAGCAAAATTAAATACAATTTAAAATCTTCCAGGAGTATTTATATTTATATTTTTTGCAAATAAGTTTTTTTTTAAAATGTTGTAGTCTGTAAGTCCTTATCTGAAAAAAATAAGTAATTCTATGATTAGGCTTATTTTATCCTGTATAGTAAAAATTCAAATTTCTTGTCTACCCACCCCTCCATGCCCTCTGCGAGATTCTAATTTTCTGGTGGGGCTTAGGAATCTGCATTTCAGCAGTACTCCAGGCAATGTGTGGGCCATATTTTGGGGAAACAAAATGTTCTAGATGAATCTAGAGGAGCTAATTCTATTAAATCAAATATTCTTCTCCTCAAAGACGAATTCCACTTTGTTCAGTATAGCGTTGTTGGTAGAACTACATTATAGGAGTTTTGTGACCCTCGGCAAATTCCATCGTCCTTAAACCTCAGTTTTTTCATTATAGATGGAAAGGATCTTACTATCATTTACAGTTCTTTGTCAGCTTATCCGAGATAACTGAAAAATTAGCTCCCTGCACGGAGAGAAAGATACTTGCCTCTCTTTTCTCATCCATTCATTTCTCTAGGTTTGCTGCTGCTGTGTTTTGTACAAATCTTTTGCCTGTTAGTAATGTGTTTCTTCCATCTCTGTTGATCTAGATTTTACCTGTTGTCCAAAGTCAGGACGAATGCTACTAAAACCCCCCAGACCCCCAAGTGAAAAGAATCTTTTATTACCCAGACTCCCATACAGTTAAAATACCTCTGTCTCATTGCATTAACCGTATTCTACTGTATAAAATACTTATAATGTCTGTATATGTTATCTTTTTTATGATCTCTTTTATTATATGTTATCTCTCTGACTGGGTTTCACCTTTGTGCCCTACAGTAAGTAAAATGTCTTTGGCTTTAAAGGTACTCACTGATTTAAAGGGCATAGGAATGGACATAGTTTGTTAGAATATAACAACTACTCTGATATACATTTATTAAACACATCATATTTATCCTGCAATCTGCTAGGTCCTATATGTGTTTGGTACCACAAAGGTAAAACATCGAAATAATTGACTCTGTGTTGAGCTCTTTATTTGGTTATGTGGATACCTTTCTTGTATGGTCTGTTAAATAGTTCATTAAATGTTAAATGTTTGTCATGTGAATAAATGAACCAAAAAAATACCTAGAACCATGTAGACTTATATTTTATTAGATTGTACACGTCTGTGTTCTATGTCATACAAAGATATGTTAAATTATTTTTCTTTTTAACACCTTCAGCTGTTCTTTCTTTTTGAATACATATGTGTACATGCATAAGCGTTTGGACGAAGTTTTATTAAGCAAAAGATAGAACAATGTACAATATTAAAATAAATTTGTCTCTTCGTTCTTGCCATTTCAGATGATGGAAAATTATCCTTTGAAGAATTCAAAGCATATTTTGCAGATGGTGTTCTCAGTGGAGAAGAATTACACGAGCTCTTCCATACCATTGATACACATAATACTAAGTAAGAAACTTTTTTATCATTGGATTCCATAAATGAGGCAGAGAGAGCGTGAATGCATTCATATCCAGGAAGAAGAAAGGGAGGAACAATGTAGAGGGTATATTTTGCAATGTTTGCCTATGCTTAATTCTGATATACCTCTTTAGTAATTAAAATGCTCTGAAAAATTGACTTTGAAGCAGAAAATAATGATCTTTTGTAGAAAGCTCCCCTAAAGTGTTTTTAGATTGTTTCCACTTTGCAAAATGTAAAAGAAAAGTATGCATTATAAATAAATACAGTTCTGCCATTAATTTAAAGAGTAGAATTTTGCCTTGTTATTTAGGCTTAATCTCAATTTGCTTTGTTTAAAAATTTTTCTTAGGCCATTCTTACATTAACACAATGAAATGGAAGAATTGTAGCAGTTATCTGGACAATTCAGGTGTGCTGAATTCCAAATCACTGTTACCTGAGGACACAATTATCTCTGGAGAGCCAGTGTATACAGTGATCCATTCTTTTACTTATTTTGCCTATATAGATCTCTCTTTTGTATTGGCATAACATTTCTGAAGTTTCTATTTATATTCTCACTATGCTTAAAAATATAAAATAATGAGGTCTTTAGGGTATAGAGCAATAGAAATATGCTGCTTGTTTTAGGCAATTGAACCAAATCAGATTGTTTGTGACAGTCACAATTACAAAACGCTTATGTGAAAAACCACCGTTTCAGCCATGTCTTGAGACCTATCAGTGTGTCCATTGCTTGAAAAATCACTGTCTTGCCTCAGGCAACGTGTTGAGATGACTCCAGGCAGTGAGTCAAGATGCCAAGAAAATGCCCTTGGGCTACATCTATAAACAGACATTTTTTTGAGGCTAACTATTAAGAAAAATTAAAAGACTAAATTCACTTCACTCAAAGAGTTGAATATTTTTTAAACAACCAATTTATAAATTTCTTGACTTCATTGGGGTTTCAAATTCTTCATCCAATGGCTTAAGTATTTTGTTAACAGAAACAGTATTCAGGGGTAACTATACTCAACAATAACTCTTGCATATCGAGTCCATAGTAGGTATTGGTGGCACAACATGGAACCAGCTTATGGTTTTATGGAGAAATAGACCAATTAGCTGATCATATCAATATAATTCATAAATGCTGTAATTGAGCTATGTGCAGGACACTTTTGGACCATAAGTCCCAAAAGGGAGGAAATTTTAGCCCCATTTGGTAAGCTCAGGGAACATTTACAGGAGCTGAGTCATTATGGGAGATTAGAAATTCCTTAGGTAAAGAAAGGGGTGGAGAGAAGAATATTCTAATCAGAGGGAGAAGCATGAGAAAAGGCCTGGAAGAAGAAGGTGATGAGCAGCAACAAGTAGTTTCTTACTACTAAAGTATCAGCTGGAAGGCTGAGAATGAAAGATGAATCTGGAGAGGAAAGAAAGGACCAGAAAAGATGGAATTTGCATTCTGTGGTTGCAAAAGTGCTTCACCTTTATCCTGAAGGCCAGGGAAAAGCTATTAAAGAATTTGAGCCAGGCTGCAACATCTTTATAGGTCACTGCGGATCTACTGAAGGACAGGCGTACAGGGGGAATAGTTGACTCCTTAAATTGCTACTAGATCAGTATGTTAAGTAAAATAAGCCAGACATAGAAAGAAAAAAAAAAATTGCTACTGGGGAAGAATGTTTATTCGTGAAAGAAAGAAAGCCATGTTGTACTTTACTGGGATATCATACTTTAAAGAATAAAAGAGCAGAGGCTCCCTTTGTGGCTTAGGTGTTGGACATTGAGATGCTAATGCTTTGTTATGTATGCTGATTATTTCTTCCTCCTTACAATTAGTATTGAAGTTTAAACAACATTTGCGTTTGGAACATTTATTGAGAGCCATAATAGTTCCAGAATTGGGTGTTATGAAGATTTTTAATACGTTACATTTAATTTATATTAATATTAATATTTATTCATACTAATGAAACACTTTTCAATAGATCTTGTCAGCCTCTTTTGCTATTTTATTTATATAGTTATTAATTTGGGTTACTTGGCATAGCTTTAAGACTACTAAATGTTAAATAAGTATATATAATGATTTATACAGTAAGTCTAAAGGAATAATTATTACCACCAGTTTCTCTCGTATGCATTAGTAACAACAAGTGTTTTCTGATCATAACGATGTTCAACTTTAATTTGGAGCTAAAGTATATATTAGGTAGAGACTTCTGAATTATATTCACGTAATTCCTTTTTTTGAGAAAGGGATGTCAGTATCAGTCTTTGATCTTTTACTGATACTAATTCAAACGTTGGCACGGAAATTTTGGAGCTATATTTGAAGCAACTGATAACTTATATCTTTGCATGATCCAAGTTTTAATTATTTTAACAAATGCACTATATATGCCAATTATTTTCTCCTTCCACTCACCTTCTAAGAATATAAGTTTTCCTCCAAATCCTGCCTCCATTCAATATCCCTGACCACTCTAATTTAATCAAGAGTACAGCCTGGCCTGAAGGAGCCAGTAATATATAACCTGGACCAAAACAGTGAGACTCACTGTCTCACACTGTTTATGATAGGCCATGAGAGTCAGAGTCTATGAACATTTGCTGCGGAGGTCCCTGTGACTACCCGGTTCCTGCCTTTCCTTATATCTGGAGTTTTGACTTCACTTTGGGGTCCATTAAATTGGTATCTTCCTAACACACTGCATTTTCTTGAACTTGTTTAAGTAATATTCTGTTCCTTGTGTAAGAACGTTCTAAGACAGTGTTACCCAATCACATTCCTGCCATCTCTAAAAATTCAAGTCTTTTTGCTACAAACATCATATTTGCCATGCTTGAGGAGTGACTTACCCACTTTGAGAATATTTGGAAAGAAAGAAGGAAAATAATAAGAACATATGTGGCTACTTATTTTTTTTCCTTTTGTCTCATGAAAATACTCTTAAAATATTATGCTTGATTATGAAAAGCAAATATTGTTCAGAAGCATAATTAGAGCTTGTGTCTATATTGCAGTATAATTATTTTAAATATCAAAATTAAGTACATTATTCCTCATAAAATTACATTAAAAAAGCATCATGTAAACTTATGGACTTTAAAAGGTCATGTTTTATAAGTGGTTTTTAAATGAACAAATGATAAATATAGAGTAGTGTAATGATTTAAAAAAAAGTCTTAAGAAAACAAAAATATACTGCCCTCTTCACACACCTTTAGATAGCAGTCATAATTCCCAAATCTAACTCTACTGGTTTTTCTCTTTTGTTTCAGTCATTTATTTCTTTAATCTTTCATTTTAAGAAATCAATATGTTCATTTGAGAAATTTCCTTAAAAGTAGTTCACTGCAGTTTTTTTTTTTTTTCCCCTCGAATTACTTGGATCTTTTCAGTCAGCTTTTCTCTCAGGAATGCAAATAAATCCCAGAAAAACAAACCCCAAATACATTTAACCTCAAAATAACTATGCAAAGATTTCTGCAAAGATTTCTGTATATGAATATTACCAAGGTTGGAGATATCTCAGGTCTTAATCATACAGAATGTTTTTAGTATATTTCAAAACCAAACTACCTATATCAACCACATGTCCTTATATGCTAAGGAAAGTGTCTAGCAGTTGTAATCACCTTTCAAGCCAGCCCAGGCACGAGCTTAAGCTCAATGCTCAGTATAATTTCAGTCTAATGAGAATTCCATGAATCATCCTACTTGTTTGTTGCTGTATTAGAATCCTTGTATAGTGACTGTTTGTCAGAAATTACATTCCTAATCTATGCATTCCAAAGATTTCATTCAGAGCAGCAACTTTAGAAGTGAAAAGAACCCTGCGTAAAAGTAAGAGAAATTTGAAGGCATGGGAAGCCCAGCTTTCCATCACCTTTTAAATTATTAAATTGATAGATCTTTTTCATTATGTTCAGACATTCGGAAAGTTTTCCTGAGTTTTTCTTGCATATAGTGATTGGTTGAGTGTGGAACAAAAGACCAGCTTGTTTCTGTGGATGGTACTTGGGATATTTTGCATGGCAAAGGAGAAGAAGGTCAAATAATGTTTTTGTCATCGGGGCAAAATATTGCTGAAAACTTTGATTTTTCTCAAGCTTTAAGAGAAGTGCATACAATGTAATATTCTGAAGTAATCCTGAAGGATATCATGTCCACCTTATGAAACTTTCATAATTTCCCAGATTTTGTCAAGCCTTATTTTAACTGTATTATTTCTGGGCCAAATATGCTTAATCTTTCATTTTCTTTTAAAAAATTATTAATCTCTCAATCATTTTAGTGAGCCTTATTGCACCCTTTCCAGACTCATTAGCGATGTTTTAAACTCACATTTTTCTCAACTTTTATAAAGTGACTCTTCAGAAAAGATACTTAGAGCCCTTAAAACTTGTTTGTAAAAGAAACTAACCTAGCAAAAACTAAATCTACAGCTAGGTAGCTTACAAACGGGAACCATCACACCAGTTAAAGGGCAAGAATAAATAGAGGAAAGATCATTAAGAGGAAACTTCATAGTTCATCAAAAGTGTTCTCATTCATCAGAAAGTTAGTCTGTCTACATTTTGCAGTTAGTTATAGGGAACTATGATGAATTTAGCATAAATCCTTGTGATGTTAATTATAGCAGAAAAAGGGGAGAGATCCCCTGGAGACCAAAACCCATTTTCCCAGCACACTGCACTTTGGAGTTCCAGATTGTCAGGGTAGACCAAATGGTCGACCAGATGGAAGTTTCACTTCTGTGTCAGAGAGTGAACATACAGAAAAGCATCCCAGGGCCCTCAGATGGGAGTCTGTGACTAGAGATAGATGACTGATGTCTTCTGATCAAGTGTTCTTTATTCCAAGCTAAAAGAATTTTTTGGGTGCTGAGCACTGGGATTTCAACCCAGTACTTGTTAAATCACTGAAGCACACCAGAGTGACAAAAATATCACCACCTACTAAAAGAGCATAGTCCATCTTGAGCTAGCTCTGAAAGTTTAAAAAGCTCTTTCTTAAACCAAACTGAAATCTGTCTCTCTTAACTTCTGCTTGGTTCTGCTCTGTAGGGCCATTCAGAATATGAATATTTTATGAAAAGTCTTTCTAATATTTGAAGACAGTTTTCATGCATCAATGAGATAAAGTCCCATAATACTTGGAAGGAGTAGAATTTTGCTTCTTTGGAAACAGAAAAAATGCTTCACCTTGTATTTGTGTATGACAGATACATTCTAAAGCTTGATGAGTTAGGTGATGAAGCCACTTTCTTTCTTGAGTTATCTATTACACTGCTTAAGTGGACATATGCTGTGGGCAGTAGGAAAAGAAGGAAGGGTCAGTACTCATGGAACATACAGTAAGTTGGTCCAAAGAGCATGTAGCATAACCTGCATGACATTGCAACTGCAAAGCTTATTGCAATTCCAATAGTGGACAGGAGAGATCTCCTGCTTAACACAGCTTATACCATCTTCAACTAAGCTGAAGTCTTGGAAAGCAGTACCAAGACTTAAGTTCCTGGAGAATAGAGCAGGCCACAGTCCCAGGTACTCAGCTAAGCAAGTGTGGCATGACTGAGAGATACACAGGAAGGAACAAGGAAAGAGACAAAGATGGTGTGGCTATATGTCAAGAGAACAAAGTGAAGACCAAACTCCAGAGTGTGTCAGATTAACGTGCAATGGACAGACTGGGCTTGCCAGGCTTGGGTTTCAGCAATACAAATTTGGCTAAGGAGCACTGGCAGAACTGTGCTCCAGGTATTCAGAGAAGCCCTGAACTGGCCATCAGTAAACTAGCAGAGAGCACAGAGTCCAGTTAGAACTTCTTTCTATCCATGAACCAAGGCTTGGCTCTAGAAACTAGGTAGTGGGCTGATCTCTATCCAGGCTTTAAGTAGTTTTCTTGGTATAAGCTCATACAGGCTAGCAGATGTATGCTGTTTTTGAGAGAGGCATGATCTTCATAATGCTTTGCATGCCAGATGAGGGATGGAGTCAGAGGAACCACAAAGCTGTAGAGAGAATAACATACTTTTGACAGATTTTTCTCAACTCCTCTTAGGCCCTACTTCAGAGAAGTCACAGCAGGGCAAATGATTCTGTAGTAGGCAAGAATTATTGGATGTGAGTGACAGAAACATAAATTAAGCTGACTTAAGGAAATAATTGTCTGCCTCACGTGTCTTATAGGTCTAGAGACAGATTTCACGTGTGCTGGAGGTAGCTACTCGAATAGTGTTGCTCAAAATCTGTCTCCCATTGTCTCTCACCTCTTCTTTTCCCTGTGTTAGCTGTTCTCTTGGGAGGGCCCTCTCACTGAGAGACCAAGATGGTTACTAGAAGCTCAAGGTTCATATTGCCACCGGCTTAGCAAACACTCAGAGAAACTGCTTTTATTTCCTAATAACTCTCAGCAAATCCTGTTTTTGAATTATGGTAGCCTGGCTTAGATCTCATGCATATCCCTGGACAAATAACCATTTTCAAGAAAACATAATGCAAAATAGAACTGGGATGGTGTTTCAGGATAAAGGTGAATAGATGCCAGGCAGGCAAAAGTTGAGCCTCCCACAGATCAAATAACTGCTTATTCATTCTCAAGAACTTCTCTTTACCCTCTCATATTTTAGAGGAAGATAATCTCCTTCCCCAAGAGGACAAGGGGCAGGAAGTTTAAACTCCAGAGAGTTCTTACTAATTGTGGGATCAATCAGGAAAATCTGTAGCTATCTATAATGGGAAACACTGAAGTCAGGGAGAATTCTGTTGTTAGGCTTCCTGGTCCCATTGAGCTGCCCAGGATTCTATCCCCTGACACCCTCACGCTTCCTGACCGTCTGATTGTTTTTATTCCCAGGAGTCCTGCTTTCCCATTCTTTTCCTGCTAGAGCCATGCCTCTGATGCCCTTCTTTTCTCCTACGGTCTTGACAGCTCTTTGTAGCTTCAGCAACTGCCAAAACTTAGACTTTGTAACCCTGGTTTTCTTCTCCTTAGCCTTTCTCTGTGATCACCCAACTAGTATAGATTTTTGGGGAGTTCTCACATATTGTGCTATCCTTATTTCTTGAGAATTAAAAATTATGAAGAATTATGTACAAAGCTAAGAAACACTATTTGATTATATCCTATACAGGTGTACTTTTAACCACATTTTTAGAGACTGAAAACTGAAGTCATACACTCTTACCAGGACTCACTCTAAACTATTACTGGGCCTATGATTATTGATTCCATTTGGACATTAGAACTAACCTGTAGCCATTGGATGTCCTTATCATTCACTGATTTTTAGGTCTACTTTTCACTTCAACAATTACTGAAACCCATTTACTTGCTTTAACTGAAACCCATTTACTTGCTTTGAGAATCTTTGCTAAGCTCACAAAGATATGGAGAGAGAGAAAAAAACCCAAAGTGGTTTTAAAAACTCTTCTTTCCTAAGAAGACATTTCATTGGCATCACCACCATCTCCTTCTAAATCAGGTCACTTCAAACCTGCAGTGTGGACTGGGGCACTGCATTCTTCCCTGGAGGAAGAGTGCAGAATCAACAAGTCAAATTCTGCTGCATAATTAAAAGATTAGCAAAGTTTGGAGAATCTATAAAGGAGAGAATGTTAAAGGGATTTTTTCAAATGGCATAGAAATGGTTTATTCTTAGTTATAATTTTTTGAAAAAAGAAAAACTGGTTCTAATTTTCTCTGACAAAAATGGTAGTCAAGTCAACTTTTGTGTCAAGGCAGTTTCTATATAATTTCTAAAACTATTTAATTTCTAAAGGAAATGCTTAATTTCTAATTGAATAGGAAAATGCATTTATGAAGTGATTATGTACCAGGCAATTAACTTGCCTCATCTTATTTAATCTTTAAGAAAAAAACAAACAAAATAAGAATGCATTGTCATTCATAGCCTACAGTTAAGCAATCTGATACAAAAAGTTAAATAACTTGCCAAAAGTTACACAAATATTATGAGTAAGGATCTGGGGTTTTCCGAGGTCTGCCTGAAAACCAAACCCAAGCTCTTTCCATTGCCATATCATCTCAATAAAATTTCATGTTTTTTGCTTTGTATTTAGTGTATCAGAAATCAAAATATTCCAAGGCAATTTTTAAAAATCATTTTCAGGTAATTTATCCTTGACGGAAAGATGGTTAATTCTCTCTAACAGTAGAATATATTTGGATGTACACTATAGAGGTAATTGCTTTAATTGCTGCCTTTATCTCTTCTCTTTATATATCTAATATGTAGGGTTTTTACAGTGTGGGAGTTGCTACAATGTAGAAATGTTATTCTTCTTTTCTGTGGATATTGTTTCCATTCTTTGCACATTTTCCCTCCCTCTATCCTACCTTTATACTTAGAAATCATTGTCTACTTTTAGACTTAGTTCCTGCCATCCTCCATCCCATCACTTTGCATTTGCCATATTTTCTCTATTGCTCTTCAGAGCACTCACAGAGTTTTACTGTTTCCTGTAATCATTTGTATTAAGGGCCTTTTCAAACTTTTTCGTATCTTTTTATATTTTCAATCTTACCTAGAGAATTATTTTTCTGGTTTTCATCTATTCCTTCCCCCAAAAAAGCTTAAATTCTTTTTTTTTTTTTTAATTTTACTTTAAGTTCCGGGATACATGTGCAGAATGTGCAGGTTTGTTACATAGGTATACATGTGCCACAGTGGTTTGCTGCACCTATCACACATATGTTTAAATTCTTTTTTAAACTTAATTGAACTTTCTTTCCATCAGCTGTGAAAGAGTTGCCATTAGTGAAGTAAAATCAATTACTGCTCAAAATAAAAATTGTCTACTGAGGAAGCTAGATGAATGATTTATTCACATAAATGCAGTTTTTTTCTTATCTCGTCAATATTCACTAAATGGATGAAATCAGTGCGGTAAAATTGTAACCGCAATCTCTAAAATACATGGTGCTCATTTTGTGGACAGCTTTTCCTCCATATCCAATGACCCAACCAGTTCTGTCTTTTTTGCTTTTAATCTTCACTGCCACTACCTAAGTTTAAGTTTTTTGCCTTTGCAACTACATTTTTCTCAAGAATGGTCAGTTTAATAGAACAGTTACAGTTGTTCTCCATGAATCCTTGAGATTTCAGAATTCTCAGCCAGGCGTGGTGGCTCACGCCTGTAATCCCAGTACTTTGGGAGGCTGAGACAGGTGGATCACTTGAGATCAGGAGTTTGAGACCAGCCTGGCCAATATGGTGAAACCCCATCTCTACTAAAAAACACAAAAATTAGCTGGGCATCGTGGCACGTGCCTGTAATCCCAGCTACTTGGGAGGCTAAGGCATGAGAATTGCTTGAACCCGGGAGGCGGCGGTTGCAGTGAGCTGAGATTGTGCACCACTGTACTCCAGCCTAAGAGACAGAGTGAAACTGTGTCTCGGAAAAAAAAAAAAAAAAAGATTTTAGAATTTTAGAAATAAATGTAGGTTACAAATAACCAAAAAGTCACTACTTACTTTTGAAGTGCAGGTTTTTTCAAGAACAATTTTTTTAGGAAAATATTTCCCCCACTGCTATGGTCCAAAGTATGTGTTTCTTGGAAATTTATATGTTGAAACCTAACATCCACAGTGATAGCATTAAAAGGGAGGGCCTTTGGCAAATGACTAGGTCATAAGGATTCCACCTTCATGAATGTGATGAGTGCCCTTTTATAAAAGAGACCTGAAGGAGCTTGTGTTTCCCTTCCACTTATGTAAGGATATATAGAAAGTGCCATTGATGAGTAGCAAGCCCTCATCAAACACCAAATCTGTTGGTGTCTTAATCTTCGACTTAGCCTCTAGAACTGTGAGCAATAAATTTCTGTTGCTTATAAATTACTCAGTCTGAAGTATTTGTTAGAGAAGCCCAAAAGGATTAAGATACCCACAAACCAGATAATATAAACAGCACATCATTATTGTAAAAAGAATTGAAAATATAGAAAATTATAAGAAAGAGCATAAAATATCTGAAACCTCACAGCCTTGAGATAATCACCAAGAGCATTTGGTTACCATAGCTTTTAATGTATGCATTCTATTTTAATCACGGAAAACTACTTGATTTTAGATTTCTTTTCCTCTTCTACCATATATCCTTATACTATCCCCCATAACCAATTTTTATTACCTAAAGTAGTCTTGTGTATTTTTTCCATGTTTATGTAATCATATACACATCTATATGTCTCATGAAAGCTTTCCCTGACTTTCTTTATTAGGTTAAATTTTCTATTCTGCATTCTCATTGTAACATGGACCACTCTCTACAGCACCTATATTATTTACAATTTTATATTTATTAGGGTGTTTCTTTGATTGGGATTTACCTCTAGCCTAAATTCCATGAAGGCAGAGGCCGTAACTATCTTGCTTTTCATTGATTCTCAGCACAATGTTTAGCACATATTGCAAACTCAATAAACATTTGAGATGATAAGAGATAAATTCCCGCTTCCCCAAATCTCATGCTATGCTCTTTGCCCAAGTAGCCTTGCTCTTCCCCTCAGCATAGTAAAGTTTTCCAGGCGTTAGAGGTCACCCAATGCCATAAAAAAAGTATTGCAATGCAGAAAGAACTCAGACTTGCCAGGCTTGGACTTAAGTCCCTCCACTATCTGTCTATGAGGAGTTTGAGTGGTCATTTTTTTTTTTCATTGGACCACAATTTCATTGACTTTAAAAGGGAGCCAATGTAAGAACCCATTTTGTGGAATTTAGGACTAATATACAAATACTTGCCACAAAATAATAATGATGATGATTATTACTAAAGTGTATTCACTAACCTTTCCTTTTCTTTTGGATCACTTGCTTTCTCCAAATTTCTGTAATTATAGTTTACGCCTTCATGAGGTACCATTTAATTATATAATATCTTCTGTTATGTTTGCTAATTGTTTCATTAGCATGTTAATCTTGTCTCCAAATATAATTGTAAATTCCTTTGAAGCAAGGACCATTGTTCTCTACCACTTACAGCAATTGCTATAATACATTAAATAAGTGCTTGGTTACTTGACTGATACAGAAAAAGGATTATTTTGATTTTATGTAAGAAAGGTGTGCAAAAGCACATTGCTGGTGACTTTTAGAGTCTAGACCCTGCCTGATTGAGTATAGAAAGAGTAATGCCATTAACAGATCTTATCAAACACAGAAGGAGAACTGATTCCTTTTGTTTGGGAGGAAGATAAATGATAAATTTGACTTTAGACTCTCAGTTAAACTCAAGCAGTTTCGAATGCTATTGCTATATTAAAATAGTTCTCTACTCCTGCAAATTAAAGACAATGAAATATAATTTTGGATGTAAATGTGGATTATTTCCATATTTTAACAGACACAAAATATGTTCAAATGAGGAATTTCTTTTTCCCAATATAATTATTGGATCTTCATTTATATGTTAAAAAAGAAGCTGCATTGCTTAAAAAGAAGCTGCAACATTGCTTAAAAAGAAGCTCCTGCTACACCGAATATTATATTTTCTGTTCTCTTAAAAGGTTTCTCATTGGGAAAAATAGACTAAATAGCAAAAGCTTTTAGTAGTTAACTCAAAATAGAAGAAGAAGAAAGCTGGGCATGAGAATCAGCTGAATGTTATTATTCTTGTCTCATTCACTAATGGGTTTAACGGTTTAATTTTATTTTAAGGTTTTCCGGAACTTATTTTTAGTCAACTTTAGATTAAAAACAATAATTTAGGATAATTAGAAATCTATCTGTAGTGGGTGGGCCATAGGGTTTTGATCGTTTACATAACTAACTTTTCCTCAATCTTCCACCATCCTCTTTGCTGTAAGATTAAAATAAATTTTGACTTCAGAGTGGCACAAAGAGTTTTTTTATTTTGCTTGAATTGTGAATGGTTTCCAAGTGAAAATTCAGTTTGTCAGACTTGACAACCATTATTCTAGTTGAGTTTTCAGCTTCCAAAACATTAGTCATTTGTTCCCTAATTATTCATTTATTTATTCAATAAGCATTTATTAATCTGCAATGATATCATGTGCCATATATTATGCATAACTGAATGAATATTACTTTATATTTATGGGATGCAGACATACTGATGGATAGAAAATTATTTTCCAAATATCTCATGGAGGCCGATGTTTTGCCAAAATGAAGGCAATGGCTCAAATTTACTATGATTGAGCAGAATAAGAAGCACTCTTTAATGTTTCTATCTCTATGCTTGTCTTTAACTCAGGATCTTTGCAATAGTTAATTGCTGTTGATAAAATGCACTTTAACACGTTTATGTCATTTTTTTTACAAAAATTAAATTGCCAGAAAGTTATTAATGGGAAATTAACCTTTAAAAAATAGTTCCAAAAAGCCAGAGATGCCTGGGTAATGTGCTCATCATAGGGAGGTCACCTGTGCTACTTTGGCCAAAGGCCAGCCACCTAAGGAAATAATATAGACAGGGGTAGTGAAATCCCATTACAGTACATTTATCTGCCAGGGATAAGTTCCAAGACCCCCAGTGGATGCTTGAAACTCCGGATAGAACAGAACCCTATATATACTATGTTTTTTCCTATCTGATAACCAATGATAATTTTGGTTTATCATTGACTACTAAATGACTAATGGACGGGTATTGTATACAGTGTGGTTACCCTGGACAAAGGGATGGTTCGCATCCTAGGTGCAACTGCAAAAGGTTTCTCCACACTATTTAGAACAGTGTGCAATTTAAAATTTATGAATTGTTTATTTCTAGAATTTTCCATTTAATATTTTTGGACCACAGTTGACTGCAAGTAACTGAAACTATGAAAAGTGAAACCTTGGAGGAGGGAAAACTTCTGTAATTAAAAAGTGATTGATCAGGGTCCCTTCTGTGGATTCATCAAGAATAAAATAGGGACAATTACCATTTGACCTTTATTTTTAAAATACAAGTGGAAATAATAGAATTGTTTCTAGTGTCTCTGAGTCTCTTCCACTGGTTTCTCTCTCTCTCTCTCTGCCCCGTGTTGCTCTCTTGCTGTGATCCTTTTCCAAGCTTGAGCTTGACAAATCATTATGTCTGTACCAGACCCGCTTAAATTAGAATGGACTGTAAGAGATTTCCAGTCATTGAGTTTTTGTTTTACTATTTAATGTAGTTGTTTCTTTGCATTTCTACTTGTATTCTGAATTCCTAACCCCAAATTTTTGCCCTTTATATTTTACATTTCAAAATCTCTTTATTGTGCATAGAGCTAACTGTGTCTATGTCCTAGTTGGCTCATAAAAATTCATAGGCATTGTGTCTTTAAAATAGAGCACAGTCGGAGAAACATATTCCAATGAAAAAATAAGGATGTGTTTTTAAATTAATTTTTGTTGAATATATGAAAAATTATTATCCTTGTTGTATTTGATTGAAACTATTCACTAGGATGAAGGCAGAACAGTAAGTCTTCACTTTACATCATTGATAGGTTCTTGGAAACTGAGATTTGAAGTGAAACAATAAATAACAAAACCAATTTTACCATAGGCTAATTGATGTAAATAAGAGTTCAGTTCCTATAACATATTTCTAGTCAAAAAAGCATCATAAAACCTCTAAATAAAGACCCAAAACATTTCTAATACTAAATATTGAAATAAGTGTAAGCTATATATACATTTACGAAAGACTTATAAAAAAAATGAGACAATTATTTACCCACTTACTTCAGTTCAGGGTTACAGGTGACCAGAGCCTATTCTGGCAGCTCAGGCACCAAGTAGGCACCAGCCTTGGACAGGATGCTGTCCCATCACAGGGTGCATTCACACTCATACCCACAGTCACTCAGACTGGGACCATTCAGACAGGCCAGTGAACATAATGTGCACATCTTTGGTGGGGTAAGAGAAAATCTGAGTATCTGGAGAAAACCCACATAGACATGGGGAGAACATACAAACTCCACACAAACAGTGGCCTCTGTGGGGAATCAGTTATTTTCCTTCTCTACGTTATAACAAAACGAAGTTGAATGAAACAACTCTATTCAAGGACCTGCTATAATCTATATTTCCAAACTCATGACAGAAATCTCCCTTTCACAGTCAGATTACATAGGAAATTTCTGTCCTTGATTTGTTACTTAAAGTTGCTTGCACAAGATTTCTTAACCTGGGTAAAATCAACCCCTGGAAATTTAATATAAAATTAAATATAAAATGTTATTGCACATTGCCTATATTTATTTTGAGAGAAATAGGGAAGGGATGATTGATACATTTTATCAGACTTTCAGTGTTCTGTGACAAAACAGCAAAGAACCACTACTCATCTTCTCTCTTAACTTCTAAATCAAATAATTAATCAACTTTTAATAAATCATTTTATATTTCTCTTTCTGTAACAAAAACAGTTTAAATATTGGAAGAGGCTACCACAAAAGGCTAGTGAAGTTTCTTAGGAATTCCTGGGAAGAGGATCCTGGAGATTAGGGAGAGAGGACACTGTTAAATTTGAACTCTGAAGTCAACCCAAGTCTAACTCAATTTGTGAAGTCAGTTCTGTATTGCCTATACAGACTGAGCTTGCTATTCCCTTTCAATGAAGAGTTCCTGGTATTCTCCATGTGGAAGGTATTGTACCAGCTACTAGGGATATAGTGGTGATAAACAAGGGATTTGTAGTTTAGCAGAGAAAGTAGACAATCAATAACTTGATTAATTATGACAGGAAGATATAGTGCTTTGAGGGGAACAGGGTGTGCTAACTTTATCTTAAGGGTTAGCCAGGACCTCTTAGAGAAGCCATACAGTTTTACTAAGAAGAAGTATGAATAAGGATGGAGATAGAGATGAATGATGTTTTTAGCCAAAGACAGTAGCACATGTGGAAACTTGTAGAGAGACAGTGTGGCATGTTAGAGAAGCTGAAGGGCATTCAGCATGTGCAGAGCACCGAATCGGGGTAGAGAGAGGCTAAAAAAGCCAACAGAGGCCCTAACTGTAAAAGGTTTGAGAATCAGTGGGGTAATCAAATTTCTACCCTCAGGTCAGTGCTAAGCCACTGAAGGGTCTTAAACCTGGGAGTGACTGGATTAGGTTCATGTTTTCATAAGATAGATCTCCCCAAGGTGAAGAGAATTGGTGAGAGATGACAAGTCTGGAGACAGCAAAACCAGGTAAGAGGTGCTTCAGCTATGCTTTAAAAAATGTTAGCTGGATTTTGAAAGATCTGTATCTCTAGTCTTTCTGATTTTGCCTAAATCTTTCTGATCTGGAAAGCTTTTGCATAGGAATTACCCTGATGCTGCAAAACAATAATAATAACAACAACAATAATAATGGTTAATATCTATGGCTCAGTTTGCATAGGCAATACAGAATTGACTTCACAGATTGATTTAGACATGACTTGACTTCAGAGTTCAAATTTAACAGTCAGGGAGATGCCCTAATCTCCATAATAACATTTATGGATTACTAACAATAATAATGGTTAACGTTTACCATGTGCCAGACCTAAGCACTTTCCATTCATTAACTTACTTGATCTTTACAACAAACCCCATTTCGCACATAAGGAACCTGAGCCACAGTGAGATTGGGTCTCTTTCTCAGCATTGCCCAGAGAGTATGCATTAAGGCAAGCCACTCTGGCTCTTAACTATTATTCTATTCAGCCTCTTACTAAATCCAGCTTTGTTCACTGCCTTTGGAATCTGTCAGAGTGGTAATCTTCATTCTGTTTCTGAAGGCCCTGACCGAGCAAAGTTTTTAATTGCTTTACTATCCTTCAATATTAAGTGGAGCTAATAATATTTTCTGGCAAGAAAATTGTAAAAACGTATGAGCAAATTTTTAAAAGCAGTGTAGCCTGCTAGCCAGGGGAGGTGCTATGTCAATATGTGAGGTTTGTTTGACTGGGGTTAGTAGTTCTTAGAGTGCAGAACCACATAACGCACAGTCATTGCTCATTGCCGCCTCTTGGGTTCAGACGGGAAAACGGCGGTACCAGTGAAGCCAGACCGTTCATTTCATACTCTGCACATTGTCCTAACTCTTCTTTGGGGGATGTTGCTGCTATTTGTGGTGAGGGCACAGATATCTTCAATCAACAGAAATCTAATATTTCAGGAGGAAGAACAAAATGTTAGTGGTAAATCTATTAAAGTGACCAAGTAGTTAAAGTAGTTCATTGGAAAATAGTGCATAGAAGTGACCTATCTTGGGCAGAGAGCCCTTCAAGATTCATATCTCCCTTTCTGAAGAGGCTTGGAAATGTGTACTCCAGTTGACAGAAATTGCTTTTTCCCTCATTATGTCTTCAAGATACAATAGTATCTAGTAAAATGGGCATTCTTTGAAAACAGAGATTAACATAGTATCGAGATGCATGAGGGTCAAAAGCAACTTCACATTTTTATTAATAGGAGAATATTGGAGGCCACTTAAACTTCTGGGTATCACCTAAAAAAGGAAGCTAAGAACTGCCATACCTGTTGGGGACTCTGCCTGCCTCTCTCCTCCTTAGTGTTTACTTCAGCAACAGTGAAAATGACCTGGGGATTTATTTTCAGGGACAGCAAGGAAACGGGGAACTGAACATTCTGGGTTTCAGTATTGAGAGAAAAGAATCCTCTTGATGAATAATGGGGAGGTGACAATTCTGAGAATTACAGAAAAGCAATCTGAATCCTGGCATGAAAATGGCATGAGGAGGCATCTCAGGCCTGATAAATAATTTGGAGGCCTTAATAGTCAGAAGCCCATGCAGTTCTCTAAAAGGTGGAGCCTGCATTATCCTTAGCAAACTAACACAAGAACAGACAACCAAATACTGCATGTTCTTGTTTATAAGTGGGAACAACATGATGAGAACACATGGACACATGGCGGGGAACAACATACGCTGGGCCTGTGGGAGGGTGAAGGTGAGAGGAGAAAGAGCATGAGGAATAATAGCTAATGGATGCTGGGCTTAATGCCTGGGTGATGGGATAATCTGTGCAGTAAACCACCATGGCAGACATTTACATAGGTAACAAACCTGTACATCCTGCACATGTACCCTTAAACTTAAAATAAAAGGTGGAAAATAATAATAATAATAATAAAAAGGTGGAGCCTGGGGAGTACTACATCATAGACCATTGGGAGCCTCCTAAAAGGTCTATCCACCTTCAACCTCAAAGGTCTACTTTCGTCCTTGGGCTTGAAGTTGTATACACTACAAATCTATATGCCTAATGAAGAGATGTAATGTTGCCTTTTTTTTTTTTTTTTTGAAATTTTCCGTTGTTTCTCATTCCTTAAAGATAGGTGGAGGGTAGGAGTGAGGATTGGTTAAGCTGCTTCTCACATGATAGAAGCTGTCTGCAAGGGAACATCATCAGCAGGCTTTCAAGGGCCTATCTGTGTGGGAGGGCTTATTGGTTGCTGTGAGCTGTTTGTTTTATGTGGGCTGCCTGCTAGAGCAGCTTGTGTGCAGAGCTCCTTGCTCTTCAAATGAATGCTGGGTTGTCTGACCTGCCATTGTGGACCATTAGAGCTTTGTGACCACACTCAGAGACTTTTCCAATGTAAGGCATTTTCTATAACAATACAAAGTGCCAAGAAAATGCTGTCATTTAGATGGCCAGAGATTTTTCCTTTGTTGTCTGTTTTAATGGATGTCAGAACATTATGCATGATTTTTATGGTGTGTGCCTTGAGTTTCATTAAAGTTGCTAAGGCCTTTATGGGTAGTGCTAATGGTACATGATTATAAGTTCTAGAAAGGTTGCCTTAGAAAGTGGCAGATAGGGATAGATGGAAACATGTAAGGTTTACCTCACTATTCTGTGTCCCCTTCACATTGTATTAGTCCATTTTCATACTGCTATGAAGAAATACCTGATACTGGGTAATTTATAAAGAAAAATGAGCTCACAGTTCCACATGGCTGAGGAAGCCTCCCAGTCACTGCAAAAGGCAAAGGAGGAGCAAAGGCATGTCCTAAATGGCAACAGGCAAGAGAGTGTATGCAGGGGAACTGTCCTTTATAAAACCATCAGATCATGTGGGACTTATTCACTATCATGAAAACAGCAAGGGGAAAAACCCACCCCCGTGATTCACTTACCCCCTATTGGGTCCCTCCCATGGCACATAGGGATTATGGGAGCTACAATTCAAGATGAGATGTGGGTGAGGACACAGCCAAACCATATCACACACCATTTCTTTGGTTGACTAAGTGTATAATTGCTGATCTCTTTTCTCCCATCATATATAAGGGAGTTATGATTAAGTATCTCCCCTAGGAAAAGAAAGAGAAGGATCTTTTTACGCTTTCTCCTTCTGTTCCTTTTCTTTAAGTTCTGAAACAACTATGATATGCAGGGTCATGAATAGAAGATCTTTAATATTGTTTAACGTGTAGCAGAGAATGAATTTGTTGACTTTTCCTTGGCTCTATTGTCTATTGTTGGAGACAACTGACTATTATACGCTCATCAGCCAGAACAGTGAGACAAAGTAGGTGGCAAGACCCCAAAGATAATTTAACACTGAACTCTGAGATTTGCTTCACTTCATTTAAACAGATATTTATTGAGCACTGGCTGTGGGCTAGAAACTGCAAATACAAAATCTAGCATCATTTTTGGACAGCAGTACTTCCTTTTAAGCTGGATGCTTCCTTTTATATTTTTAGATCACTGACAATGTACATCAAGGAAAACAAAAAGTCCTTGCATCTGGCAGAGAACTTCTAGTCAAAATTCTTCATCTTATATCTGAGGAAACTGAGTTAAGTAGAGCTAAAGGACTTCCCAAAATTATGACTGATGAATCCTAGCTTCGAACCCATGTCTCCTGAATCCATTCCTCCATCTTTCCTCTATTCTATACTGCCTTTTTCCTTACAGGTATAACAGGGCATGAAATGTAGGTGGGTAGAAAAGGAAAATGGAACTTTTTTTTCTGTAACTTAATTTCCATTTTAAGTCTTAATCCTACTGGGTGTTAGAAATTTAATTTCAGTCAACTTGGGGTCACTTTCCTCCGTGCCTGGGGGTTGTATACAAATCTGGGGTATTACCTAGTGCAAAGTCATGAGAGAGGAGAGGCATCTCTTTCTTTCTGCTCAGTTCTCCACGATGCATCAGCAGGGGTGTCTTCATTCCCACTTGACCTTTGGTTAGTAGTTGAGGTAGGTCCCTGCACTTCCTCCTTTCTTCTTAACCTCCAGCCCTTTTCAAGTCTGCTGGCTCCCTCTGTGATGTTACTGCTGCTCTCAGATCCTAAGGGTCCCTATAGTGTTTTCAAAACAGTCTCTAGTGCAAGTAATCCTTCAAAATTGTCTCTGTCCTTCTGGCCAGACACACCATGCAGATGTGTCTGCTGTTCCCCACCAGGTTGATGGAGGAGAGCATTCTTTCTATCTGCAGATGGGTCACAGATCCTCCCTATTGTCAGAACCGCCTTACTGTCCCTATGTCTAAAGTTCTATAGGTCCCTACCCCCAACAACATCATTTCCACCACTGTTTTCATCTTACAGGCTTGACCTACAGGGGAAAACAGTATAGATAACACCTTGTCCAGATGCACCTGTCTATGCTCTCTTCACTTTCACTTTCTCTCTTTTGTTCTAGGGAATCTTTATCCAGTTGGGAGATGAAAAGGCTTAGCTTAGTTATTATTGAGCTATGTTCTTCTAAATCTTTTATCTTACACCTGGGTCTGGACTTTTTAAATTGAAAAGCTAAAAATTTGCCCCATTGTTTGAGTCAGATTTCTCTAGAGAAACAGAAACAATAGGATGTGTATCTATAAGAAGAGAGATTTATTGTAAGAAATTTGTTTACACGATTATAAAGTCTGACAAGTTTAAAATCTGCAGTGTGGGTCATCAGGGTGAAAACCAAGGAAGAACCAATGTTGTGGTTCAAGTCCAAAGATCACCTGCTGGAAAATTCCCTGTTGCTAATGGAAGGTCAGTCTTTATTCCTAGTCATGCCTTCAACTGCTTGGATGAGGCTTGCTCACATTGTGAAGGGTGATCTACTCTATCCATATTCCTCTGATTTAAATATTAACCCCATCCAAGACACCTTTACTGAAACAACCAGAATAATGTTTGACCACAAGTGTGGGTTCCATGACCAAGCCAAGTTGATGCATAAAATTAATTATCACATCCCTCTCCTGTCTGTTGCCTGCCTTGTCATTGCTTCTCTAAGATAACAGCAGCCTACTCAGTACAAGGAAACAGTAGCAGGTGCTGTGGGGTAAAAGCAGATGGAGAGAATTTGGTTTATATTTTTTAAAATATCTGACATGTATAATTATATTATGTATTTATTTATTTTCACTTTTGCTAATTAGAACTACCCAGTATGCTACTTCATAAGTATGTTTTCATTTTTGCAGAGGTTTTAATCTTTGGTTTTCAAAAAAAAATAAAACTTCTTGAAAGTAGGTGTTGGTTCATCTCCCATTGATTGCAGTATTTTATATAAATAGACAGTAAGTTCCACTAATTGAAAATATTTCATTTTAAACTGCAAGGTACAACACTGTATTAAGTGAAAGCAATGCAACTTTCAAGTAATATTTGTCAACAGAAAAAAATTGAAGTGTAAATGCTTTCATTGAACTTGATTTTCAAAAAAACATTTTTTTTGAGACTTGTATTTTTTGCCTTTATGCAAAATCAAAGGTCACTAGTCAGGTAAAAATTATAGAAAAAATTTTCCAAAGTGAGGAATGGTTTTTGCTTTAAACAGCAGAGTGGTTTTTCTTCTTTGAATATCATCTGTGTTCTTAATTTTAAAAGTAGATTTTCTCTGAGTGATTTTTGAAAGCCAACAAAGTAATACTTACATCTTCCTTTAAGTTGCTGGGAGACCACAGAGTATTCTAGCCTGAAGTGCCACCTGGTACATCTTAAATTATCTGAAGCAGAGATCAAGCTGGGCTAAGGAACAAAAAGTGGCATATCCTTAATTACCACAAATGATACCTAATTACCTTCATGCCAGCTTTAACATAATACTGAACACAGCTGAGATGGTGTTTGATTTTAAAGTGAGTTACACAAAATTACCTTTCCAAACCAAACTGACTTTACCAATTTTGCCAACTTGCATTTTAATATTGCATTTCAATAGCTACCCTTTGGGTACACATGTTATCAATATGCCTGACTGCCTTTTGGTCACTGATATTTAATACTTTCCTAGGCTTTTTATAACAAAATAGCTTTTGGTTTAACATTGAAATTGCAGAAGTAATTGTTTCACTGTGAATGTACTTAAAGTTGCTCTTGATACTTCAAGTAGAAATAGAAAATAACAGACATTTATTGCCATCAAAATGGAAATGCAGTAATTATGTCAATAGATTTAATCTATGAACTTTTCTTGATCTCTGTTCAGATAAAACTATAATAGTTGTACAAGCCTCAAAAAGCTACCTTAGTAAGTGTTTTAGAATTTTTTTATTGTAAGAGACTAGCTAGGACTGGTCTTCAGTCTTTTGTAGCAAAAGATTTAAGATAGTGTATTAGTCCATTCTCATGCTGCTAATAAAGAAATACCCAAACTGGGTAATTTATAAAGAAGAAGAAGTTTAACGGATTCACAGTTCCACATGGCTGGGGAAGCCTCACAATCATGGCAGAAGCCAAAAGAGGAGCAAGTCATGTCTTACATGGCATTAGGCAAGAAAGCATGTGCAGGGGAACTCCCCTTTATAAAACCATCAGATTGCATGAGACTATTCAATATCATGAGAACAGCATGGGAAAAACCTGCCCCTAATGATTCAATTACCTCCCACCCTGAGTCCCTCCCATGACATGTGAGGATTATAGGAGCTACAATTCAAGATGAGATTTGGGTGGGGACACAGCCAAACCATATCATTTGGCCCTGGCCCCTCTCAAATCTCAAGTTCCCACATTTTAAAACACAATCGTGCCCTTCCAAAAGTCCCCCAAAGTCTTAACTCATTCCAGTATTAATTCAAAGGCTCAAGTCCAAAGTCTCATCTGAGACAAGACAAGTCCCTTCCACATATGAGTCTGTAAAATCAAAAGCAAGTTAGTTACTTCCTAGATAAAATGGGGCTACAGGCATTGGGTAAGTATAACCATTCCAAATGGGAGAAATTGGCCAAAACAAAGGGGCCACAGGCCCCATGTAAGTTCAAAATCCAATAGGGCAGTCATTAAACCTTAAGGTTCCAAAATGATCTCCTTTGACTCTGTGTCTCACATCCAGGTCACGCTGATCCAAGAGGTGGTTTCCCATGGTCTTGGGCAACTCTGCCCCTGTGGTTTTGCAGGTTACAGCTCCCTCCCAGCTGCCTTCACAGGCTGGCATTGTCTGTAGCTTTTCCAGGTGCACACTGCAAGCTGTTGGTGGATTTACCATTCTGGGGTCTGGAAGATAGTGGCCCTCTTCTCATAACTCCACTAGGCAGTGCCTCAGTGAGGACTTTGTGTGGGGGCTCCAACCCCACATTTTTCTTGTGCACTACCCTAGCAGAGGTTCTCTATGAGGGCTCTGCTCCTGCAGCAAACTTTTGCCTAGACATCCAGGTGTTTTCATACCTCTTCTGAAATCTAGGCAGAGGATCCCAAACCTCAATTCTTGACTTCTGTGCACCCACAGGCCCAACACTATGTGTAAGCCACCAAGGCTTGGGGATTGCACCCTCCAAAGCCACAGTCTGACCTGTACCTTGGCCCCTTTTAGCCACAGCTGGAGCAGCTGGGACATAGAACACCAAGTACCTAGGCTGCACACAGCAGGGTCCCCTGGGTCCAGCCCACAGTATCATTTTTTCCTCCTTGGCCTCCAGGCCTATGATGGGAAGGGCTGCTGCAAAATCCTCTGACATTCCCTGGAGACATTTTTCCCATTATCTTGGTGATTAACATTTGGCTCCTTGTTACTTATGCAAATTTCTGTAGCAGGCTTGAATTTCTCCCCAGAAAATGGGTTTTTATTTTCTATTACATTGTCAGGCTGTAAATTTTCCAAACTTTTGTGCTTTGCTTCCTCTTGAATGCTTTGCCCCTTAGAAATTTCTTCCATCAAATACCTTAAATCATCTCTCTCAAGTTCAAAATTTCACATTTCTCTAGGGCAGGGGCAAAATGCCAGCAATCTATTTGCTAAAGCATAATAAGAGTCACCTTTGCTCCAGTTTCCATCAAGTTCCTCATCTCCCTCTGAGACCACCTCAGCCTGGACTTACTGTCTATATCACTATCAGCATTTTGAGAAAAGCCATTCAACAAGTCTCTAGGAAGTTCCAAACTTTCCCACATTTTCCTGTCTTCCTCTGAGCCATCCAAACTCTTATAACTTCTGCCTGTTACCCAGTTCCAAAGTCACTTTCATATTTTTGGGTATCTTTACAGCGGCCCCATTACTGGGTACCAATTTATCATGTTAGTCCATTTTCACACTACTAATAAAGAAATACCCAAGACTGGGTAATTTATGAAGAAAAAGAGTTTTTTGTTTTTTGTTTTTTTTTGTTTTTTTTTGAGACAGAGTGTCGCTCTGTCGCCCAGGCTGGAGTGCAGTGGCCAGATCTCAGCTCACTGCAAGCTCCACCTCCCGGGTTCATGCCATTCTCCTGCCTCAGCCTCCCGAGTAGCTGGGACTACAGGCACCTGCCACCTCGCCTGGCTAGTTTTTTGTATTTTTTAGTAGAGACGGGGTTTCACTGTGTTAGCCAGGATGGTCTTGATCTCCTGACCTCGTGATCCGCCCGTCTCGGCCTCCCAAAGTGCTGGGATTACAGGCTTGAGCCACCGCGCCCGGCCGAAAAAGAGTTTTAATGGACTCAGTTCCACATGGCTAGGGAGTCCTCACAATCATGGCAGAAGGCAAAGGAGGAGCAAAGGCACATCTTACATGGTGGCAGGCAAGAGAGCTTGTGCAGGGAACTGCCCTTTATAAAACCATCAGGTCAGACCAGATGCAATGGCTCATGTCTGTAATCTCAGCATTTTGGAAGGCTGACGTGGGCAGATCACTTGAGGTCAGGAGTTTGAGACTAGCTTGGCCAACATGGTGAAACCCTGTCTCTGCTAAAACAAATACAAAAATAAGCTGGGTGTGGTGGCAGGAAAATTGCTTGATCCCAGGAGGTGGAGGTTGCATTGAGCCAAGATCACACCACTGCACTCCAGTCTGGGTGGCAAGAATGAGATTCCATCTCAATCAATCAATCAATCAATCAATCAAATCATCAGATCTCATGAGACTTATTCACTACCACAAGAACAGCACCCCCAATGATTCAATTACCTCCCACCCTATGTCCCTGTCATGACATATGGGGATTAGGGAAGCTACAATTCAAGATGAGATTTGGATGGGGACACAGCTAAACCATATCAGACAGGAAATTTAGTTTTAAGTGCAACCAGTAATGAAACTGCATCAATCCAAAAATCGAGTATAGGCCTGGGTATAGTGGCTCATGCCTGTAATCCCAGTACTGTGGGAAGCCATAGAGGGGGATCACTTGAAGCCAGGAGTTCAAAACCAGACTGGGCAACATAACAAGACCCTGTCTCTACAAAAGGTTTAAAAATTACCTGAGTGCAGTGATGGGTGCCTGTAGTTCCAGCTATTTGGGAGGCTGAGGTGGGAGGATCACTTGAGCCCAGGAGTTCAGAACAGCAATGAGCTGTGATTGGGCCACTGAACTCTATCCTGGGCAACAGAGCAAAACCCTGTCTCAAAAAAGAAAAATAAAGAAAAATGAATTTTTTTTTCAGTTTTTGCCCTGTTCTACAATTTGTTCTACAATTGAGTGCTTCCTATATGCCAAACTGTCCAGATAAGATTGACTTATAGCTTAATATAGAAGAATAATTTGAATTGTTATTTTTTAGATTTGGTATTATTATAGCAGAAGACCTAAAATACTAGTTTTTTATGTTTAAAGTTTCCAATATTACTTATTTTTAACAAGAATATTAACAAAACAGCAATAGTTGATCATTGTGTTTAGTTATAATTTCCATTTTTGTAATAAAATTATCTGCTTTTGTACTTGAACTCTTCAAAGCAGAAAGATAAGGGACTGTGGTCTAGCATTAATTTAATATACCAAAATTGGTAAAAGGAAAGAATGATTCAATATACTCTGTCAAACAGAGTAGTAACCAATTAACTTCAAATCATTTAAATTACTTCTAGCTGTCAGCAAGGAAATTTCAAATCACTTAAACTTCTTCAAGTTGTCAGCAAGGAACAGAGAGAGAGATAAAAAACGGAGATGTGGAAAATAGCTAGAGGGACAAAAGGAGGATAAATAAGGTGGAGGTAGGAAAAGACAATTACTTGTTTAATTTTAAGGCCCATTTTCATAAATGCGAAATGATTCAACATGACTGATGAAGTTGCTCTGGAAGAAGAAAAATTATCTTCTTTGATAGTAATTCCCCTTGACAGTCATCTCAGTAACTTAAAGATGGTCCTGTGCATAAAGGAGCACATTTTCCCACTAGGGATATTGAGTAAAGAATCAGTAAAATTAATGAACAATGGAAAGAAGATTTAAGCTTGAAAAGATCTGGTGTAATGTCAGAGAGGCCTGGGGAACCAGCAGTCTGGAACAAATAGTAAACCCTGGAGAGACAGGGAAGATGAATCATGTAAAGTGTTGTTTGTCATAAATACAGCGAGCTGATAAATGTGTAGCATGTGATACAAGAACACCACGCAAATCAGAATGTATGCTTTATTGGACAGCTGGGAGGAAAGAGTACTGGATTAGGCACTAGGAAAACTAGGGTTTTGGTACTTTGTCCATAGCTTCTTACTGGGGTGCAAGCCTCTTTTTTTCCATTGAAATTATTATATTTCCTATGATATAGTGATATAATTAAAATATATAGTTGGTCTTTGTCCCTGGTTTCTGGCACAGAGCTTCTAAATGCCTTGGAATTTCCTGAGTCTTAGGGGTGGGAGGAGCATCTTTTGTTATTTATGGTAAGCCCCTTTCAACCATACCTGAGTTTATGCTAATAAGGTGAGTCTTGAAGGATGGGGGCTGGTTTGCCAGAGGAACCAACCAAGTGATTAGAGGGTCGGAACTTTCAGCCCAAACTCTCAACCTCCAGGGAGGATAGAGGGGCTAGAGATTGACTCAGTCAAAAAGGGTCAATGATTTAATCAACTACCTATATAATGAGACTTCCATGAAAACACTAAATGATGCGATGAAGACAGTATGCAGGTTTGTGAAGACATGCAGGTTCTGGGAAAGTGGTATACCCGAAGAGGGCATGGAAACTCCATGCACCACTGCCCTCAATACCTTGTCCTGTGCATCTATTCCATTTGGCTGTTCCTGAGTTGTATCCTTTATAATAAACTAGTAATAGTAAGTAAAGCATTTTCCTGAGTTCTGTGAATCATTCTAGCAAATTATCAAACCTGAGGAGGGGGTGTGGAATCCTCCGGACAGGACAGAAGTTGTGGGTAACCTGAGGACACACTACTTGCAATTGGCATCTGCAGTGGGCTAGGGACAGACTTGTGGACAAAGCCTGTAACCTGTGGAGTTTGCCCAAACTCCCAGTAGTAAGGGTCATAATTGAATTGTAGGACACTCAATTGATATCCAGACTGTTGGAAAATTGCTTGATGTAAGGGAAAACCCCATACATTAGGCATCAGAAGTATTTTGTGGGTATAGAAAAAAAAGGGGTATCTTTTATTTCCATTTTAAAATAGATTTTAGTTTTTACAGCAGGTTTAGGTTCACAGAAAAATGGGGTGAAAGATCCAGAGATTTCCCATATACTCCCTGCACCCACATATGCACATCCTGCCCCATTATTAACATCTCCATCAGAGAGTACTTTTGTCACAACTGATGAACCTACATTGACACATCATTATCTCCCCAAATCCAAAGTTTACATTAGAGCTTACTCTTGGTGTTGTACACTCTATGGGTTTAGACAAATTTATAATAACATGTACCCATCATTATAGTATCATAAAGAGTAATTTCACTGCCCTGAGTTCCTCAGTGGTACACCTGTGTATCCCTCCTCACCCCCAACCCCATTTTGTTTTTAAATGTTTCTTTACTTCCCAAGTACACAGACTCCAATGTCACCTTCACTAAAATGAGTTAAAATGAACCAATTTAATTTTGTTGATGTTATTTTTAATTTTATTTAGAAGATGGGTATTGTTTTTGAAGAGATGCATCAGTAGAAGCCTTTCTTTGATATGCTGCATGCTCACTCATTTGGAGAAATACCTGATTTCACTTTATATGAATGTCCATTAGGAAGGGTGCAAGCTAACATCTGCAAAATTCCTACTTTGTACAAAGTACTGTTCTAAGCATTCTATACTGTCACCTCCTTTAAAATTACCACCACCCATCGAGGCCTTGAAAAGTTCAGTAACTTGCCCATTATCACATCACTTGTAAAGGATGGATCAGGGATCACACCAGGATGTCATAGCTTCAAGGTTTGTATTTCTCCATCATAATATTTTGTACATACACACTGGTTGTACCAGTGATAGGGACAGGAGGCACAGTAATTCTAGGCAGAAGAGGCAGGTCCCTGACAAAACCCCACCCTCAAGCCAAAAGGCCTGAAACCGTGGCCCAAAATGAAAACTTACATCCTTGTTTTCCCGTTCAAATGTTGCCTTTTCCTAAACTACCCATGGCCCACCCTGCCTTCCATCCTGTGCCTATAAAGACCCCAGACTCAGCCAGCAGAGAGGAGAAGCAGCGGGATGTTGGGCTGGATATCAGAGAGAAGTGGCTTGACTTCAGAGGGACAGCTTGATAGCATAACTTTGGAGAAGAATCTGGCCAAAGACAGTCAGACTTCGGGGGAAGATTATGTACCTGCCCTGTCCTCTTTTCAACTCTCCTTCCTGCTGAGAGCACTTTCATCAGCAATAACATCCCCTTCATTTACCATCCTTCAATTCATTCATGCAACCTCATTTTTCCTGAGCACTGGACAAGAGCTTGAGAGCCACAAGTGTGGATGTAAAAGGCTATCATGCTGACCCTTTGCCCTCACTGGTAGAGGGCAGCCACCTCATGTGAAAAGGCAGAGGACCCACTGAGCTGTTAACACTTAAGCTGTCCTTGGATGCCAGAGCTAAAAGAGCACTGTAACACACCTTCTAGGGCTTCAGGGTTCAAAGGCAGCCTGCTTGATGCTGCCATGGGGCCTACATGGAGTTTGCTTCTGCTGGGGCCCAAAGCACTTGCCCAGCTTCTGTAACCACTCACCTGCATGCTGCCTCCTGTGAGGGGTGGAGTGCAGTGGGTCTGAGTGAATGGAGTTCACTTCTGCCAGTGCAGAAGCAGCCAGCTGGTTCCAGCACTCATAGACTCCAGTTCCTGCCTCATTCTCTCACATGCTCTCTCCCACAAGGAGTTGAAAGCTGCGGGCTGGGTAAACGAGGCACCCCTGTAGTGAGTCCCATGAATGGATCAGGAAAATACCCTGCTTCACCAGAAATAAGTGGAATGTTAGAAGGAGGATATTTTGAGGGCTTTACATGTTTTCCCACCCATCCTAAACGCGGTTACACCCATTTTAAATAGAAAAAACTGAAGTTGAGAATGATTACCTTGCTTGAATCTTGTTTTTTTTTTTTTTTATTTATAGCGCTCACTAATACTTCTTAGAGTAATTGCTTATTTAATAGTGAGCTCCATTAGCAGCTCACTAATACTTCTTTTTTTTTTTTTTTTTGAGCATTTTAAAAATATATTTATTGGCAATTTATATCTTTTTTAAGAATGTCTGTTCAGATCATTTGCCCATTTTTTTTTAAATTTATTTATTATTATTATACTTTAAGTTGTAGGGTACATGTGCATAACGTGCAGGTTTGTTACATATGTATACTTGTGCCATGTTGGTGTGCTGCACCCATCAACTCGTCATTTACATCAGGTATAACTCCCAATGCAATCCCTCCCCCCTCCCCCCTCCCCATGATAGGCCCCAGTGTGTGATGTTCCCCTTCCTGAGTCCAAGTGATCTCATTGTTCAGTTCCCACCTATGAGTGAGAACATGCGGTGTTTGGTTTTCTGTTCTTGTGATAGTTTGCTAAGAATGATGGTTTCCTCACTAATACTTCTTAAAGGATTTGTTTATTTATTTGGAGAGAATGCAATATTAAAATCTATACTCAATTTTATCTTTTCAACTTCATCTTTATAGAAAGACATTGGGAAACTAGTATTGTTGCCAAACAGCAGAGGTTTGGTCAAGGTCCAGTTGCTTGCTGTGAAGAAAGTCAGTCATTGAGATGACAAATATTGCCAGGGAAGAAGGCTTTAAGGTGGGTGTTATCAGCCAGGAGATGGGAGATAAGTCTCAAATCTGTCTCTCTAACCCACTAAAAATAGGAATTTATATAGTGGGTAAGAAATGTAGCTACATAAGGTAAAATAGGAATTAGGGAGGGGTAAGGAAAAGGAGTTGGTTAACAGGAAGCAGGTCATTGGTTAGGCAATCATAAGGGAGGAGGGGTTTAGTGTCTCTCTGTCTAGATGCTATTGTCTGGTGAGTTTCAGATCCTTGATACTATCTGGGAGGCCTGAAGGTTAGTTTCCTGACAAGGGAATTCAGATAAGACAACTGTAAGTTTCAAGCTTTATGATGGGCAGTGTCAATTTCTATATTTATTCAAAAAATCTTAAATATTAGTTACATTGGAAAATTGGGCTGGTTTTAGTTCCCCCTTTCTATTACTGGTTCATCAATCATAGGGAATCTTGGTGTTGATCTTTTGGCTGCTTAATGCTGAGAAAGGGAGTGCTGGGATAATGATGAGGAATGAAAACATTATGTCTGTAATTGAAGTACTCATGAGTACCTGGTCGGCATTGGGCTTGTTGGAGCACTATGATCTGGACACTTTCATTAACAGTTTTAGAACAACATTTTAAGCCACATTTAAATATAAGACTGACCATGATGTGTAAGAACAAGATAATTAATAATGTAGATGACCCAACTTTAAAAATACCAGGGAATCTTGAAAACCTGTCCCCTAATCCAGGTATGTTCTCCTTTACATGTTATAACTGGGAGGCTTGCTGTCTTATCCTTCAATATGTACTCCTACTTCAACTGATGTATTAATGTAGGTACAGCAAGATGAATTGGCAATTACATATACCCCCGCCTTGTTCAGTGAGCAAATACTCCAAAGCTATGTGGTTATCTAAAACTACTCTAGCCAAGGAGTCTAGAGACTTTTTTTGGGCAACAATAGCAGTCACTGCTTCACTTGCTATAATCCACAGGGTGATGGAGAGATTTCTAAGTACATATTAATGAGCTGCTACTCCCCGCCATGGGAGTGTAACCAAAAAATATCTGGTTCTGTCAAGAATGCTCCCAGGCAAATACTCTTTGGGGACACCCTAATTGGGGTCTCCCTCCAAGAGTCCTCTGGTTACCCTGGAGAATAATTTCAAAGAACTAGTCCAATGTCTGACCAAGCTCTCATTGTCTACTATAAAAGGGGTGACAGAGTATCCTAGTAGACATTGCCCTTTGTCTACTTTCCTAGGCATCTATATGCCCTAGGCCTATTCTCTTGTTTGCAAACAAACATGTAGCCCTCAGGAGCACAGGTCACTGTATCTTGAGTAGAAGCAGTCATTCAGGCTATCTTTTCTAACCAGAGATCGGTTAGATTATTACCAAATCCAGGTAAAGCCAAGCCTGCCCAGAGTCTTCCTGATTCCTTATATCCTGATCAAATTGAGTTCTGTCTGGGTCACCATTGAAGAAAAAAAGTGCTTGCCTTTTTGTTTATTTATTTTAGGAAAAGTAAGGAATAGCCTTTATGGGATGACAAATAGAAACAGGAGGTCTTCATAGTCCCTAAAAGGGTCCATGTAAGGCATACTCATTACACTATTATTTTAGGAGTCTTTGGATGTTCAAATGTGCAGATAGGGATATGCAAAAAGCTATGAACTGGTTGGATTAAGGAGTCGCTATGGTCCAGAACAGACTGGAGCTTTGGGTGACATATCCACAACAGTGGGATAATGTTGCTGATGAAGCAACAGCTTGTGAAATATGAATTAGTGAATTATCCCTCCATCTAGAAGCAGGAAGGATCTAGAGAACGATAACAGCCTGGAAAGTGAATGTTCCTTTATGATTTCTTGTGTAAGGTCTTTGGCTGGACTTTGAGTATTAATTTAAGGTTGTAGGAGGGCTCACAATATCATGACTGTTTCCTCTGGAGGAATCTTTGAGGGACTAGTTTTACCCAATTTTGGTGAATACATGGCTTAACTTGTCAGATGAGTGGGTGGTCAGTTGTGGTCACCGTTGATCTTCAGCCTGGTGGGATTTCCAGCTTTTCAGCAGGACTTGGTCCCTCGGTTTCACATAGTAGAAAGGCACATTGGTAGGGACCTGGAGCCTATTGGAAGCCAACTTAGATGGACTAGTTAATATATTTTCTATTTGTTTTATGTGTTTGCGGGGAGGTAAAATCTTCAAGTGATAGGGAGTCCAAGGGTAAGAGAAATCGTTCCTCTTACTTAGAATGCACATTCTCCTGACCTTACTCCAAGCATAATGGAAACACAGTTACCACCCCTAGATTGCAGAGCTTGAGAAATCTTCTGGAATTAAACACAAAGTAAACATTTGGCAAAATCTAGACTGGTTTTGGAGACTCTGTTCAAGGTAACAGTTTCAGTCACTTGTTAACACATTTTCAAAATTTTTAAAGGGAGGAGGAATAACTGGTTTCCAATCTACTGACTTCAGTACCATAGTAACAAATGTATTGTTCATATAGGTAGCAGAATGCATAGAAGAATTTCTTTTCTTTTTTTAAAAAATGAAAGTTTATTTAATTTCTAAAAACTGTTAAGTCTAAGTCTGAGAAATGATATCCCAAAGTCTAATCCAATCACCCTCAAAGCACCCCAGTGCTAGAAAGGATTTCAAAGGAGGATAAAAGCAAGATCAGCTTTAACATTAGGCAAAGATCCATGGGCAACCTTCTTTAAACAATAACAAAAAGAGCTTACTAAAGTTGATACTTAAATATCTGAAGTAATGTAATAGTTCATATAGTTCAATAGTAATGGAACAGAAATTGAATCATCTAAACATTTTAAATCCACTCATGATTTTTATTTGGAGAGTTTTTTGGTCTGATCAATGCACATGAGTGGATTATTGTGGAAATTCCCTTGAAAACATGATTTTAAAAGAACTACAGGTCTATCCAGCATCCCTAAGTCTGCCAGTACCCTTATCTCTAGCCTATACTTTGACCCAGAGTGTTGACAAAGTGCAGCACTTGCTACCGTTCAAGTACCAAGGTAGCTTAGTAAAACTGCCTCCTAAAGATGATCACCTCCCTTGTAAGATAACCGATTTCCTCTGAACTAAGTAAAGGGGGAACTTTTAGAATGAACAAAAGACTTAATGAAATGGAAAGTTGTCTAATCTCTAAAGGTCTTAAAAGTAGGACTTGCCATGACTAATTAAGTGCTGATAACAGAAGAAATTCCAACTCCAACAAAAGGAAAGATACACTATTGTGAACGCATTCCCTATGGTAAGCAGAAAATAAACTTTTTATCAGAAAATATTTCATAAATTTTTACTTTTTTTCAGAGCAGGAGTGGAGGTTTATTTAAAAAGGCTTTAGAGCAGAAAAGAAAGGAAGTACATCTGGAAGAGACCCAAGGGGTTGACTTGAAGAACAAGTGCCTAAATTTCTACGTTTTTACTGTATGTTTGGGTAACATAAGGCATCTAAGAGTATTAAATAAATATTACTCCCATTTGGCATGTGGATACAAAGAATATTATGATACTATATATAATTATCTATCCCGCTCCTACAGAAAACAATATTCAGACGCAGTGCGAAACAGCCAAGTTATATTTTCAGAACTAAAACAGATGCCACTTCTAATTCAAAACTAAGAAGAAAAACTGTATATTGTAGAACGAAGGCTTTCCCTTGTGAAATTAATTTTAGTAGCTAACCTCTCAAAAATTTGTAAATGCATGACTTTGTAAAATGTTTTACTCAATATACTTAACTTGTATATATATGCTTTTTCATGTGAAACACAGGAACATATTTTCTATCAGCAATGTTAAAAATATAATTAAAGAAAAAGAAATCAAATTTAACATAAACAATAGGCAATAGAGAAATGTCATTTTAACCTTGGTACCAAGCTACAATTCTTCCTTGGTCAACCTCTCCTATATTATACTAGATATTCAATTTATTTTCAATCTTTCATGAAATTGGACCTCTTACTCATTTAAAGAGTAGGAGAATTTACAATAATTAGTAAAAATTATTCTATTCTCATACATTAGTTATTTGCCTTTGTGGATATAAAGTGGTGACTCAGTACTTTATCAAAATATATGTTTATGAAAATATTGGTAATATAAGATTGAAATTTTAAAATTACATTTTTAAAACTAAACTCTGAGAATTTTTACTTTAAGCATGAAGCATAATTGTTATAGAACTTCTTATGAAATGTCACTTGATTTTCAATAAAAACAACTTCACACAATGCAGAAATGACAATGTATCATCTTGCAACAATATCTTTACATGTCAATCCTAATCTAAAATGTGTTTAAACAACAATGAAAATCTCCTTTAATAAATTCATAAAGTATTATTTTTAACCACTATTGCTCTGTAGCAATAATTGAAGCCCCAACATGAGCACTGAGAATGCGGTAATGAAATATCAAGGGTTGTATCCATCTTGAAATAAAGACACTGATGCTTCTCACCAACTGGAATCAGGTATAGTAAGTACATCAGAGAAATGTGAGTAATCCAAGGAAGTCCCCTGAAATCAACAGTACCATCTGCCACAATTTAAAACATTAAGTGTAAAACTCTGTTCTAATTATTTTATAGAAGTTCTATTTCACACACTTAATATTGTTAAAATATTTGTAAAATTGTAAAATTCTCTATATAAAGGGTTTTGAACTTCTTCAGCTGAACACTTCCTCATTGTCAGAAAAACATTTTTAATGAAAGAAAGAGAGTTTTTCCATGAATATCTGAGCCTGGAGAATAAATTATTTCTTATGATCATAGCCAATTACAATACAAGATAAAAAATTCACAATTTGAAGGAAAAAAAACAAAACCCAGCAAATGTAACTCCTCAGAAAGACCCCTGGAAGGGCCAAACTTCTCTAGATTCCAGTGAATATTGGGGCCAAACAGTATTACAAAAGAATGTCATTTTCTATCATTCCATTGACTCGTAACTATATTCAGACCAGTTTTGAAGAATGCACCCAAGTGGGGGCATTCCTACATCAAATCCTGTGTTCCCTTGATCACATTGACACACACACATACACAAATAAACAATTATCAAAATACAATCTAACTGCAGCAGTGACTAACAAGCCACGAGAGTTCAAACTCAAACAGTTGGGGTGTTTTTTACTCTCATGCCAGTCTAGTACCCATAAAAGACACTCACCTTTATGGATACAGATGTCAAATTTCAAAGGCTGTCCTTCTTAAGTAATTAAGAATATGGTTGGGGCCAGCAGCGGTGAGGGAAGACAGAGAAACACAAACCCACCTCTGGACGAATATAGCTGGGCAGCTGCTGGGAAGGTTTCCAGATCTCTCTAGCCTATGGCCACCGAGCCACAAGCACTGCAATCCAAGTCACAGCACCAGCATTTTATTGCTGAATGCCTGGGTGTTGGCCAAGCTGTGGTTTCTCGCTGTAACGAAAGCTATCCATTGAAACAATGAGTATTGCTAGGGAAGAAGGTTTTAATGTGGATGATGTCAGCCAGGAGATGGGAGATAAGTCTCAAATCCAGCTGACTAAAATTAGAGTTTTATAGAGTAGGGAAGGAATATAACTACGTGTGGGAAAACAGGAATTAGGGAGGGATAAGGAAGAGGAGTAGGTCACCAAGAATCAAGTGGTTGGTTAGTCAATCATGATGGATGAGGGGTCTGGTGTCTCACCAACTGGATGCGGGGATCTGGTGAATTTCAGTTGCTTGATGCTATCTGAGAGGCCTGGTAGTTGGTTTTCTCACAAAGGAACTCAGGTAAGACAAATGTAACTTTCAAGCTTTTGATGGGGAGGGCCAATTTCTATATTTATTCAAAAATTATAAACATTAATTCTGTGGGAAAATTGAGCTGGTTTCAGCACTATTCAGCCAATTGAAACGGAGCTCACCATTTTTTCTAATGTAATAAGTACATATTTAATATATCTCTCTTTACCTTTTCAGATTTACATTAATCCTAAAATAAGGATAGTATTATTTGAAGCTGAGAAAAACATAGTTACACATAGATTATTACTGCACCAAAATGTGTACAGGGAAATATTCTCTCCTGAAGCCAAACTCCCACAGCAACTTTACAAGTGAGCCTCAGAGCAAGGAAATAACTTGGTTAAGACCATGCAGGTAGAGGACAACAGTTGGGATTCAAACCTGACAAATCTGACTTGGACAATTTCACTACTGGCCACCACCAGTTGTTCTCAACTTTTCCTGCATGTTAAAATAACCTGGGGCCTTAAAAAATATCACTAGGCCAAGGCTGTGCCCAGAAACAATTAAATGAGAATTCTCAGGAGGGTCATGGCCCTGGCATCAGTGTTTTTCTTTTTCTTTTTTTTTTTCTTTTTTTTCTTTTTTAACGTTCTAGGTGATTTTAATGGGCAGCCAGTTTTGAAGATCACTGCACAATGACTCATCGCTATTCCTGTTACACTCCTAACTCCTAGAAGGCAACTGTATTTAAGAAGTATTTATAGAACTTTAAAAATTATGCCAATACATTAAAAATTTATTATCCGTGTGTTCAAGAACTTAGTAAACTAGTATGAAGATAACACATGTATTTATCAGCTAAATAACAACACAAGGTTGTGCTGTGTTGGTTGATTTGGAGACACATGCTGTAGAACCTAGGGTTTCAAGGATAGATTTAGCACATCCTCAGATTACCAAGCTAGTTTTTGTGCATAAGTATATATTCAGTTCCAAGACTGCTAGATGGATAGATGAATAAAGAGATTATTCATAACTTTTGTCAGATTCTCAGTGTGATCATTGATACAGAAAAGACTAAGAATTACTGCTGAGGGTTCAGAAGAGGGAAAGCTGCAGATGATGCAGATGATGGTCAGAGAGATAATTGCAAAGAAGATAGAACACACACAGGGCATTGAAAGAGCCCAATATGATGATATGAGAGGAAGGAAGGAAGATTCAGAGGGGAGCAGGAACAAAGCTATGGAGGCAAAAATATTTCCCCTAGTTTTAGGGTATTGTGAGGGAAGGTTAGCCTTGAGGCTCCTTGGGAAATTTTTAAGTTAAATGTTAGGGGTGATTTTTCTTCCTTACAGATCTCTCGCTAATTAATAGATTGCTTTTATAAGACTGTGAGTGAAAGGCTTAGTGCTCTAAGAAGATGCTCTAAGAAGACAGAAGGCACTTCTGCAGATTGCTTTATTTTCTATTCAATATAACATTCGGCAACAGTCAAGTATCACGTCCACTGGCTCCTCTGATTTCTGTGATGAGGTCTTTATTACAATTGCTTCCCTGTCCAAGGAGAATTAAAGGCATTCTCTACAATGTCTCCCTTGTTCATCTTAGGAGGGACAGCCAAGGAGAGGTTGATCCACAGGCAAGCTCTGTAAATAGGGACTTCTGTCTCTCAAGGTAACCTGATGTGACTGTCAGGGATGACACGTAATTCCACACTTCCCTTCCTCATTTGAACTTCTTTCAAAGAAGCATGCATGCAAAATTTCCCTGACATAGGGCAAGATATAAAGATTAAAGAGCATCTCATGTATTTATTATCTTTCCCTTGTCATATATATAAATTATCACTAGAAATAGAATAGGCTAGGCTTTGTAACACCATCCTCTCCTGATGAAAAGTAACCAATTCCATATGGTTAAGAGTAAAGGAAATGCTGTCACATGGAAAATGATCAAGAGTCTCTTACCCCTTTGGTCTGCTGAAGCATAATTATCTAAGTGCTCTTAGAATAAGAGCTACCACTTTAGGGGATACTAATTATGTGTTAAGCACCAGGCTAAAGACATTGCACATATTAGGTTATTCGATCTTCACAAACAATGTTGTGAAAAAAATATTATTAACCTTAATTTATACTTGAGGGAATTTGGCTTAGAAATGTAAGTAACCTGCCTAAGATCACACATCTGGTAAGTGGTAGAACCAGGGCAAACTCAGATCTCTTGATTCTCTGCCATACAGATTTAAGTCCAAGTTTGAAACATGATAGTAATACCTTGAGAATAATATGTCATCTACTAGCAATGAATGGAGGATGAATTGGAGAGGGAATTGTCTGGGCTTAGGAAGATAGTTAGGAACACACTAATATAGTAGTCTTTTCCATATCAGCTACTTTTCAATTAGTTTGGAAGTGACCTATTTTAACAGTTAAATTCATTCAGTAGAGATTCTATAAATTATGGTAGAAAACATTGCAGCTATTAAAAACAATGAAGTAATATTCTATATGGATAAAGAAAGATGTCTGAGATATGTTTTCAAATAAATCAAACAAAATATATAATATCCTGTACACTTTGTTACTTTCTGATTGAAATGGATGTATGCATAAATTTGTTAGTAAATGTAAAAATATTCATGGAAAGACACACATGAAACTGGAAATAACAGCTGTCCTTATGTGGCTAGGGAATGAAGTGGGAGGAAAACACAAGTTTCATTGGAGATACCTTTTTACGTTTTGGATGTTGTGCAATGCACATGTATTACCCATTTAAACACAGAGGTATTCTACATGTATGATAACAAAGATGGAGTTCTCAGTGGCAAGTTTGATATTTGAAATAAACTTGCAAATTTTAGTTTTAGAAACCTTAGTAAAATGAGGTATTTTATGAAGCAAACCCATGATGGAGGTTAATTTATTGGTCCTGAAGGGGCATATGTAGGCTGTTGAAGGAATATATTGTTCAGCATATTTACACAGACTTTTGTACTTGTTTATGTTTGAATTAATATGTTTTCTCTTTGAGACTGAATTTTTAAAATATAAGATCACTAAAAAGCCATATTTTGAGGGGATAAATTAATAAGTGGAATGGAAGAAATTCTATTGAATGTTGGAAATATAAAGTATATGAAAAGTCTAAAATGTTTTTACAAAGTATTTCCCTTATTTTCCCACCCTAACTCACATGCAAAGTTCAGAATACCAGAAAACTTGTGTGAGCACATGAGAAAACTGAAATAGATACCAAGTGTTTTGTTCCCACACAGTAATCTTCCTTCTCTTTCACTTATAATTAACACTTTACATTTTTAAACTTTATATATTGCTTAATTTTTGCAAAATCTTCCCTTCCAGTAACATCAGTATATGTAAACCCCAGAAGAATCGATTGTCCCCCTTTGTCCACTTCAAGCGCTTGTATGGATTTTGGTGAAAACACAATACTGATCTGAAAGAAAAAAATAAAGAATTTACTTTTTCTTCCCAATCTTTCTCCACTATATTGAGCAATTTTCTGGTATATTTCTACTTGCCTTTCTTATACTGTCTTCCTGGTGACAAAGACTGATCTCTCAAAAGCAAACTAATATTTGAAATAAACCCACACATTTGGTTTTAGAATACTAGTAGAAAGATTGAGCATGCATTTTATGAGGCATGCCAGATTCAGAATTATGCAAAACAATTCTTCAATGCATACATACAAAAGTATAAATACACCCTAAACCCATCATTTTTCCTGTTCTCTAAAGTAACATTCTTATTTCTTTGAGTTCTTTTCAATTTTTGAAAAGATTAAGACATTCTTAGTCACACCAAGCTTTCTTAAATTAGAACAATTTTCTGATGCTTTTGTGTACTTATAAAAATATGTGCGTAAGTCTTCTGAAACTTAAACCCACTTATTTTGTGGAACCCCCTATTATTAGCAAAAACAATTTATATATGCCAAAACAAGCCATTTTATATAGAAATTCCACTAACTAGTAAGGAGATGAGAGACTGTTACTATATTTAATATTTTCTTTACATTATTTCCTATGTTTTAAAAATTTATAATTATTTCTTTTTTCAATTAAAATTGGACTAAATTGGACTTTAGAAAATCCAATTATTTTAAGAGATTAGACAATGGAGACTACTTACTAATGGCAGAACAAGAAGCAGTTCTACCGGAAATAGAAGCCAGTTTTTATTCCATATTGTGCTAATGTTCCTGATACAACCCACATTTCTTGGAAATAACTTCTGAAAATTAAAACAGAAGTATTAGAACCCACTTGAACTGTAGCAGCTATTTATACTGGTGTGACTCAAAGTGTGGGTCAAAGACTGATGCTGGTCCTCAAAGTGTTACTTGTTCATATTGAGATAGGAAGAAAACTTGAGTCGTTTAGAAACTTTTATAGCAATTTGATATTGCTACAACCTCCAAGCACACAATTTAGTAATTAATTTTTATACTTTTCAACAAAAATATCAATCTGGCAGGAACTGGAAATGTAAAAATCTTATCCTGTACCACAGAGAGTCTGAGAAGCACTGCTCTGGAGAACATTTGTGAGGCTCTGGAAGAGTTTCAGATGGAAAAGGAAATGGATAAGAAACAACTTTCTCATGGAAAAAAAAAAAGGAGGAAGGAAGGAAGGGAAGGGAGGAAGGAAGCAAGGGAGGGAGGAAGGAAGGAAGAAAGGAAGGAGGAAGGAAGGGAGGGAGGGAGGGAGGGATGATGGAGGGAGGGACTTAAACTACTCAGCAACAGGCACAAATGAACAGAGTAGAAGACTGGAAATGTATGTCCCATGTGATGGAAAGCTTAATTTTCCCCTTAGTAGTGCTCTCATTGATTGTGAATTCTCTGTTTAAGTCAGCCTCCTTCCAGCCTCAGGTTACAGAACCCAACTCAACATAGCATAAACAAAATGAGATAACCTATTGACTTGCAAAAAGTGGAGACTCTTGGTGTAAAGTTTGTCACAGAGATTCTAAGGATTTGGGGTCATTAATATTATTTTTTCATTTATGCTGTCCCACTCCTTCTCCTACCCCTCTCTCCCATCATTTCTCTGTCAGGATTGTCCTATACTGTTTTGCTGTAGATGGGATTCTACCATGTAGTGGGGAAGAGGGAATAGCTTTTGATGGTGCATGGCTTATGTCATCTTACCTTAGCCACTTCAGAGGTAAGGGTGAGCCTAAGAGAGCAGACATAAAATATCCAAGGAGTACTCTAACAGCCCCACTTATGCAGTGTGCTCAATTTTGTACCATTTCTCACAGTCAAAGAGAGAGGAGAATACATCTATGCACATGTCTGTGGCCAGGGTGGGTTAGATTGGGGTAGGGTGCAAATGGAGAACTGTGATCCACAGTCCCACTGGAATAACATTGTTAAGGGCAAGTTCCCCAGTGACAGGGAGATGATGTTATAGAAGAATGGAAGAAAGGCTGAGCAGAAGGAGCATGGAATCCAACAAATATGAGAAGTAGCAGGTGGTGGAAGACATAAGAAAAAAATCAATCAGTAAAATGAAAAGGGAAGAAGTGCTCACCCCCAGCAGCTTGAGAAAAATAAGATGATATGTTTTGCCAATTCCATTTTCTCTCTCATACATGAGGTACTGTGTTTATATATGAAAATAGTCTGACCCTAATTTGCCCCAGAATTAGAGAGGTTCAGAGTCTTGCTTATGGGACCTCCTATAGACTGGACTCCTATAGACTTCTGATAGAAGGGTGTGTGGTGATCACTATACCCTCTGTAAGACAGGCTTCAAGCCAACTGGTGCCAAATGCTCTCTGATACAAGTCTCCATAGTCCTCTATATATTTAGGCTCCGACCCACTCAGGGTTCTAGGAATAATTGTGGTCTTAAACAGAAGGGATTTGAAGAGCTCTCATCTGTGCTCAACACCATGTTGCACTATGTTGACAGCCTTACCTTACGTATCATTTTGCTTCTGACAACTGAGTATCTTGATTATAGGAACCAGTCTCCACTTCTACCCTGGTTATGGCTTTCTCAGCTCATTGCACAGTTCAAACCGCTATTTAATAACCCATACAATATCCTTGTTCCTCTAGAAGTCAGGCTTGTGTTTGTGCTAGGCCCTAGTGTTCAGATATGGACTCAGTACTCTGGTGACTGAAACAATTGGCTCCTGTCTGTTGGGCTATCAGAATAACATCTGTTCCTGATATCCCTTTTGTTGCATCTATTATGTCACCACATTCTTCTAGGTTAAATTCACCCGGTTCATAGAGCTCAATTCAGTTTAGTTGGTATCTGCAGCACCTGATCTATTGCAGGAGGCACATCTATTTCTAGGTTAGTGTTTTCTACAATCTTTACTGTCCCTTTGCTGTTAACCTGATTTGTATATGATAAATTACAAATATAATTCATGGAATTAAGAACAACTCAAAAATATTTGCAAGGTTAGATATTTGATCATTCTTCTAATCTCCCAATTCTGCATCTGTTGATTTTCATTGATGCCATTCTGTCTAGTGTGCCAGAACCTGCTCAACACATTTGACCTGTTGATAATGGAAGCATAATCTGCTCAAATTATCTTTATGAATTGAGAGATTATAATATTACTTTGTAAAATGGAGAACACAATGATGGCTGAGCATATTTGTTACTTGCTAGTTTGCCAATAAACCAATGGGTGCATCTACTTCCATCAGAGTAGCTCAGCATATTGCTTATTGGGTCAGATTATCCTGCCTCAAATACTGCTGTAAAGGTTTTGTGTTTTTTTTTGTTTTTTTTTTTTTTTTTTTTTTTTTTGTTTTTTTTTTTTTTTTTTGAGACGGAGTCTCGCTCTGTCACCCAGGCTGGAGTGCAGTGGCCGGATCTCAGCTCACTGCAAGCTCTGCCTCCTGGGTTTATGCCATTCTCCTAACTCAGCCTCCCGAGTAGCTGGGATTACAGGCGCCCGCCACCTTGCCCGGCTAGTTTCTTTTTGTATTTTTTAGTAGAGACGGGGTTTCACCGTGTTAGCCAGGATGGTCTCGATCTCCTGACCTTGTGATCTGCCCGTCTCGGCCTCCCAAAGTGCTGGGATTACAGGCTGGAGCCACTGCACCCGGCCTGTTGTAAATGTTTTTGTAAGACCCAATTAACCCTTTTAGGCTATTAACAGGTGTAGCAGTGTTTAGCAGACTATTTTGCCAACCGAAAAAAAAATTATTCTGCACTGGTAATATTCAGACTGATGGGTGAAGAAGAGAAAACTCAGTAAAACATGAGTTAAGACCCAGAATTTAAAGATTCATAATTAGTTTCACGGTGTATAGAAATTTTAGTTTTGAAGCAGAGGAAGCTAAAAATAAACTTAAATATAGTCAGGAAATGCAAAGGAGGAGTTTAAAACAGTGGTTTTTTAGGAAGAAGTCATAATCCTTTGTTCTTATTTATATATTGAAGTGATACTGGTCATTAAAGAAATACAAATCAAAACCACAATGAGATACCATCACACCAGTTAGAATGGCAGTCATTAAATGTCAGGAAACAAAAGATGCTGTAGAGGATTTGGAGAAATAGGAACGTTTTTACACTGTTGGTGGGAGTGTAAATTAGTTCAACCATTATGGAAGACAGTGTGCGATTCCTCAAGGATCTAGAACCAGAAATATCATTTAGCCCAGCAATCTGATTACTGGGTACATACCCAAAGGATTATAAATCATTCTACTATAAAGACACATGCACACATATGTTTATTGCAGCACTGTTCACAATAGCAAAGAACTGAAACCAACCCAAATGCCCATCAGTGATAGACTGGATAAATAAATGAGGCACGTATACATCATGGAATACAATGCAGCCATTAAAGAGGATGAGTTCATGTCCTTTGCAGGGACATGGATGAAGCTGGAAATCAGCATTCTCAGCAAACCAACACAGGAACAGAAAATCAAATACCGCATGTTCTCACTCATAAGTGGGAGTTGAACAAGGAGAACACATGGACACAGGGAGGGGAACATCATACACCAAGGCCTGATGGGGGATGGGGGACTAGGGGAGGGATAGCGTTAGGAGAAATACCTAATGTAGACGATGGGTTGATGGGTGCAGCAAACCACCATGGCATGTGTATACCTATGTAACAAACCTGCACGTTCTGCACATGTATCCCAGAACTTAAAGTATAATATCATAAATAAATAAACTGAAGTAATAAAGACAGCTAATCTGTAGAAAAACACTTCAAAGAGAGACAACTAAGAATATTAACCTGAATGCAAAATTGTTTTGAGATCGTACTCTAAAATTGAGAGTTGGCATATAAAAGGGGAGTACTAGGAGGATTCTAAATTCCCAGAAGATGTCAGACTGCATATCCCAAATATTTTTTATTTTCCTGATCAATAAACATATTTCTTAGGAGTTTGGATCATCAGAACTTGGAGTGCCCAATACAGAAGAATAAAGTCAAAACAACTTCAGCTGCCCCTAAGGATTGTAAATGAATGGAGTTAAATTGCGTATGTTGTGGCTTTTTGCAAAATTGAGAGTCTTGTCCAAACTGACATATCAAATGCAATTTATACCAAATAAGTGCATAGGAAGTTAAATAATAAGAACAAAATAACTATGAAACTTACCTTTTATGCTTCATGCCTCTTATGTTTCCTGATTTCTTCTCTTTTTATTCACAATGTTTATTTTATTTTTCCCATTATGGATGAAACCTAATGATTAGAGAAAACAAAGATATGGAAAATTATATAGACAGAAGAGCAAACCCACCAGAAGCCCTAGCATCCATAAGCAATGTGGCCCACTGTTGGCTATTGCTGCTCATTTCTTCTGAGCCTGTAAAAATACATGTTTTTGTCATTGTATATACGCCTTGATATGGTTTGGCTGTGTCCCTACCCAAATCTCATCTTGAATTGTAATCCTCATAATCCCGATGTGTCGTGGGAGGTCACTGAATCATGGTGGTGGTTTCCCCTATGCTGTTCTCATGATAGTGAGTGAGCTCTCACGAGATCTGATGGTTTTATAAATGTCTGGCATTTCCCCTGCTGGCACTCATTCTCTATCCTGTTGCCCTCTGAAGAGGTTCCTTCTGCCATGACTGCAAGTTTCCTGAGGTCTCCCCAGCCATGTGGAACTGTGAGTCAATTAAATCTCTTTTCTTTATAAATTACCCAGTCTCAGGTATTTCCCTGTAGCAATGTGAAAAAGGACTAATGCATACTATTTTTAATCTGGCCTAATATTTACATAACTTTTAAACATAGCTTTACCAAGTTATTGACACCCCTTTAGATATATTTTAATGATTTTACAATGATATATAATTTAATTAGGTATTCATCTAATGAGCATTTATTTTGTTTTCACTCTTTTCAGTATTGTCAGTCAGGCTGGGATTAACATCTTTGTTCTTTACTTTTCTTTGGCATCTACTGAGAATGTATTCTTGTATAACAACCCTCTGAGTTTTCAACAGGAATATGTTGAGATTTCAACAGGAATATGTTTACTATGTAACCAGCATTCATCTTTCCATTTAGCTTTTTTTTTAATTTGATGGCATCACTAAAATAGAGTTTCCTGCTGTAAACATAAGAAGCAGCAGGAAAATATTGCATGCTATCAGATGTACACTAGGCTTATCTATGGATTAATATTATTTTTAAAATTCTGTATTACTAAAGAATGGATATATATATCACAGTAAGAAATGAATTCCACTAGAATTCACCCATGTAAGCCTTCTGCAACAGTGTTTTACTACCCACTACTAACAACGTAGCACAAAAACAGCTGAATAAAGGAATATTTGAGGCTGCAAACACTATAGTACTTTATAAACCCTGGCTTTTATTAAGGAACAAGTAGAACTAATGTCATGCAGATTATTCTAAACTGCTGTGTTATATGATATATTCCAAGTAATTTCATTTTCAATAATGGATTAGGGCTGTTCATTCTTTTGGAAATTCAAAATAAATCTCATTATGAAGCTGCAAACCATTCTGAGGAAAACAAATATAAAAACAAGGTGAACTTTTATGTCCTTTTCAAGTCTGAACTGCTATTAAAACACTATGATTAGGAAAATGACATGTTTTGATGACCAAAATGTTTGGAATGGTGCTATTAAAAATTTCTAAGCTATCTAATCCTGACTTTAATACATTTTCAAGTTTCACTGGTTTTTACCTCAGAATCCTTTGCATATATCTATTCTTTTCTGTCTATCATTCCTAGACTTCCAAACTGTTACTGATCAAACTCCCTTATTAGGTATTGCTTTTTAGCTTGCAATCCAGATATAGGTATATAGATTTATTTATCAATTATACAAATGCACCACTGTATTAACATTTACCCATTGTAAAATTATAAAAATGTTTAATAGTAAATATAAATACAAATAGAAGTTCAAATATTTCTTCTTGCCCCTTCAGTGACTGGCCTTGTGTGCCACTTGGATTATAGTCCCCATTCTGCGAACTGGCCTGGACTGTAGAAATAACTTGCAAACTGTTCTGTTGCCCCCTTTTTCACCCTTTTTCTGTCTGATATGGTTTGGCTGTATGTCCCCACCAAAATCTCATGTTGAATTATAATTCCCAATGTTGGGTGAGAAACCTGGGGGGAGGTGATTGGATCATGGGGGTGGATTTCCCCCTTGCTGTTCTTGTGATAGTGAGTGAGTTTTCATGAGATCTGGTTGTTTCAAATTGTGTAGCACTTCCCCCTTCACTCTCTCTCTTTCTCCTGCTCCTGTCATATAAGATGTGTTTGCTTCCTGTGTCCTTTCTACCATAATTGTAAGTTTCCTGGGGCCTCTCCAGCCATGCATCCTGTATAGCCTGCAAAACCTTGAGTCAGTTAAATCTGTTTTCTTTATAAAGTATGCGGTCTCAAGTAGTTCTTTATAGCAATGGGAGAATGGACCAATACTGAAAATTGGTAAGAGAGAAGTGGGGCATTGCTATAAAGATAACTGAAAATGTGGAAGCAACTTTGGAGCTGGGTAACAGGCAGAGGTTGGAACTGTTTGGAGGGCTCAGAAGAAGACAGGAAGATGAGGGAAAGTGGGACTTCCTAGAACTTGTTAAATGGTTGTTACCAAAATGTCCATAGTGATATGGACAGTGAAGTCCAGGCTGAGGTGGTTTCAGATGGAGATGGGAACTGGAGTAAAGGTCATTCTTGCTATACTTTAGCCAAGTTACTGGCAGCAGTGTGCCCCTGTTCTAAGGATCTGTGAAACTCTGAATTTGAGAGAGATGATTTGGGATATCTGAAAGAAGAAATTTCTAAGCAGCAAAGCATTCAAGATGTGGCCTGGCTGCTTCTAACAGCATATGCTCATATATGAGAACAAAGAGATTATCCGAAACTGAAACTCATATTTAAAAGGGAAGCAGAGCATAAAAGTTTAGAAAATTCTCAGCCCATCCCTGTGTTAGAAAAGAAAAACCTATTTTCTGGAGAGGAATTCAACACTGCAGGAATTTGCATAAGTACAGAGGAGCTGAATGTTAATAGGCAACACAATGGAGAAAATGCCTCTAGGGCATTTCAGAGACCTTTGTGGCAGCCCCTCCCATCATAGGCCTGGAGGCCTAGGAGGGAAAAATCATGGACCAGGCCTAGGACCCTGCTGCTCTGTGCAGTCTCAGGACATGGAGCCCTGCATCACAGCCACAGCTGGTCCAGCTCCAACCATGGCTAAAAGGGACCAAGGTACAGCTCTACTTGTTGCTTCAGAGGGTGTAAACCCTAAGCCTTGGCAACTTCCACATGGTGTTGAGCTTACAGGTGTGCAGAAGGCAAGCACTGAGGGTTGGGAGCTTCTGTCTAGATTTCAGAGGATGAATGGAAGTACTTGGATATCCAGTCAGAAGTCTGATGCAGGGATAGAACCCTCATGGAGAATCTCTACTAGGGCAGTGCAGAGAGGAAATATGTGGTTGGAGACTCCACAGAGAGTCCCCACTGGGGCACTGCCTACTGGGGTTGTGAGAAGAGGGCCATCATCCTCCGGACCCCAGAATGGTAGATCCATTGACAACTTTCACTTTGTAACTGTAAAAGCCACAGGTACTCAATGCCAGCCCATGAAAGCAGTCACAGGGGCTGGACCCTGCAGAACCACAGGGCTGAAACTGTCTAAGGCCTTTGGAGGTCACCCCTCACATCAGTGTGGCCTGGATGTGAGATATGGATTCAAAGGAGATTATTTGGGAGCTTTAAGATTTAAAGACTGCCCTGCTGAAGTTCAAACTGGCATGGGACCTGTAGCCCTTTTTGTGTTGGCCAGTTTCTCCTCTTTAGAATAGCAGTATTTAGCCAGTGCCTGTACCCCCATTGTATCTTGGAAGTAACTAATTTGTTTTTGATTTTACCAGCTCAGAGGTGGAAGGGACTTGCCTTGTCTCAGATGAGACTTTGGACTTGGACATTTGAGTTAATGCTGAAATGAGTTAAGACTTGGGAGACTGTTAGAAGGGATGATAGAATTTTGCAATGTGAGAAGGACATGAGATTTGGGAGGCATAGGGGAGGAATGATATGGTTTGGCTTTGCATCTCCACCCAAATCTCATGTTGAATTTCTTTTTTTTTTTTTTTTTTTGAGATGGAGTCTCGCTCTGTCGCCCAGGCTGGAGTGCAGTGGCCTGATCTCAGCTCACTGCAAGCTCTGCCTCCTGGGTTTATGCCACTCTCCTGCCCTAGTCTCCCAAGGCGCCCGCCACCTCACCCGGCTAGTTTTTTGTATTTTTTTTAGTAGAGACAGGGTTTCACCATGTTAGCCAGGATGGTCTCGATCTCCTGACCTCGTGATCCGCCCGTCTTGGCCTCCCAAAGTGCTGGGATTACAGGCTTGAGCCACCGTGCCTGGCCAGTGTTGGGGAGGGACCTGGTGGGATGTGATTGGGTCATGGTGGGGGCTTATGTCCTTCTTGCCGTTCTTGCGATAGTGAGTAAGTTCTCAGAAGATCTAGTTCTTAGAAAGTGTGTAGCACTTCCCCATTCACTCTCTCTCTCTTCCTCCTGCTTCCACCATGTAAGAGGTGTCTGTTTCCCCTTTGCCTTCCGCCATGATTGTAAGTTTCCTAAGTCCTTCCCATCCATGCTTCCTGTACAGTCTGTGGAATCATGAACCGATTAAATTTCTTTTCTTTATAAATTACCCAGTCTTCAGTAGTTCTTTATAGCAATGTGAGAACAGACTAATACATTGTCCAACCAACAACCCATCAGTGGCCTGTTTAAAGTGCAAATATAACCATGTTATTCACCTTTTAAAAAGTATTCTATAATTCCAAATTGACAGAAAGGTAAAGTAGAAACTTCTTAGGTTATCATATGAGGCCTTTTATTGTCTAGTTCCGTTCTCTCATTATTGACCTATGTTCTAACTAAAAAAATTACTCGGTTTTCCGATATTTAATGACATTCTCTTCATACTTTTAATTTTTATTACAAACGGTGTTTCTTTTAACCAGAATGTTCTTCCTTTGCCTGCCTCCTCTACTCCTATTTAGAGATTTAGCTCAGCAATTTAACGTTTGAGATTTAGCTTGACAATTTTATCTTCTATGATGTATTTCCTGACACCTTTTGCCAATTCTCTATTTCCCTCATAACAACTATTTTATTGCATTAAAATTATTTATGTGCTGTATGAGTCTACTTCTTTTTTTTTTTTTTTTTTTTTTGAAACGGAGTCTGGCTCTGTCTCCCAGGCTGGAGTGCAGTGGCCAGATCTCAGCTCACTGCAAGCTCCACCTCCCACGTTTGCGCCATTCTCCTGCCTCAGCCTCCCGAGTAGCTGATGAGTCTACTTCTAAGTTGAGATTCTAGAGACAAGTAATCTGACAGATACATCTTTGTATCTATTGCAACCTCATACATCTATGGCAGTTAGAATAATGCCTGGAACATAGCAATAAATGTTTGTGGAATGAATTAATGAATAGGAGCCCACATCGAAATTACTGGAGAAGACTTAACATATTCTACCTGGTGGCAAATATTACTTTGCAAAAATATTCATTTAGTTATGAAGATATGATTTATCTAAGATCAAATATTTAGTGTCTAGAATGAAATACTGAGTTTAAAATAACTTTGAAAAATGAGTGACAGAGCTCGTAAAAGCACCCAATGTTTGTAATGTTTATACCAATGCCTCTCCTGGTTAGCAAACCTGGCTACTACTTAAAGGACAACTGGATTAGGAAGAATATTTACATTGAGCATTGACATGTGACAACTATATAAAGTCAAGATTTTCAGTTAACTACTAATGTTAGCAGTTGCTCTTTAATAGTCTTCAGCATCTTTACAAGGTTAAGTTCTATTTCTGTTTCATTTAAACTTTTGAAAACTTATGAATTACTGTTAAATTTTTAGGAAACTCCCATTTAGCATTTGTTAGTATGATCATTTTTCCTTTAAGTTATAGTGTAATAACTTATATTGATTTATTACCTGATATTGAACCATCTGCATTCCTGTACCATACCTATCTTGGTAAAGGACATTATTCTTATAGTCATGTATTACATTTGCTAACATTTCATCTTGATGTTTTGCATTTGCCTTCTTAAGAGTAATAGGTTTATATTGTTGATTAGTAATGTAATTTCTTATTTTGTTTTAGAAATCATATGAAATAAGTATTGAATCAAACTTACCTCAAAGATTGAATTTAGGAAGGAAATTCTAGCATTTCTATCAAGTCAGGACTCATGATAACTAACATTCATCAGTGCCTTCTTTGTGCCAATTACAGTTAAGTACTTCATGTATTAGTTCATTTAAACCCTACAGCATCCCATCAACCAGAAATTATTATTATCCCCATCTTGGGTCAGATGAATTGAGACACAGAGATGTAAAGTATCCAGGGTCACATAGAACGTATAGTGCAGAGTCAGGATTTGAACTCAGGCATTCTGGCTGCAGAGCCTACATTCTTTACCAAAATGCATTCTTTTCCCCATCTTGTTGCAGAGAAAACCACGAATATCAGGAATTATTTGTCCAAAGAATCTGACATAATCATTGTTAATTGACCTATGACTACTTAAATAATGTAGAATTTATAAGAGAAATACCCTAACTACATACTATCAATTAATAACATAGATTGGAGACTAACTGTATTTAACTATTTAAAAACGTAGTTAAAAATATTACCAAAGTAATAACACTGTTTTTTTTTTTTTTAATCATTTCAGCAATCTTGACACAGAAGAACTATGTGGTAAGTGTTTCTTTTAAGATCAGACAAACCCATTACTTGTTTAAGAAGCAAAAAGAGTATTGTTTGATATACATCAACCTTGAAATTTATGTTGTATATTAGGAGTTCTAGAAAAAGAAAAATTAATTGAGATCTCAAGGCATTTATCTTTATCCATGAATATTGCTCAAAATATCCATGTATTTCACTCCAGAAACAGTCGGACCTCATTAGTTTGTACATAGAAGATTTGTTATTACAATCAGTACATTAGTTTCACAAGAGCAAATTCTCCACAAGTTTGAATATATTTTTAAATTGGTGTTTAATACAACTTCATTACTCTCTGCACAAGCCTTTTGTTACTATTTTACAAAGCTGTTTTCTTGAAATGTAAAAATAACTTTGTCTCATACCTGCCTAAATCATTCTGGAGTTTTAAATGTCACTTGCAAAACAAGTGATTCAATGGGGACAGATAAATCTTTACAAATGTCTGGTTTAATAGCCTCTTCATTTATTTTATTCATCTTTATGGTTGGAACAATAGTTAAAGATTAGAAATATGGAAAGGTAAAATTTTTAAATTTTATTATTTTATGAAAAAATGGAACATTATGAGACTATTCAATTTGAAACAGCTATATTTCTCTGAACACTGGAAGGTTTAATGTTTTATGTTTTAAGATAAATGTTTAAGATAATACTTCTATCCAAGTTTGATCTTATTGTCTAGGCTGCTCAAAACATTTTTGGTAGTTAGAGTTGAGTTTTCTCTGAGAACTCCTCATTGAAACCACCAGCACTTCCTGAATATCTTATAATTCTTACAGTTTTAGAGTTTACCAAAACCATCAAAAAGGCCATTTTCTTATATTCACAAGTGGTTATTTTCCATTTCATCAAAGTGGTAGAGCAACATCAAAAGATGTTATACAATAACAACATATCAGAATACAGGATTTCAAGGCAACAACTGAACAAAATGAGCATAATATCCAACCATGACCTTTCAAATTTTCCAATGATTTTTAAAAACTCATGCTTCTTATCCTAGCATAGTGTCCATCTCACGTTCAGGGAGGAAAATCCAACTGAAATTCAAAATATGTTTATGGAGGAGCAAGGTACTCTGGTACCAAAGGAGGTCATGCTTTTGTTAGTTATGAAATACCAACAGGGAAAATTGTGCCATTCTTTCAGACACAGTCGGATGGTAGCATTGTGCACACATGGTTAAGTACCTGAAAGTGCCCATATGGACCATTGCCATGAGGCTTTATCATGAATAGCAGTCACCGTAAAGGCCAAGTTATGGTCCACTCTCATCTATGTGCACACAGTCCTGGTCAGTGTAGTGAGAAGATAAAATGGAAAACACAAGATTATCTTGATAATTTCATTAAGGTGGCAGACCAATTTCCCTAAAATGTCTAGCTATGTCAGACCAAAGTAATTATTTCCTCAAATCATTCATTTATATCTATTCTTTGTTTTTCACTTAACTTTGCCTGGGTAGGCCACAGCTGATGACAAAGCAAACTGTTATAAGGGCTTTTAAATAAAAACACTAAGTGGTTCTTCTTTAATTGCTATGTTGCCTGCCTACTGTCATTAAGGAATATTGTGTTATCATCTATTTTCCCTTAAAAGTACTTCAAATTTTAAAGTATGATAGCATAGCTCCACTTATTCCTCTACTGAAAAACATATTTTAAAACTATGCCTTTTTTCTATAATAGGGGAACTGGATTAGGTGTCTATCCTGTATTTATGGAAAAAGCTTTGACTATGATTTTCCCCCCATAGTTTTAGTTAGGGAATAGGTATGTGGGGCTTTAATTCAACAGGAATTTTTCTGTGTTTTTAAAATCCAGTGATTGTATTCACAGTCATGTGTTATAATCCTCCCCCTCTCTGTTCAAGAATATGCATTTTAATCTCCAGAGTGTCATTTCATTTCTCATTATTTTCTGAATATAAAGTAAATATTTAAGTTGGATTCTAATCAAAGCCAAATGCTTCAGTGTTAGCAAGTGAAATATGTCAATTCACACCCGGCACAAATTCCCCCTTGTGCGTGGGAGGGGCAGAACTTGATTGGCATGAAAAGTAGATTTCATATGTTCTTTCCTAGAAGCCAATTAAAAGTTGCAGGTATGTAAAACTTTAATTCTGAGGCTTTTACTTAATTTGTCAGTTACTAAGTTAAGGACCTAGAATTTAAAATATTTATTTTGAAAAAAATGTCTTTGTAATTTTAATTGTGAAAGTAATACATAACTACTATTTTTAAAATTTAACAGAATTATGTAGGCGTATAAGCTAATATGTCAATCTTCTCTGCCACTCATTGTCGTCCCCAATACTGAGCTCCACTATTTACTTGGAACATATTCTTCCAGACATTATTATGTGTATATTGACATTGATATATATGTGTATGTGTTGTTGTTGTTTTTTACAACAGTAATTATACTATATGATTAGTACAATTGCATCCCCTTCTCCTTCATTTCATCTGAAGGCTGCGTAGTGTCTCACGTTCTTTAATTTTTTTCAATCAAATTCCTTTTAATGGATTTTCAATTTGAATCCAACTTTCTATGGGAAAAACAGGATTGAAGTAAATATTCTCATATACATTATTCTCACACTCATGTTCAAGTAATTCTGGATAGTAGATTCCCAAACATGTAATTCCTCAATCAAGGTTTCTCTAAGGTGCACACCCACCAGCAGTTTATAGAAGTGCCAATCGTGAAGGCCTTCCTAAGTGCATTTTTTTTTTTGCCATACCTTATCACTATCAGTCAATACATAACTCAATTTTAATTAGGCAATTGTGTTTGAACTCTGGCATTAAAACTTTTTGTATTTCTACCATAATTAGCTCCAATCTAAAGCATTCAGGAGTGTAATTACTACCTTTCCTGGCCCTACCCTGTTTATGACTGTTTTCATAACCTTACTCATTTTTACTGAACCGTTTTGCAGATCTTGAAGTTGGTAGTTAAGAATAGGTAGTTGAAATATTTATAGATGGGTGAAGAATAATTGCAATGAATGTGCTTGATCTGAAAGCATATCTGTAAGAAAGCATATCTGTAAGAAAGCATATCTGTGAGCAAGGTTGAATATATTTAATAGCATAATTTCTCATCTAGCTGGCTGTTATCTATAAAATATTAAACTATTTTAAAGTTCTATGAACTCTATAAATAAGATGGATTAAAAACTGAGGGTATGGGAAACTCCAGAATAAAAGCTTATTCCCTTCATACCCAAGGTTCCTTTCAGTAGCTGTGCACTAAGCACCCAGGCTGCAGAGCAGCACCAGCTTGCATTGGCAGAGCCCGGACAGTGCTGAGAGACCTGTGCCAGCAAGTCTGGGTGCTAGGAAATCAGAAGGCTCTATGCCCTCCTCCAGACTGCTGTGTCCTCCCCCAGTGGCACATGTCACTGATGATCGAGGTATAAAAGAGTTTGAGTGTCGCTTATCTGCATCCCCTCAAAATAGACCACATTTCTAGATCTGACTGACCTCCCTATTCAGAACATGTGGGTTTTAACACTCTCTCTCATCTCAATTATTTTCTTTTCTACCTAGTCTACTACTTGAGAAATTCTAACTACTTGAGAAGTTTAGATGACTCATCTGAACTCATGAGACTACTTTGTAAGACCAGTTTCTGCTGAGACTTTTGTGGCAGCTGTGGGTCCTTTGCTTCTGACAGAATTATTAAGCTGATCTGAAAACTCAACAACTTGAAAGACTAAGGTGCAGGATAGAAAAACAAAACAAAACTGTAGTTTGGTAATGCAATACCACTGATTAAGTACAGAAAGAAATGGAGAAACTAATTTATTGTTAGCATTTTAGTAGAGAAGATGGCACATTGGATATCCATGAGAATATAGCCTACTTTCTGACAGATAACAGGCTTACTACATCTGCTTATAAATTGTGCTCTACTTTTTCATCATACCTAATGTTCAGACTCTACTTTTCAATGATACTTCACTTAAACTGATGAGGATTGGTTTTCACATATTGCCATATGTGCAATACAACTCTATTTTGCTCAAGTTCATGAAGCCTACATACAGGTTTCAACAAAATAGGTCTTTTCTCCAGGAAGTTATTATAGTTACCAAAGGAAAAGCATTTTAAAGAACCAATATTTGTTCCAAATCTTTCTTTCTAATGCCATGACTTAAGGACAATATTCATTTGCCCCACTCACACTTGCATTGTGATTCAAATGAGAAACACGAGAAACTTGGAATAAAACTTTAGTTGAAGCTCAGCCACTTCCAAAGATGTCACTGTCCTTCCCTCCTGCCTGCCACATCTTGGAGTTTGCAGATCTGCAAAATTCTGGACTCCACCCCTCATTCCATTTCACAGCTTTGGCATGGCTCATAGTCCTAGTTGTGTGATGAAATCCCTCCTGGCAATTGATGCCTCCCTTCTCTCTTGATGGTGTCACCAACATTCCCAAATCATCCTTAGTGCATCCTTTCCTTTTCTGATAGGAAAATTTGAGGATATAACTCTCCTTTACAAAATTGTTCCATGGCTTCCCATTGCCCATAGTGGTCTCAGATTTACTCTGCATCATCATCTCCTAGGGAACATCACCCTCAACCCAAATATTGTGATTTACTAGATGAGACCCTCTCAGTTATCTAAATGTCTAACAAGTACCCTAGAGTAGTGTTTCTCAAACTTAGGTTATGCCTACAAATCACGTGGGGGTCTTATTAAAATGCAGATTGTGATTCAACAGGACTGGAAGCGGGTCTGGGACACTAAGTTCTAACAAGCTCCCAGGTGAAACTAATGCTGCTGGTCCACAAAACAAACTGAACAGTGAGGTACAAGAGGATTCTGATGCAGGTGGTCAAAAACACTGACCTAGACTTGAGGATCAAAGAGCATCTGGCGAGGACTGTTTCCAACACATACAGCTTTGTCTCCCATCACTGATTTTTAGCATGTTTCCTTGCTGCCTCCCATTCTCAAATATGTTCCAGTCCTGTTCTTTATATCTTGGCAGTGCTGAACTACACATACTCCTGCAAACATGACAGGAAAACAGCTGCTTCCATGCCTTGCCTCCTAGTATCCAGCAAGTTCAGTCCTATTCATCTGTTAACTGAGCCATTGGTGGTGTTTCTCCTATGAAGTCCTCTCTGACTCACCCAGGCAGACTTGGGCGTTCTTTTGGACAGGACCTCGCTCTGTCGCCAGGCTGGAGTGCAGTGGCACAATCTTGTCTCACTGCAACCTCGGTCTCCCTGGTTCAAGCAATTCTCCTGCTTTATCCTCTATTTGGATTGTACCTTGTATCTGGGCTCTCAAACCATTGTCTTTAACAATGATTCTGTGTACTGCAGTTGTTTCTTGGAATGCTTGGAATGTTTATCTCTCCTCTCTGACTGTAGGGCTTCTGTCTTTTCACCTTTGTATTCCAAGCTCCTACAATAGCACCTAGCGCATTAAAGGCCCTAAGTAAAGGTATGTTAGGCCACAGAATGAGTAAGTGAACACTCTCTATGATGAAGTGGAGGGGAGTTATCCCTCTTTATCTATGTTGGATGTGTCTGGCTCTTTCATCTAACTTCCCTCTTTGAGTTTATTGGAGCCCCCTTGCCTTGACTGCCTGACCCATATCCCTCAGTGAGTAAGTTCTAAAAGAGCCTTAGTGACACTGAGCTGCACCACCTCAAAATAACCCTTACACTTAGATTTCCAACTTAAGCTCCTATCTACGACTTGAATATGGTAATTCTCTTCCTTCTCAGTCATTTTGTTTACTGTCTAGTGATTGTTCCTTTTTTCTAACTTGGAGGGTTGGGATGAACACATGGATGAATGAAGGAAAGAAATAATGAAGTCTAGATAGGTGTCAGCTCTGAAACTTCTAGTCATTGTTTTTCTCATACGCTTTATCACATATGCCTGCATCTGTGTGCATAGGTCCAATTTCAAAGTGGAAAGACAACTTAAATTCTCTCCAGGAACCTTTACTAATTAAGCCAAATATCTTGTCTATGAATGAAATATTTATTTTAAAAAGTGGCTTTACTTCTATCTATCTATCTATCTATAGATAAATATAGTCTATATATATAGTCTATATATATTTATGTATAGATAGAGAGAGAGACTTGCTTTTTTAGCATCAATTTTTTTGTTTTCACGTTCTTTTTTTTTTTTTTTTTTAAGAGACAGTGTCTCATCTGTAGCCCAGGCTGGAGTGCAGTGATGCTATCACGGCTCACTGCAGCCTCCACTTTGCAGGCTCAAGCAATCCTCCCACCTCAGCCTCCCAAGTAGCTGGGATCAGAGGCACATACCACCATGCTGCATGGCCCAAGCTGGTCTCAAACTCCTGGGCTCAAGTGATCCTTCTGCCTTGGCTTCCCAAAATGCTGAGATTATAGGCACAGCATGTTTTCACTTCATATTTTTGTCTAATTGCATTTAAAACCCCTATCACAATCCTCTTTGAGGCATTATATATACAAGTTTTAAAATAAAAATGAAGTAACAGCTTCACTTTTTGGCTTTTTTTTTTTTTAATGCTTTTTGCTTGTTTCAACATAGTATAGACTCAGTTCTGATATTCATTATTTTTCCAACTTATGAATATTCTACAGCCACATTAACTGCTCACTGGTTGATGAAGAGTGTTAATTTGTTATAAATAATTGCACAGGGACTTCCTTTGTTATAAATAATTGCACAAATAAAGTTAGACATATTTGTCAACCTTATCAAAAAGTCAACATTATAACCACAAATTAAAATGTTATTTTGAAGCAGGTATTTAGGGAGTAAATACATTCTTATTTATCTTCCAACTAATCACTTTCTAAAGAATCTTTATAAGAGATAGTTTGCACCACATTGTTTTTAGGAATGCATTTTACTTTTTGTCAAAAATATGTTGTTTGTTTTTAACCTAAGTGTATACAGACAGTATTTTGACACCCATGATCTGGAATTGATTTAGTGCTCACCTGTGTTTATTTTCTTCTCAAAAGAAGTCTGTACATTAATTAATATATCAGTCAATGGCACTTTCCAGTTGTTATTAATATCAGTATAAACAAATATTTCCTAGAGTATTAAATAAATTAATCAATGTGGTTTCCATCAAACATGCTGAAATGTATTCCCATAATCTCAAGTGGCTTATATGTGATTATATTTATCATTTCAATTTAGTTCCACAAATACTGTGGCACATTAAAGAGACACAGTAATAAACTACAGTTCATCCAAGGAAGGGTTCACAGGAATGGTGAGAACTATTCATTTTTTAGTGTCTGAAAACCCTAGATCTTCTCAATATATAAATTTATGTTAAGCTAGTTTGCTTTCATTATAGAAATGTATAGATTTCTATAAGTAAATATAAGATTTTGCATTTATACATATTTCAACTTACTAGTTTAGGATCAGTTCATGTTCCATACTTTTAATGTTAATCACAAATCCACTATATTATTTATTCCTAGCAACTGAAAAAAGTGATAGACTTTACTTTTTCTCTGCCCAAATTGTTGAAAAAAAAAAAGAAAAAGATTGTGACAGGGACAGTTACATAGAAGGTGCCACAGAAGACCCTCTCATGTTTTGCGTCACTGACTCTTAACCTTGAAAAAAGCTTACCTTCCTTAAATGTTTCCTCCAAGAAACAAAAAATGTAACTTAACTATTTTCTAAAATTACTATCCCAGTGAGATCTATAATACTATGTTGTCAAAAAAATATTTTATTGAAACATCCTTGTCAGTAGATCCAGATTCATTTTTTCCTACTTTTGTAGGAAGCAACATTTCTTCAAGGATAATGGTAATCATTCAGGTTTCTTTTTCTTTTTTCTTGATGTCTTAGTAAAATGAACAGATTGTCACCTTATTTAGTCTTATTTAGAAACCTTCCAGTTTTTACTTATAGCTGACATTTTGTTTTACTCATTTAAGGAATAAATAATTTGTTGATTTTTTTTGTTTTATGGTTACCTAAACTCAAATATGAATTCATTTCAATATTTTCATTTTTCAGAATATTTTTCTCAGCACTTGGGCGAGTATGAGAATGTACTAGCAGCACTTGAAGACCTGAATCTTTCCATCCTGAAGGCAATGGGCAAAACAAAGAAAGTAAGAAAATGTTAATGTTTATTTTCTATAAAAATCTCTTATTTGAAAAACAGTTTTCTTGAAAATCATACCTATTTTCAAGTATAGATTCTTTATTATCACTGATAGATTATTTTTCTTCATATTAAATGAGCTATGTTATTCATTTGCAACATAATTAAAAACACTATATGCCAAAGACTGTGCTTCGTGTTGAGGATACAAAGATACAAAGAGCTGTTAGAATAGCTCTCAGCCTGGTGGTGATACAAGTGTGTAAACTAAGTAATATGTTTTGAATCTTTTCCCTCTCCAAATCCCATATTGAATTGTAATCCCCAGTGTTGGAGGTGGGGCCTGGTGGGAGGTGATTGGCTCATGGATCACCATTCCCCCAGTGCTGTTCTCCTGATGCTGAATGAGTGAGTTATCATGCGATCTGGTTGTTTAAAAGTGTGTGGCGCCTCCTTGCCCCTCTCCTTCCTCCTCTGGCCATGTGATATGCTTTGCTTCTCCTTTACCTTCCACCATGATTGAAAGCTCCCTGAGGCCTCCCCAGAAACAGAAGTCACTATGCTTCCTGTACAGCTTGCAGAACTGTGAGCCAATTAAACCTCCTTTCTTTACAAATTACCCAGCCTCACATATTTCTTTATAGCAATGAGGGAACTGACTAATGCACTAAGCATTACAGTATAGCCCAGTGAGAAGCACAAGACATCTAATTCATGCTGGAGGTGAGACGACACCTGAACACTTATAGATAAAGGAAGTTGGTAGAGCTGAACAAAGGAGACCTAAATACAGGGAACAGCACATGCAGAGGCTCTGAGTCAAGAGGGTCACAGGACACTCTAGGAAATGAAGCTGGACAATAAGGATGAAGTACCGAAGAGTGGCATGACGTGAGATGAAACTGGAGTGCTAGGGAGGCCCCACACCTTTCATGATGTCAGCAAAGCTAAGGATTTAGGCCTGTATCCTAAGTGCAAATAAATCAGCAAATATTTAAAGCAGAAGTAAAAAAAAACTCATGCAGTCTTTCAAAAAGACCATATAAGAATTAACTTGGAACTGGGGTGGATAATATAGAGGAATAGGATCAGAAAGATGAGTGAGTAGTTTAGTTCATTAGTCTGGATAAGAAATGTTGATATTTGGAAAACAATAAAGACTCAACTGAATTTTGGAAAATAAAGTTCAGAAAGTGCCCTAAAACTTCAAGGAAAACAGAAAATGTAAGAAAATTGGAGCACCAGGCTAGTGTTTCCTATATCCAAATAACAAATTCCAAAAAGAGAGAGAGAAAGAAAAAAGGAAAACAGGTAAAAAGTGGAATCAGAACACATTTTCTTTAGAGCTCTTCAGGAATATTTGGAAACTGTATAATAACTTCATCCCTTGGAAACTTCTCTCCAGAAATGGCCATTAAAAAATTCTCTGCTTTGCGTGTCTAGCTTCTTCTTGTTCTTCAAGTCTCATCTTAAATACCGTGGCCTCAGAAAGGTCTTCTCTGACCACTTCCATCTAAAAAAAAGAAAGGGTCATCTCTGTTAGAGTAGCTCATCTGTTCCTTGCTGGCAATTTATCATAATCAGTGAGTAACTGTGCAATGTTTTTGTTGTTGTGTGTTTGTTGTCTGTAAAGAGAGAGAAGGGCAGTGACTGCTTTTTGGTTTTGGGGGTTTTTTTGTTTTGTTTTTGGCTCACCATGTTTACTCTGAACCTAGCACAGGACCTGACAATTAAAATCATACTCAAAAAGTTTATTGATGGATTAAATTAATTGATTGGTTAAATAAATACACATATAACTCCAAAAGCTAAACACTTTTGCTCCTAAAAGAAAAATTGCTCCTAAGTTAATTTAAGAAGCTTCCAGATTTCCTCTAATACGAAGAAAAAAACAAGTTATATAATCTTCCTTATTTCCTCAGAAATATGCACTAAAATCATGTTGTTTTCCTTGTATTAAGACAATGAGGTTTTGTGGGATTTAAATTGAGGTCAACCTGTTGTTTTGGTTTCTTAAGTTATAAAATCTTTTTCTTGGCACTGACCCTTAAAAATGCCTGTGATTCATATTATCATACTGTTTAATCGAGAAAAACATATGTCTCTGATTTAAATTAAAAAGGAAAAAGAAAAAAGAAATAGTCAAAATTAAAATTAGAAAAAGCCCCTTTGTGTAATAGCTCAAAGATGAATAAAATGCAGGAGTTTTGACATTTCTCAAGCCACTGTTGAATAGACATCTTCTCCACACTGTCTAGCACATGGACCCTTCGGAATGAGAAATCTAGCATTTGTCTCTGTATTTCTACCCAGATAAAAAGTCCTGTCTTGGTAGGAAGATCTGATTGTTCTAGGCTTTTATGAAAAATGAAATACAAGCCTTTTATGATCTATCTTGACAGGCAGTACCTCTGTTTGCAGTGTCAGAGAATGGATAAAATGGGATTTAGCTGCCTACCTTAAACTCCAGATGACTCAGGACAAATACAATCTGTCATTATTTTCCCTCCTCCTCCTTCTCCCTTAACCCCAGTCTTTTGTCAGATCCTCAAGGGCTACATGGATTATTTTACTTTGCTTGTTATTCTGGAACAAAACACCGTAGGTCAAATTCCAAATAGCCATTTGAAAGTCCCAAAGGTAACTAAAACCAGAACCCTCTGTCTGACTTTGGAATGTTTCGCACACACAAAAAAATAGCTTTGTCCATTAGTTTTTCTTCTTTCTACAGGGTAGAGGTGATAAGTTAACTTGCAGCATTAGTATGCGAAGTGCTTGTGATCTCAAAGCAAATATAGAATTCTGATGCTACAGCTGAATTCATCATGTGCTATGTTATATAAACACAAATGGGATTCGCTGTTTATTAGCAGGGCTTAAAAGGAGATTATCACAAGTTAAAGTGAAGAATGGCATTTTCAAAATAATTATTTAGGGTTTGTTAGTTACCTTACTGAGTGCAGCCATGAAATGTTCCAAAATTAAAGTGTATATATATTTTTTCTTCCGACAGTTATTTTTCAAACAAACACACCCTACAGTACATTTTCAATAATTTAAAGAAAAAAATAGACTTGAATCCTAGCACTTCCGGGCCTCTGTCTCTGTCTTACTCTCCTACATCTGTCTTCGGGATCTATGTTGATTCTCTCTTTAGCATCTACAGATCCCTTTATCTTAATCTTTTCATCTCTCCTCTATCTCTAATTTTTTTTTATGTTGAGCATCTGGGCCTCCCAGGGCTCCATATTCCTTTCACTAAAGATCACAATCATTTTATTTGAGTCTTACTATGAAAAAGATGAAATAGCAATAGGACACAGAATTTCTATTTGGGACAAACATCATTACCATAATTTTATGTAGGATTTATTATTAAAATTTTCCCTTGTTTCAGGCAAAATATCCAAGCTGAAATGATACCATATGTGGCATAGTAAAATACCCTTGTAGGCTTACAGAAGGCAAGCATTTTAATTTTTCATTATAGTTTCATTGCAATCCTTTAAGTATTCAATCCTTAAGTATTTAAAAATAAGATGAAGAAATTATTCTTGGACTTCAGAGCAACCACAAAAAAAAGTACTTTTTAAACCGTTTATTTGACATCTTCTTTTTTCCTTGAAATTTTCTGTCAAAATGAGTATGTTTAGGGAAGAAGAAGTAGAGACTAGGAGGATGGAAAATAGGAGAGAAGTGTTTTGAGGTTGCAAGTTTGGTTCAATAGGAGAGAAACCCTGAGTCAGGTCCAAGCCTTGGACTCCTCCATGCAGCCCTCACCAGACTTCTGCCCAGCACCTGGCAAAGGGGAACTCAACACCTCTGGGAAGGTTGCTCAATGAAGTAAGGAGGAACATGTTCTCGTAGCAGACCCTAGTTATCCTGAAGGACTCTGCAGTACCTACTTCCTGGACAGAAAAACCTCCACCTCTCAGTGGGTAAGGAGGAGATAGAACTGAGATGAGAGCCCTAACCCTTCTAATTCATGTGAGCATGGCTTTGGGTGTAATTTAAAGGTGATGAAAAACCACTTTGAGGTTATTGATAGAGTTCACACAGTGGTGTAGGTGATTAATTCAGGCAAAGATCATCAACAAAGTAGTGGCTAAGGTGGATATGCTAGGAGGATGGAGGACAGAGTGCATAGTAATGTCTGGGCAGGCTCAAGACTTGGATTGGTACCTACCTGGCAGCCACATCACTGGTTCTTTCTAGCCATTGCTGCAGCCCCACCAGACTCTTGGTGACTGATCTGACTTTGCTGAGCCAAGTTGCCTAATGATGCCTAATGACTCTTCTTTCCAGCCACTCTAGGGCTTCCATGGCTATGACCAAAAAGAGGATGAGGAATAGCTGTCAATGCCAACTAGTGTTCATATAGCACCTTGGAGTTTTCACATATGCTTTAATATACAGTATTTCAGTTACTCTTCATCACATCCCTGTAAGGAATTTCAGGCAAAAGGTAATATACCCATTTCAAAAATGAGGAAACTGAGTCACAATGTGGCTAGTTGATTTATTTATATCCTAAAGATAATGAAATTTAAACCAAGTGATTCTCATTTAAATTTTTTTTATTTAAGGTTTATGTGTTTCCATATGAACATGCTATAAACCTGCAGTTGTAAGTTCTATCATGACACAAAACATTTCTGGTATTAGGTGCCTTTGGTCTTTGAAACAATCAGTCTTTAGAGTTCAGCTGTGTCTCAGCAAAGGCATAAAGATTTCTAGCTTCTCTGTTAGAAATATTTTCAGTTTTGTTTTTGACAAATGAATAAGTAGCTATCCAGAACTCAGTGTAATATGTGAGGAATATATGAAAGAAATTATAGACAGAAGCAGATGATAATTAAATGCTGAAATCATAATTAAATCCTGAAATCAAAAGATGAAGGTGCATAAGCAAAGTTCTAGGCAAGGAAGTTCATATTGTTTATTATAGTTTGTTGTCATTAGAGAAATGAACTTTAATTAGAAAGTAAGAGAAGTTACGTGCCCATGTCAAACAATGGATATTTAGCTTTTTACTTACTAGAATGAAATATATCCAAAGGAAAGGCTACTGTACTGGAGAGAAGTAAGCAAAAATATTGGTCTTCTGGGCTCTGAATGAATTTATAAAGGATCTGAAAGCATTCCAATAGGAGTCCTACTGATTTTTTTTTTAAAAAATAGGTAACTATTACTTCTCGGTTGACACTTAAAATGCCATGTTTACTATTTGCTAAATACTTATAATGTACTCAGTTTTGTGTCAGAACTCACTATTCTGTTCCTGTGGTAAACTGTTTTTTCTGGTATTAAGTATTATTATCACGTTATCTTAATTCGTGTGTACTTAGATACTTTTGAAAATGTAAAAGTGCAGGTCTTCTCTGATTGTTCTTCTCTTTCTCTCTCTTTTTTTTTTTTTTCTGGTGGAGACAGGGTTTCACTATGTTGCTCAGGCTGGTTTCAAACTCCTGAGCTCAGGCAATCCATCCACTTCACCTTTCCAAAGTGCTGGGATTACAGGCGAGATCCACTGCACCTGGCCTGACTCTTCTTCTTTAGCAGTTTTGCCCTTAGTTTGCCATGTTTGCATAAGTTTTGTAATTGTTTTTTCAATTCTGGGAAAAACTTTTATTGGAATTTTCATTAAATTTATAAAGTAATTTTGAGAGAATTGTCATCTTGGTAATATTTTCCCTTCCCGTGCAGGTACAAATATATTTTTTCATTTATTCAAGCTTCTTTTTATGCCTCATTAAATATTTTTATGATACCTCATATAGGTTCAAAACATTTCCTGTTAAATCTGTTCATATATATTTTATATTTTTGTTGTTTTATAAATGGCCACCCTCTCTAACTTCCTAACTTAATGTTGGTGCTATATTGGAAAATGATTAATTTTTATATACACATTTGGTAACTAGATTAGCTACCATCTTGAGTAGCTGTTCTGTCCGTGACATGCCATTTATCATCCTTTACTGATATTACAGCTTGAACATTGAGAGCCTCTGTCACTGTAAGAAACAACCCACCTAATCTCTCTTTTAGGGAAGTTGACCAATCTGTATATAGTCTGTAATGCCCTGACTATCTTCTCCCACTTTTTTGATCTGAACTTTGAAGCTATACTTTACACCTATTGTTGTTACATAAGATTTCAAATTCTACTTCATTACCACAAGGCAGTAATAAACTATGACTTACACTTTAGAATCTTGTGTCTTAAAGGGACAAGATCATTTTCCACAAAACCAAACATAGTTTTAAAAAGCTTGAGTAGCAAAATTCTATAAATGCAAACATGTGAAACATTAGCCGATTCTTACATATTTTTAACAGAAAAGACACAAACAATAAAAGTAAATAATATATTTAATTAATTGGCAGCACATCGATATAGGCCAGAAATAAACTTGATGTTCAGAAAAGGGAAAGATCAGTGCTCACTGAGTAGTCAGATAAAACATCAGGGAGAAGGTGAGACTCAAATGAGCCTCAAAGAATGGGCAATTTTAATAAAGGAAAAAGAGAATAGAAGAGCCTGCAGATAATGACCTTACTTTGACTTTTTAAGGAGGCAGCTATGAAGCCTAGTTTCATCAGAGGCCCTCTTTCATGTCCAGAGGAGGCTGTGGTTTACAGATGGAGGGGTCAGGTCATGCTGACTGCAGTTGGTATTTCACCTTATTTACAGTTTCTCAAATGAGTGTATAAATAACAAACTGTGATCTTGCAAATAATCTTGAATCAAGGGGCCTTAAAAAAAAAAAAAAAAACTTAACAGATTGCTAGAGCTGTGGCAGGTAGAAGCCCCAGGTCAACTGCTGGTATACCCCAAAGCCACAGAGGTCCCTATTAGTAATCATTTTTTTCATGATTGTTTTCTATTTTCAGACAGTCCTACCAATCCTTCCTCCCCATCCTAACCAGAAATAAGATAGAGTGATAAATTATTTTTATTTTATTTCATGCACCTATAATTTCAAATAGCCATTTTTTTCCTTTGTGAGGATTTTCTTTTATTTATCTTACTTAGATTGCTAGTGGGAACATTTATATTCCTAATAGAAAGTGGGAGTTAATTTTCTGCCTAATGAAAGGACGAGTACAAATTATACTGTTCTATTTAAAAAGAAAAGCCGGTTTATTTTGCCCAAAAATATAGTTCTGAACTACAGTTGCCTGAGTGAATGTACAGTCCTATTTCTGAAGAAATGAACTTTGAAATTCTAAAAGCTAGATAAGGGAGAGAAGTTAATGCAGACATTCATGGGGGATAAACAGCACAGCATGTGATTCCTTCTGTCACGAGAATTAAATTTGATATGACTCATTTCTTTTGCCTGAAGTGGAAAAGTGCAGAGGGAGAGATTAAAAATTGGTCTGTCTTGTGTTTCTCAGATCTGATGGGCATCAGTTATTATCATGTTGAAGTTGTTCTTTCCCGTTTTTATTTACAAAGAGGAAATACTGAACATTGCAAACCAGAAATACTAAAGGTTACTTGAGAATTAATTCGTTTTGGCAAAGTCCTTATTTTCAAAATAATACATCCCAAAGAATGTACTTTCAAAAAGAAAATGAATATGTGCAAAAAAATATATTATAGATGCTTCCCCTTGGCTGCAGGACAAGAGAGCTCAGGGCCACATGGTATTGTGTGACATCCCTTTGGAATGATTGATCCCGTGACCTGTCAGTTGTGTAATAACACATGGAATGTAGCTCTAACAGCCGTGCAGGGTTATTGAATTGACTGAGATCTCTGGGAAACTTTCCCACAATTTCTTTGGGTTTCAGTTTGAATTTCTGTTATGGATCATACTCACTTTTTAGGACTACCAATTATGCCACAAGCAGCCTAGTTTCTCACAGTATGGGAAGAAACAACTGATGTTTTCATCAGTTGTACATCTGGGTTTCAGAATACTGGCTGTGTGTTATTACTCTGTAAGACCAAATGTCTATCTGGGAAACCACTTAGCTTTATTTTATGAGCCAAAATAATAATAATAATGTAATAACATAGCTAACATCTGTGGAGCCATTACCAGTTTCCAGGTACAATGCTAAGTACTTTTATTTTAGAAATGTATTTTATCCTAATCCTCTTTGGGTAGATTCGGTGATTATTGCTCTAAGTGTAATAGGAAACAAAGACAAAAAAATGTCAGCTAACTCCCTCAAGGTCACAGCTGACACATGGATAGCGATCTTAAGTTGATCCCTATGAATTGCTTTCTAGTCCTCCTTGGCATGAAGCTATTAGAGTTTCTAGTCAATTTCTTGAGAAGATGACAAAAATTATGGCTGAGAAGACAGAAAATATATTGAAGGATTTGTTAGTTGTAATCGTTATCTACTGCTGAAGTTTCTGAGGGTCAGGAATCCAAGCATGGCTTAAGTGGGTGATTCCTATTCAGAGATTATCTTGAGATTGTAGGCATTTTAAGGTCCTTGAGGAATTGCTTTCAAGCTCACTCACATGGCTGCTGACACATTCCAAGGAAATAGAGTCAGTTATGTGGCTTCTATTTGTCACCACATGGGCCTCTCCATAGGGTTGCTCCTATGACATAGTAGCTGGCTTTCTCTAGAGAAGTGATTGTAAAGAGAGAGAGGCCGGGTGTGGTGGCTCATGCCTGTAATCCCAGCACTTTGGGAGGCCGAAGCGGGCGGATCACTTCTGCCATATTCTATTCACTAGAAGCAAGTCATTAAGTCCAGCCCACATTCAATGGGAGGGGAATTAAACTCCACTTGTGTGCATATATCTTTAAAACTACCATAGTAGTCAACTATTAACTTTGTGTGTGTAAGTGTGTGTGTGTGTGTGTGTGTGTGTGTGTGTGTGTGTGTGTGTGTGTGTGTGCTGGTGGAAGAAAATCTTTATCTGTTTTTTTCCTCCATTTATATCTACCCCATTAAAAGAAATCAAATTGATTTTTGAAACTCTGACATACATGCCTATCCCTTATATTAGCTGAATGCTTCTAATATGGTTTGGCTGTGCCCTCACCCAAAATCTCCCCTTGAATTGTAATCCCTACAATCCCCATAATCCCCATGTGTCAAGGATGGGACCAGGTGGAGGTAATGGGATCATAGGGGCTGTTTCCCCCATGCTGCCATCGTGATAGTGAATGTGCCTCACAAGATCTGATGGTTTTATAAGCGTCTGGCATTTCCCCTGCTTGCATTTCATCCTACCACCCTGTGAAGAAGGTGCCTGATTGTCCCTTGCCTTCTGCCACGATTGTAAGTTTCCTGAGGCCTCCCCAGCAATGTGGAACTGTGAGTCAATTAAATGTCTTTTCTTTATAAATGACCTAATCTTGGGTATTTCTTCATAGCAGTGTGAGAATAGACTAATACAGTAAAAATTCTGAAAGATAATGAGAATCAATTATGTTTTATCTTTAGAACTAAGCCACACATACAAATGTATATATAATGAATATATATCAATAAAGCCCAAACATATATAACAAGATGAAAAATACATTTGCCTGAGTTTGAGTTAATATTAAATATGGTCACTCTAAAACAAGTTTTTAAAGAAGTATTTTAAAACTATCAGCTTTCAAAGAGCGTTCCAGATTTTAATGTCTGAAAATCCATATCCCTGAAAAACAACTCAGTTTATTCACTGGTTCAGCAGAAATTCCATTCTAGGAAATGGAAAGGAATCTAGGTTTTGCAACACAATGCCCTCAAGAGTCTCACTATAAAGCAAAATGGGTAATTTAGGACTATCTTCCATCCAAAACTTTAAGTAGATTTCATAAGAAAGGTTTAAACAACATGTGGTAAGACCAGAAAATAGGAAAGCATCACTTTGTCCAGTAAATCTGGAAAGTTATCATGGAGTAAACAGTATTGAAGATAAACTTCAAAGAGTGAAAGGCTTATGGCCAAAGATTGCTGGGAAATAGTGAGAATGAAAGTCACTTCAAGGAAAAGGAGTAATAGAAACAAAAGTGTGAGAAACAGAATGTATTTTCATAGAAATTTGGGGAATACAGAGCGTTTGAAGCCTTAAGTAATTTTGAACACTGTGAGTGTCCAGACTGACAGGCAAATTGGCTGAGAAATTTAGCATTTAATCATTAAGTAGCAGAGGTGTATTGGAAGTTTTTGAATAATGGAAATAAAGTTGGTCACATGAGGCTCAGTTAGGAAAGCTTTACTTCTCTCATATCTACTTATTTGTTTCCCAGCTGTCACCTCTAAAATGAGGATAATGTTTACTCGTAACACTGATCTTGATTGTTTGAAAGAAAAGCTATTCTACATATTATGCTGTTTTGTGTATATTTATATGTATGCTATCCTAGGTATTTCTATGAATTCTAGAGGGTTTTTCACAATTTTCAACAAATATTACCTATTCCCACATAGAAAAAAAATGTAATAGAACTAAGAATTTTTCTCCTTTTATAAAATATCATTCTTGATCTGATTCTTTTTTTGGTTGTTGACAGTCACAGGAGGAATTAAGAAACACAAAGTTAAGGTTGTTAATACTGAATGCTTTCCCATTCAATAATTTTTTTTTTTTTAGATAGGCTTTCACTCCTGTTGCGCAGGTTGGAGTGCAGTGGTGGGATCTCAGCTCATTGCAACCTCTGCCTCCCAGGTTCAAGCGATTCTCCTGCCTCAGTCTCCCAAGTAGCTGGGACCACAGGAACACACCACTGTGCCTAGCTAATTTTTGTATTTTTAGTAGAGATGGGGTTTCACCATATTGTCCAGGCTGGTCTTGAACTCCTGGGCTCAAGCTGCCTTGGCCTCCCACATTGCTAGGATTACAGGCGTGAACCACCACACCCAGCCTCAAGTACACGTTTATACTTGATAAACTTTTTTGTTTATCCAAACATAGCAGATAAAGGCCAAGAATTTTTGGTTTATAACAACAGGCAAAATGGCAATTATGCAAAATGTTCAGAAAATATTTGAAGGATTTTTCTTGGTTTTCTCAGGAGCATCAGAAGACATAGCTTATCACTCTCTTCCTTACATGGTCATGTAGTTTTTCTGTATTACTTTGAATATTGGCATTTCAATGAAATAAAATTGAAGTGGGTGAGGAGTTAATGCATAGGTTTTTTTCTCTATTGTAGGAGAGAAATGTGCCTTGATTTTCTTCATTGTTCAGTCAAATATGAGCATTAATAGCTATATAACTATAATAAACATTGATAGCATCATAATTTCCATTTTCATAAAGAATATTGGCTCACTAAGTATCACATCTATCGAATTTTCTTCGTAACATATACAATATTTAAAATTATATATATATATATATATTTTTTTTTTTTTTTTTTGAGACGGAGTCTCGCTCTGTAGCCCAGGCTGGAGTGCAGTGGCTGGATCTCAGCTCACTGCAAGCTCCGCCTCCCGGGTCCACGCCATTCTCCTGCCTCAGCCTCCCGAGTAGCTGGGACTACAGGCGTCCGCCACCTCGCCTGGCTAGTTTTTTTTTTTTTGTATTTTTTAGTAGAGACGGGGTTTCACCATGTTAGCCAGGATGGTCTCGATCTCCTGACCTCGTGATCCACCCGTCTTGGCCTCCCAAAGTGCTGGGATTACAGGCTTGAGCCACCGCGCCCGGCCTTAAAATGATATTTTAACAGTAAAGAAATATTTCAGGCTGGGTGCCGTGGCTCATGTCTGTAATCCCAGCACTTTGGGCGGCAGAGATGGGTGGATCACGAGGTCAGGAGATCGAGGCCATCCTGGCTAACATAGTGAAACCCCGTCACTACTAAAAATATTTAAAAAAAAAAAAAAGAAATATTTTAAATGAAAAAGAAATGATCTATATGATTATTAACCCCCCCAAAAAGGCAATTGTCATATTTGTACCCCCTTTAGATCTTTGTTGCCTCACGCTCTTTGCTTCATCCTCTACGATCAAGTGAGTCACCTAGTCCTAATGATTTTGTCCTTAATGTTGCTCACGTCCATCTTCTTCCCTCACAACCCACTGTCTGGGCCACATGAGGCAGAGTCTCCTTGACTCGCACAGGGATTCCTTGTTACAGTCACTGAAGTCATTATTTTTCATCCAGTGTTGTCTACAGATCATTCTCCATCCTGCAAGATGAGACATCTTTCCCAAAATTAAGACTTTCCCTCACCTCCTTAAAACTTTACATTGGCTCCTCATTGACCTCAGGAAAAAGTCTAGACTCTTTGCCCAGAGCACACAGGCCCACCCAAATTTGAGCCTTCTCTGCTCATCTACCCACCTCTCTAGTTCCACCTCTTGCCAGTCCCTACCAGATGATTTTCTCTCCATCTATACTCAGCCATTTGCACTTCTCTGAGTTCCCCACCATCTCTGTCTCCCAACTGGATCTTGCCATATAGTGGTCCTTCCTTGTGGATGACATCACTCTGCCCTCCCTAGGTCCTTCCTCAGGGCTCCTCCAGTTAGCTACTTGCTCTTCATCTGGCCGGTCCTCTGATATTCCTGGTGATTCTATGGGACTTAGATTAACTGTCACTTCCCCGAGGAAGCCTTTCTTGATCCTCCCAGTGGGGTGTTGGTGGGGGTAGAGGGGAGATTAAGTGTTTTCAAACCACCTCTTGCACATCTCCATGGTAGCTCCTTTTACTTTTTACTTGTCTGTCACCCCACCTGTCTTGAAGTGTCTTCTCTCTCACTGTATCACCAACAACTACTAGTTAAAGCACTCAGTAAAGTTTTAAAAATATACATTGTCTCCCAGGGGCGCTGGGGATGTGCTGAAGATCACTGATGATCATGAATCAATTGCCTGGAAAGGAAGAGGGACTTGGCGACCACAATCCAATTCTGAACAGATGGACAGCCCAGATGGGTGTCCATTCCAAGGGACTAGGGAGAATGTGAAAAGGGAGCAGATTTACAGAATACCCATCCCCAGACTGTTTCTAAAATTTGGAACGATTGGTTGTCCAGAGCAACACAATACTCTTTCTGAACTCACCAACCCATGGGGTGAAAGCTATCTATCTCCATCCTGCCTGAATTCCAGTAGTGCAGGAGGCAATCAGGGCCCCCTGCAATGGGCCAGATGGATTTTATGGTGAGCCGGGGAGGTCTGGGGCAAAGAAAGGGATTAGCAGTTTTAATCATAGTGCTCATACAGTTTTGTATTTTGTAGAGAATGCTATTTAAAAAAAAATTATAGGTCAGCATCAACTTTTGTCATGGTTGGATTTTTTTCTTTAGTTCATTATGTTGAACTTGCCTTTTAGATGATTTTGCCTATGACACATCTTTAGTTCATGATCTGCTCTGACATTTTGAGAGCTGTAACCAAGATTATAATGTGGCAGGACATGATAAGCATAGGTGAGTAATATTTTTAGAATTTCTTAGAAACAGAAGCTGATTTTCATGCTGATAACCTAAAAAGCAAGGAGGAGAAATAGACACAAATAGCATAAATACCATATAAAGTGGACCAATAACATATTTAATTGTATATTTGTAACAGTTCCAGACACATTTTTTCTCACATAAATATTTTTAATAATGGTCATGCTAAACAGAGCCCAATTCTTCCTTAATATATAAGGGAATACATGATATTAGAAGAATAAAACTATTTTTATTTCCTTGTTAATTCTGCCTTTGAGTTCTGCATAGGTCATTTATGTACATTAAAATATGGAAAACTACCTCTCACCCCCCCAAACTATACAAATCAAAGTATGTGGGATAAATGGAGAGATGTCTCTGGAAATAACAATTTCATACTTATGAAAAACTTGATTTGATTCCTAGCTCTGCTATTTGCTAGCATATGCCCAAATTAATCTTTTTGCCTTTATTTCTTTCATTTTCAGATGTTGGGAAGATAAAATGATATAATGCATGTAGGGGGTCTAGCACTGCAAGTGGCCCATAATAAGCACAATATAGGCATAATAGTCATAGGACTAGTTATCTTTCTACTTCCAAGGTCATTCTCAAGTTTCATACTTTGTTATTGGAAACAATTGCTAAACATGTGGCTTGGTGTTTTATATGGATATGATGGATTCTTTCTTACAACAACAGCCAAAATATTTTATTTCTATAAGGCAGAGGGGAGAATTCAACAAAGCAGCTAACTAATAATCTAAGTAAAAATTTGGAATGTTGACCCTTCAGAGAAAAATTTAACTTTAAGTTAGAAGTTTACATCCTGATTTTTTTAGAAAAACAGTAAGTGTAAGTGCTTCATGAGACTTCCCTTCATTTTAAGGATATACATTTCAGCTGATCTATGAAAACCAAATCAATAGTTCAATGAAGTACAGGGGCTTGTTTCTGGGAGAACTTCAGTCCAGTGAATACATAGAGATGCATGTATTTCCCTGAGTGATTGACTAAGCTGCTAAGTTGCTGCTTATGGACACAGACACACATGATTGCATAGAGGCACAAATGCCTGTTAATAACAGAATTATCAAAACTAAACAGAAATTAATTCTCAAAAATATAAAGGAACAAGTGAAAGGGAAGCACAGCACCTAGTCAGCCATCTTCTTGTTAATATAATCAAAACAGATCATCTGCAGTGACAGAACATATACTCCTACAACACTCTTGGAAGCACAAAGGAGGTATGTGAGACCTAGCTACCAAAGCTATAAATAACTCCAGGAGCAGAACTCAGTGCCTCTGAATCCCAGAGAAAGAAAACAGAAAAAGTGGCCTCAACACTGAGGAAGCACAGAAATCTTTTGAAAAGCAAAAAAGAAACAAACCAAAGGCATGTATGTGCAGAGCAGGTGCTACCTCAATTCAGTTTAATAAACACAAAAAGCACCTACCGTGTTCAGAGTGTTGCCATGTGCTAGTAACCAAAAGGAATATAATAGGAAACAAAAATTAGCCTTTGCTCTCCAATCAAATAATATAATAACAGCATTTTCTACTCTCTTGATCGTTTTGTTGCAGGTTTTTCAGCTGATAGAAAAAGTGATTATGTATTTGATAAAGAGAAATAGGTTAGGAAATTCTGTGAAGCCCCCTTCCTTGCCCCATGAAGTTAAATGAAAATTAGTGAGATTTGTGGCCTCTTTTCAAACAGAGTGCAGAGTGGAATTGGCCTGTGGCCATAGGATACGTATTCCATAGAGAAGTATTTTGTGCAATAGATCTGTGTCAGTAGCTGAAAGGGACTGTTTTCCTTCCTTTAATTCTAACTTTCTACTCCCTTTTATGTTTTCTCATGCAAATCAGAGGCACAATTAAAGCTCAATGAGCTGATGTCAGTAGGAAAATAATTCTTCCAAGTTACTCATTTTAGACCAAGTGTTATGCAAAGTCTGTATTTTATGCAGCCTAATAGACATCCTGTAGATGAGTCTTAAGAATTTATCTCGCAGCCATAATAGGTGTACTTATTCTTGTCGGGTGCTGTGTCACACCATGCATCCGTAAGTTGATGCAGGGGCTCTTAAAAACGGCACTTATTAAAACCTCCCTTAAGTATCCTCCACCTTATCCAGAGAAGCTTCTTCTTTTGGAAAATCAAGCAAAACAACTAAGCTAAGACATGTAAAAAAAAAGTTTGAAAAGAAAGCTGTAAGGAAGTACAAGGGGAGGGAGGGGTTGTTAGAGATGAGTTCTAAATTTATTTTCAAAGAATATGTCAGTATGTTCAATTCTCTGCCTTCTACTTTTAAACTTAACTTCCTCGTAAAGCAATCTTTTTCGATTACCTACTCCACCCTGACTCATACTGATTACCTACTCCACCCTGACTCATTCCGGTTACTTACTCCACTCTAACTGATTCCAATCACCTGCTCCACCCTAACTCATTCCGATTACCGCTACCTGCTCTGCCCTGACTCCCGCGAAAGCACTCACTCCTTCATTCTCTTTAAATTAGCCAATCAGAATTAGTTTAGCCTGTGCAGTCTAACCCTAGCCAATAGGGGAAGGACACAGCAGCAGGGGCTACGTGCATCAGGGATAAGAACCCCTTTTCCCTTCTCCAATGGTGTGCGCTCACCATTGTTCCAACTGTAGGGGCACCTACCCTTCTATATATAAGTAACTTGCCTTGCTGAGAAAAATAAAACTGAAAAATAAAAAAAAAAGAATTTAGCAGGTGGAAAGCAACAATAAAAGTTTTCTACTTCAATTTCAAGCCAAATTATTGGCAATTCTTCCTCTTCTGTTTCCACATCCTTAAGAGGATCCTTGAGGGGCACAGATTTACTATAGGTCCACCACTTATCTGCGATTCCAAAATCCAAAAACTTCTGAAAATGGAACGTTTTGGTTTTGTTGTCGTTGTTGTTTGGCAGATTTAGCACCAAAATCCATTTTGTAGCAAAACCTGTTTTAATATTTTAAGAATTTTGCTGCAAAACTACCAATATGGTCATTACAGGGTATTGCTCTAGACACTGCTGTGGGTGTTATATAATTACATGACATATGCTAGGTATTACCTGTCTAGACTCTGAAAAATTCTGAACTTTGAAACATATCTGGCTCAATGGTTTCAATAAAAAATTAGGATGGCTATGTCATTATACATGTTATGGCAATGGATGTTCTAATTATTTTTTCAGACTATCAGATTGCATGCTTCAACAATCCTGAAATGTATAATACTATCTTATGTTTAAAAAACAAAGTAAAACAAAAAACTATCAATTATTTGAAAAGTTGATTGCATTTCAAAGAGCAGTCGAATAATATGCATAGACAAGTGAAAATTGACCCCTATTGGTCTGGGGAAATGTAAATGAATTTATTAACCTTTCAAAAATGACACTTCTAGGAGACTCAGCTGATAATGCTTGTGGCAAGTGTACTGGCATGAAATGAATGAAGAATGCCTTCATTTGTAGGCTTAATTTACTAAAAGAAATCAGGACTTGCCTCCTGTAAGTCACTGTTGGCAGATGGTTTAAATGGCTTTGAGAGTAATAATTTGATTTAAAGAATAATTCCTTTTTATGTTTTACTGCTGCTACAGAATAAGATTAATTATCATCTCTTTATAAGATTTTTATCCTCTGTCATTTTCCGTAGTAGTTTTCCTACTTATAGCCTGTATCTTCTTTGGAGGTAATATGACCTCAAATTTGTTCCTTGTATATAGAACATCTCTTTAATCAAATTACAGTTAAGAAAACTCCATAATTACACACCTCACTATCAGGCTGCATTTTGAGTGATAGTGGAAAAACGAACTACCAAGCCTGGCTGATCCCATGAGAATAAGTTCAGCTAGGAAGGAAGTCAAGGCTCACCCCAAAGCTCTCTCTCAAGACTCAACTCCCCTCTTCCATCACTACCACCACTCAGTGCCCCAATCCAAATTTAAAATATAGCCTTGTCTTTAGACTTGGAGTAGCACAACTTTTGTATTTATTTTATTTTATTTTATTTTGGAGATGGAGTCTTGCTCTGTCGCCCAGGCTGGAGTGCAGTGGTGCGATCTCGGCTCACTGCAAGCTCCGCCTCTCGGGTTCATGCCATTCTCCTGCCTCAGCCTCCCGAGTAGCTGGAACTACAGGTGTCTGCCACCATGCCCAGCTGATTTTTTAATAATTTTAGTAGAGATGGAGTTTCACCGTGTTAGCCAGGATGGTCTCGATCTCCTGACCTTGTGATCCGCCTGCCTCGGCCTCCCAACATCCTGGGATTACAGGCGTAAGCCACCGCACTTGGCCTCAACTTCTGTATTTAAATCAATATTGTTCCATTTCACAGAGATTAGACATTATATTAACCATATGGGAACCTGTAAAACCACAGGACCCTAAAAAATTAAGAAATTTGATATTTGGGGCCACCTAGAACTGACAGTCTCCAGAAGGCCTAAAACTTCAACAGAAGTAGCAGCTCCAAGGGTTTAAAGCCTCGTTGCTGCTTGGACTGTACTTCCTGTTCCAAGACCCCTGTCTTCTTCTCTTGCCTGGCTCATTGCGTCTTCCATGATGCCCAGTATCTCAAACCCATCTGGCCTTTTCACACCTAATTCCGTGTAATTATTGAGAAAGAGATAGCTACTATTTATTGAGCATAATACATGTTGACCACGGTGCATACATTATCTCAATTAGTCTTTTAGCCCAACTGCACTGAGTCACTCTTACAGTCAGGCACCTGGTACATGGTAGGTACTCAATCTACTTTCCTCAGCTCTCTCTTCACCTTCCCTAATAGTTCATTTGTCTCATCCCCACTGAGTTCATTCATCTGGCACAAGTATTTATGGAATACTGTGTCTGCTCAAATCCTCCAGAAAGCAGAAGCTAAGTGCAAGAGACGTGTTGGGAGAAATGCCTGTGGAAGGTAAAGGGGAGAGGGAACAGGAGCAGTGGGAAGATCCTTCAGGCTTCCCTGCAGGTCTGACACATGTAAAAGGAGGAAGAAATGGAAGTTGGGCAGGCAGGCAGAGCCTCTGACGAAGTTTTGGCTATGCCAATGGGACGCCCAAGCGCAAAGACTGCTCATAAGAGGAGTCCCCCCAGACTTACACCATTCTTAGTCCTTGGCAAGGAATACTGGAGAGAATGTGGCTTCAGCATGAACACTGCCAATACCCAAGGTGTGGCAGCTGGAGATGGGCAGTTAAGCACACTTAAAACAGTTTCTGTCTGTGGTGATTCAAGTCACCGAGGGGTGACTGCCATAGTGTATACCAGGATGTGATTTGAGGAACATGGGCAAAAATTCAAGAATCTGTGAAAATTCACCTTTAAAGATCCACTTCCCTTACTGTCAAAGGTTTTTCAGTCTTTAAGAGTCTAGTATTTACAAGTTTTTAAAAGTAAATATCCCTGGGAATAGAAAGATCTAAAGTCCTAGTTACTGAAGAACTTAGCAGAGGGTAGTTAAAAGCTCACTAAGAGTAAAGAGATGGGACTCAAAATTTATTTGAGCTGGAGCAAGTTTAGAAACTCTGGAACAGAGAGATGTGCAGAAAGAAATAGTGATGTACCAAAAACCAATTGCCTAGGATTAGCTCTGCCATAGTTTAAAATACATTGATGCTCAAATCTTGTCCCTGATGTATGTGATATTATATAGTACATTTGATTTTTGTATGTGTTTATTATACCTTGCTTTGATTCAGAAAGTTTTACAGTGCTTCCTTTCAGGTGAATGCTTGTTTCTGATACCAGCATGAAGCTAAACATAATAGTTCCCAGAATATTCTGGAAATATTCTGGGACCTTAACTGGACAGTATGTAAGAAGGAAGGAAACATGCCTTCCTCCCTACAGTCTGAAACACTACTGAGAATAATAAGCATTACTAAACCAACAATGAGCACTCAATAGGGAGCCTTGAAGAGTACCTTAGTGTTTAACACTGTGCTGTAAAGGCATGAAACTTTCCTCTGCCTTTCTCTATGAGTAAACTTAGTGTTGCTGCATTTTCCTTATTAGAATTATTTTCATTTCATTAGTAAAATAGGTAGTTGCTCAGGAGTAGAGCAGCTGACCTTAGTCTTTATATACCAATATGGAATGATTCAAGGGTCACATGAAATGTCAAGCTACACACAACAGAACAAGCATGATTCTGTGTACACTGAATCTTCCCACATTGATCACTTTTGAGACCAGATAGTAACAAGAGAAGAGTAGAGTAGGCGTGACAGAAATGCTTCGCCAATGGAACAAAGAGGAAAAATGGTTCTTTTCTTCTCCTTCAACTCTATATGAACCAGTGAACACAAACTTAGTCAGTTCCAGGATGGAAACTGAGTCCCATGTTCCCATTTCTTATATTTGAGAAAACAAACACAAAGGGGTTAATAGACTTGCCCAAAATCACAGTATGAGTTAATGGCAAAGCCCATAACCCAGTGTAGAATCTTATCCTCTATGAGGATAATAAAAATATTATTCAGAATTGGGTAGAATTAGTTCTTTCCCTTCCAATCACTAAACTGTTAACACAATGCCTCTTGGGAGCATAATGAAGACTATCACTGTAACCTTCCAGGTACAGGATTCTTTATCTGTTGCCATGGAAAAGGAGCAAAATCTAAGCCCCTGATTAAAATGAATGCTTTTGTGAGAAATAATCAAGATCCCTGTCAGGGTTTCATCACTGTCTTATACTCTTTGTCATTTTTTATATTACCCCAAGCCCGAGGCTCAAAGTGCCTACTTGAAATTTCTTTTTGTTGTTTGTATAATAACTAAATTCGTTCTGCTCCACCAGTTTTTTGATGATTTTCCAGTAAGATAAAGGTCCTTTAATCATTCTAAATATTTGAGCATTTTTATTTCAGTGGTAAAAAATAGACTGATGCAGAGCGAAGTTATAAATTAGAATCTAAAATTTACTTTTCAACATTAATATTTTTTAGTGCTCCAGTATAAAACACAGAAAACCTATCTCAAATATAAAAGAGGAATGTAAAATTACTAATTAAATAACTGGCAGCCTGGAGATATTCATTCCAGCATAGGCTTTGATAAATCTTTTCCTGAAGGCAGTTAAGCCTTTTTGAGAAGAAACCTTCTGAGGCTGATGTGATTTAAGTCTCTCTGTTAAAAAAAAAAAAAAAAAATTGGTGTTTAGAAATTATGCTGCCTTTTTGCTACTCTCAGCTTAAATACAAATTCAGCTGCAATTTAGATGATGTTTCCTTTCCTTTTTTAATTGCTGGTTTTCAGCTCTGAAAAGCTTTCCTTCCAGTGGTGCCCTCAAGGGCACAGTTTTATAATCAAGAGCCTTTGCCCCTTGTAGCCTCATGAGACTATAACCTGCTGTTTCTCTCCAGTCATGTTTAACACAGACCTGGGAACAATCAAAAAGCTCTTCGTGTTTTGTGCTTTAAAGATCTTTTGATAAGAGGCTGCAGGAGAACACCTGTGTTCTAGTCTAGCCGAGGAGAGCTGTGTGGTCTTTAGCAAGTCTCCTTAGTTTATCTGAGCTTCCTTTTGAAAATGAGGAATTTGTATTCAGTGGTTCCTTCTAGCTCTGTGTCTTTGGCGGATTTGCTGATTGCCTGTGAAATTTGGATACTGTGACCATTTGACCCTGAATTTTGTTTTTCACTTCAACAGACTATGTATACTCTGTTCTTGTCATTAATTGAATAATATCACTCTCTCACACTAACTTGTGCCTTGTAGTTATATACATTTAATGGAGGAATGAGAATGTTCCTTCATTAGCAAACCCTATCTATATTTAGTGTTTGCCTAAACCTCGTTTGCACTCTCTTTATGTTTTGTGTGTGCGTGTGTGTTAATGTTACATAAGTATTTGTTGAAGCATTTTAATCTATACTGCAAAAGGATGTTTTATTTCCTTCTTTAATGTACTTTGTACAGTTATATTTACAAAGGAATATTCTATAAATAATATAGGTACTAATCCACATATTTTATTCTTTCTCTTAAAAATAAGATAAGCCTGTTTTTTGAACTTCTCAGATTGTTTTGTTATGAAACATCACTACTGGCTGGGTGTGGTGGTTCACACCTATAATCCCAGCACTTTGGGAGGCCGAGGAGGAGGGCGGATCACTTGAGGTCAGGAGTATGAGACCAGCCTGGCCAACAGGGTGAAACCCCACCTCTAGTAAAAATACAAAAATTAGCCGAGCACAATGGCACATGCCTGTAGTCCCAACTGAGAGGCTGAGGTAGGAGAATCTCTTGAATCCAGGAGGCAGAAGTTGCAGCGAACCAAGATCCACTGCCAGTGCACTACAGCCTGGGCAACAGAGTGAGACTCCATCTAAACAAACAAACAAACAAGCAAACATTACTATTAAGTTACATATGTAGAAAAGGAGTCAACTGAATTACGTTGTGCTTACTAATGCAAAGGGGCTCTCTGTCTCTCTTCATGTGTGTATAACACATACATAAATTATATATGTAATGCACATGTACACACATTTGACAGTTTATTTGCTATAATGTTCAAGTTTATCAACAGTTAAATAAATATAAATTAAATTGACAATAAAATATACTTCTATCAATTAAAAATGTTTAAAATAATAATGCCAGTTGTTCAAAAACACAGGAAAATGAAGACTCTTAGACATGATAATGGGACTTTAAATTAGTGCTACCTGTAGGAGGGCAAATTTGGTGACCTTCTACCTGTAGGAGGGCAAATGTAAGAAAATATGTCTCACATTTTCAATTTAGGTATTATTCTACCTAGTAATTTCATTTCCAGAACATTAACTCAGAAATAATTTAGTATGTATACAAGGAATATTCACCATATAAATGTTTATATTAAGAAAAATTAGACAACTATCTTCAGTTTATATTCAACAATATGGGATTGATGAATTAGAAATATAATATTATAAAATTATAAATATAATAAAATATACTATTTGGCTGTTTAAAATTATATCATATACGAATACGATTGATATGGAAAGATGCATGTATTTTTATGCACAAATAACTGATTTAAAATGTATATGTAGTTAGTTTTGAAAAAACAATATAATATAGATATTTCAATAGCTTTATTGAGTTACAATTTATACACCATAAAATTAACCAATTGTAAGTATACAATTAAATATTTTTATTAAATTTATAGTTACACAACCACCACTGCAATCCCATTTTAGAATAATTTTTTAAAAATATTTTATGTTGCCAATCTCTATTTTCTAATTTATAACATTGCTACTTCAAATGTGAAAGTTATTTATATTTTTAATTTAAAATTTTCATATAGCTTTATCTACAGAAAAAAGCATGTCACATATCTTTTCAATCACTTTAGTCTGTAATTGTAGGTTTGTTATAATAAAAGTCAGTAGAGTTTTTAGGTAGTTACTAAAACCAGTTGCTTCTTATTTGTTAATTTTTTCTATGGATCAATTATTACTTTCTCATGAACAAAAAAGTCAAAACTTACCTGTTAGCTATCTGACCTTAGGCAGATTACTTTATCTCTTATGCCAAATTTGGGAGGCCCAAATAAATGAATCCATAGAAAATACTTAGCAACTTCTGTTTAATAGTAGTTTAGGGGAAGAGATTTTTTCAACAATTCTGTTGCTGAAACAAACTAATGGATAGAATATATTTTTACATTTCTGAAATGTATCCAAGTCCTGGCAAGAAAGCAAAGTCTCCTCAGAGGCCAAAATCTAAGTGAAAGAGGGAACACGAAGAAATAAGCAGTGCAGGGAAGCAGCTTTAACTCGTTGACCTTACATTTCAGTTTTGAAGACTTTCAGCACTGGGGCAAGAGAAAGCATAGCCACCAGCACCCTGCAAGGTAAGGCTTCTGATAACAACCTTCTGCAAAAACTTGGAACCCAAAAGCCTTTACTCTTCCTCTAAAGGAAAGTTACCCCTAGTGATCCAGGGTACCAAAGAAACAAAGTGGGAAAGAAGTCTGCCCTGAGAATTTATAACTACAAGTCAGCCCTCATGTAAATGTGCAGGCCAAATCCAAACTTCCTGGGTGGAGGGGAAAGCCTCAAGCCAAGAATTTAAAATTATTCCAAGATGATGGTGCCCCCAGGTACTGGCAAAAGCAAAATCAAATTCTCTCTTAATCTAGATCTGATATAATTTCCACAGATTAATCTGGCAAGGAATATGTACTGAAAGCAAAAACAAAACAAAACAAACAAACAAACAAAAAAAACTCAAAACATGCTTTAGACAGTATTAAAATACTTTAGATATTGAAATCATTAGCTACATAATAAGTATGTTAATGTATTTATATAAATATATGTGGGATTAAAAATAGGAGAAATAAGCAAGATATAAAAAAAGACAAAAATTTGAGAAAGTACAAAATGATTTGACAACTTTTTTTTTTTTTTTTTTTGGAACGGAGTCTCGCTCTGTCGCCCAGGCTGGAGTGCAGCGGCGCGATCTCGGCTCACTGCAAGCTCCGCCTCCCGGGTTTACGCCATTCTCCTGCCTCAGCCTCCTGAGTAGCAGGGACTACAGGCGCCCGCCACCTCATCCGGCTAGTTTTTTTTTGTATTTTTTAGTAGAGACGGGGTTTCACTGGGTTAGCCAGGATGGTCTCGATCTCCTGACCTCGTGATCCACCCGTCTTGGCCTCCCAAAGTGCTGGGATTACAGGCTTGAGCCACCGTTCCCAGCCCCCGATAACATTTTTAAAATACAACAATCGAAATGAAAACATCAGGAAACTAGTTTTGTACATTAAATAGAGTAGAAAAGAGAATTAGTGAACTAGAGGACACAACTGAAGATACCACAGAGAATGTAACTTACACTAATATCTAGAAAATACAAAAGAAGTTAAGAGACCTAGAAGATTGAGTGGGAAGGTCCAATATACCTCTAATCAAATTTCCCAAAGAATTAATGAGAAAATTAGCAGAGAAGGCAAATAATAAAAACATTGTATATCTATAAACAAACAATAGTTAGAACATGTATAGAAACCTAATTTATGATGGATCTGGCAAAAATGTATAGAAATCTTACTTGTGGTAGAGCTGACATGACATATCAGTGCCAAAAAAATACTAGACTGTTCAATAAATGGTCCTAGAAAAATGACTTTTTTAAAACTTTTTTTAAAAAAAAATCTATATGAAAACAAAAGAGTTAAATTCTGAATCCATACACCAAAATCAATCCCAGTTTAAGACTTACATGTGAAGAGTAAAGACTTAAGAGTTTTAGTATAGAAGAAAGTAGTTTAATGACTAAAGAAAGATTTCTTAAACAAGATACAAAACATAAACTATACCTTTAGAACATAGTATGGCGTAACTTTCACTTTATTAAGTTGTATATCAAAAGACAGCACTTACAAATTGAAAAAACAAACCAAGAGAATTTGCAAAACATAACTACCAAGGGCTGGTGTTAAAAACATTTAAACAAATCCTATAAATCAATAAGGAAAAATTAGAATACATAATAACAATTTGGCAAAATACAGAGACAGGAACTTCAAAAAGAAGCCAGGGAAAGTCCAATATAGCCTATGAAGAATTGCAGAAACTCTTGTTTGCAGAGAGCTGTAATGTGCAGTGTTGGGCAATTGTGACTTATCTTAAACCAAGTTAGTGCAGTGGTTCAAGGGGTCCATGCAGATAATTTTGCACTTGTACCCTAGAGTTTAAGTGCCTAGTGGAAGACAGAAGAGCAAGACTGCATAGTTAACAGCCACAGGTTCATGGGCAGTTGGAACAAGGATTCATACATATTGTTTTAGCTGTGGATTTCAAGAAAGGAGAGAAAGAAAAAAATTGTAGCTTAATTGTTCTATTATTTTCTAAGGTTTTACTATATTGCATCTGGGTGCTGATTTCATCTGTGCTGCTGGGCATCTGCTGTGATTTCTGACTCTGAAGAGTCACACCTTTGTTTAATACTGCAAAATTATCAGCGATTGCCTCTTTTCTGTTCTCTTTGTTGACCTCTTAGAACTCCTTATGTATGAGTTAAATACTCTCGTTCTCTTCTTTGTCACTTCTATTTCATATTGTTTATCTCTCTGCTTCAGTTTGGATAATTACTTCAGTTTTATATTCTAGTTCCTAATTATTCTTCATCTGTATCTAATCTATTTAACATATCCATTGGATATTTATTTTTTGGAAGTTCTTACTGCCTCTTTTGAAACCTGCCTGGTATCTTGCTATAGTCTCTCACTCCTTCCTCCTGTTTCCCATTACCCTTTTTATTTCTTTGAACATTTGAAGCATAATTACTGCTGACTCTTTTTCATGATACTTTTTTTCTTTGTGTGACATGGATATGTGTGGATAGATTGGCATTTTTCCACTATTAGTTTATACTTGGCTGATTAAATCATTGGGAATTTGATGTATTTCTTTACATAGAATATGTTTTTGCTTATGCCAGCTGCCTCAAGATACTACCAATACAGAAATGAGGTTAGTTAATCTCTCAGTTTTGGGCTTCCCTGAATATGCAGGTATAGGAGTTGAACTTCAGACTGTTGAGTGGACTGAATCTTGGTTTTAGGTTTTCAGGAAAGAGTTTTGCACCCAGAGTTAAAGCAGAAAACTTATTTGTCATCTTCCTTTGTTCAGGCATAGTTTTTTCCCCAGCTCTCTTTTAGTAAAAATGTGGTCCTTTGAGTGTTCCAGCTTCAACCCCCTACCTTGACTCATCCTCTGTTCTTCCAAAAGTTGTTAAAATCTGGAACTTAAGAGTTTCTAGTTAAAGAAAATGCCTGCAGGAGAGCAAGGCCTTCAATGCAAGATTACTAGTCAGTCTTTTTCTCTGTTTCCTGTTCATTGTTGGCACTCTTGTTTTTCTTTTATGTTCTTAGAAGCTTTGCTGTACATTCAAGTAATATCTGCCACACTTTACCTTTTATAGTGCATTCTATAGAAGGAGTATTTTAGAATATTTAACTAATCCTAATGCCAAAATTGAAATTTCCAGGAATTTTCTTTAATGTAAATATTACCTTCCAATTTACCAATAAGATATTCAGAACTAATTTTAAGTAGTCTGTGTAGTCATCTAGAAACCTTTTTTGGAACGGAGTATGCAGGTAGATAAGCATAATCCACCTTTTCCTTACATATGAGATATATATATATATTCCCAAAGTGTGTGTGTGTGTGTGTGTGTGTGTAGTTTCTCACTTTATTGCTCTGGCTGGAGTGCAGTGGTGCAAACATGGCTCACTGAAGCCTCGACCTCCTGAACTCAAGCGATCATCCCATCTCAGCCTCCTGAGTAGCTGGGACCACAGGCATGTGCCACCATGCCTGGCTAATATCCCATATCCTATATATTTTTAATAAAGAAAATTTGGGGGTCTTTACTTCTTGTAATCCACCCAATTTTGTGTGTGTGTGTGAGAGAGAGAGAGAAAGAGAGAGAGAGAGAGAGAGACAGAATTAGTAAGCTGCATTGTTTTAGCTAGCTAATACTATAGAGTCCCTTCCACTATGAACTCTTGGTTTATTCTTCCGGATGACCATTAAGATTCCAGTCAGCTTCTGAGCCTGTCTAGATACCCCTAAAATGCCAGGAGACCTTGACACAAACTCAGTGCTAAGAAAGGCAAGCTCAGGCTATGATTTCAGGCCATGGCCAGTCTCTTATGTTACCCAGTCATTTTCTTGAACATGTATGAGAAATGGTCAATGCTGTCTTTCAATCCCAACTTCCAAATGTGGGATATAGAACACAATAAAGTTACAGGTACAGACAGATCATCCACAACCCTTGCTTTCAGTCATGGGCCATACTGAAATGTAATAAAAAGTACAACATATTTCACTAATTCTAGGGTATGTATGTTTCCTTCTTTTTGACAGCTATGAAATTGGGATATATCTAGCAATTGATGGTGCATAAAGTTTAAATGGTGATACTGTTATTTTCTTGTGGTATATAAAAATACCAAAATAGTGGTGCATCTTATAATTAATGGCACTTGATATTTGATGAAGTATAGTATTTTGTTTTTAAAGTCCCACTGGAAAAAAATTTCTTAACCTGTTTGTTATTCTGAGCAAGTTCCTGAATAAAAAATTACCAGAATATTTTGGTATTCTTTCATAGCAAGCCACAAAGGAAAATTAAATCCAGAAAGGTGTCACTGTTCAAATATTTATAAATGACTATTTTCCATACATATGCTGTTTAGAAATGCTCATAATATTTTAATGCTCAATTATTCTTCTGTCACAAAATTTGTTTAGATCAAAAGCAAGGATAATTTGCCTTTGAAAGCAGAGAGATCATATATGATATTTTGAAAAATGTATTTGTCTCTGACAAATTTAGTAACTTAGGCCTATTAACTCAACATATTATAGGACTGTGGTTAAAATAGAACTATCCATCTGACACATATACTGTTTAGGAATAGTCACATTACAAATGAGTGTTATCCTTTGAGTATCATTTATGTCAACTTTGTCTTATGTCTATTCCACAGGCTTAAAAATGATATTCAAAGAAAAGTATGTGAGCAATAAGGTGGAAAGCAGTGTATTTATGGGGAAGACATTTTGGTGATATTTTATCATCAATATCAACAAACATAAATTGAATCCAATTCATGTATGAACATAGTTCTGTGCTCTTCATACTTAAAAATGTAACATTTGGTTCTATGTTACACTCCAGAAAAATGCACGCTAGAAGTTGAGAAGATGGCATATAAGAGGTGATAAAAATTACTAATTTGGAAGTGTTTACAGATTTTCTTGTCCTCCTGCCTGCCAAAGAGTCCTGTATTTTACAGCCCCTGTCTACTCCACAGCTCCTCAAACATATGAAGATAGTATATTTCTACTAGACGGGTTCCTACACATATCTTAAACTTTTTTATTGTAAAACAAAACAAAAAGGAAAGCCACACAAACCAAATCTAGAACTTCATGATCATAAGGCAAACACTCTTGAAGCCATCACCAAAATTTTAGAAACCAGACCTTCCAGTTACCCTAGAAGTCCTTCCACATGTTGTGTCCCAATTATGATTCCTCCTTCCCCTGAAAATAACTACCAATGGATCCTTCTAGTAGTCACTTGCTTGTGCTTTATTACGGTTTTATTACGCAGATTTTCATCCCCAGAAACTGTAGTTAAATTGTACTCATTTTCTCTCTATTGCATTTCTTTTAATTTATAGGCTATTTTGCAATCCCTTTTATTTATATATTTTTACAGTTTATCTGTTGCAGAGCCCGGAGAGGTGCTTATTCTCATGGTTTAGGCTTTACTGATTAGCCTACTCATGGTACAAGTAAGCACATTCTTCTCAACTCTATTTTTGCTACAGATTGTCAGCTAAATCCAGATGCTAATTTGACAGAACTATAATGGATAGTGTGTTCTCTGGTCAAGAATCACATCTTTTAGTTGTTGATTTTTTTTCTTTTTTAGGTTGGCAGCCTTTGATACTCAGTGACTGAAACAGTGATCAGCGAACTCCAGCCATTAGCCAAATTCTGCCAGTCATATATTTTATATGGTCTATGAACATAGTCCAACTAATTCAGTATTATCTATGGCTGCTTTCATGTGATCTCTTGTCCACAAAGTCTAAAATATTTACTGTCTAGGCCTCTACAAAAAAAAAAAAAAAAAGGTTGCTGGATGTGATCTAGGTCACCAGTATTTATGTTGAAGTCTCCCTGGTTGTTTCGGTTGTCTGCAGCTCATTTTCTAAGATTCCTGAGGAAGGGCTCATGAGAACAATATTACCTGAGTTTTAGCATGTTCACAATTTTCGGGGACCCTTTATACTTAACAGACAATTTTTCCTGATACAAAATTCTTGGCTCTATTTTAAATATCTTAAAATATGCCACTACACTTTTTTTTCTGCAATAAAAGTGTTGGTTTTAGAAGGCCTTGTGGTAATCTAGATTTCATTTTGTTTTCTTTTTTACCCATAAGTCATTTGCTCTATATGTCTCCATGCATGAAGAATTATTGCTTTGTCTTTTAAAGTTCAGCAATTTTACTAAAATACGTCTTGATGTGTTTGTTCTGAGTTGATATTCTCACATATATGGCATACTTTCAGTATTTAATATCAAATCATTTTATTTTAGGAAAATATTCTTGAATAATAGTTTCTAGTGTTATTTCCCTTTGTTAGTTTCTATACTTCTTTAGAAATTCTATTATCAGTGTATTGTATATTCTGTGCATGTTCAACATTTGTCATTTCCTCTCAAATCCCTTTTATTTTCTTTGCTATTTTTGATTTTAAAAGCTTTCTTTCCTTTCATTTTCTCTTATTAAGATATTACATGTAATGTTTGTTTTTATGTTCTTTCTAATTTTGACTTAATTTCAGAAATAGTATTTTTCTTCGATTACTAATTCTTTTCTGAATCCTATCACTTCATTTCTGAGTTAATCTAACTCTGATTTGTATTTTTGTTCATTTCTTGAATTTTTTTTTCTTAACATCTTCTAGCTTATTTTTAAATACTTAAGTTACACTTGGGTCTGTTTTGTTGTCTTGTCTTTCTGGTATGCTTTCATTGTCTACAGGGATGTTATTGTGCTTCTTATTTTTCTTTTTCTTATTATAACATTGTATAGGATTTTACCTTAATAATTTTTTGATGCTTTTAAGAATTCAGTTTTCCTAAATTTTTTCAAAGGAAGTTGTGTTCAAAATTGTTTTTCTAACTTCACAGGACCTCCTCTTAAGTGGTTTGTCTTGTACTGAAAAAATAAGGTAGCTTTTCTTCCAAGGCTTTCTGACTCTGTTTCTCTCCCCAACTTTTTATCTGAATCTCCGTTTTTATTTCTTGTCTCTGTGACCATCCCTCTCAATTTTCAGTCCACTGCTAGCTGATTCCTCAGTGTAGGTCCCTCTTGACATAGCCTTTGGAGTGACTGATTTTAAGAGTTCACCAGGGCTACACGGTTCCAATCCCTTTAGGCCTTACTAAGACTTTTGTGCTCTCTCATTTTTGTACTCAACCATTTTTGTATAAAATGACTGCCAGTTTCAGTTGTTATTCTCAAATTAGCCATTGCTATTCTAGTGAACATTTGTTGGCTACTTGGGAGTTCTTTTGTTCTCAGGTTTGTCTCATAACCCGTTGTGTTCCTTTGTTTCTGCCTACACATCCAGCAACACCATGCAATGTACATCTTGTGGCTGTCAGTGATTTTGTCCTTACCCACCTGCAATTGTAGGTTGATGATAACACCTTGTCATCTAGTTTTGTTGCATTCGTTGTCTATTGGAGTTTTTTGTTGTTGCTGTTTTCTAGTTGTTTGGTCTGTTTTCATGTGAAGATTCCAACGGTTTTATAAACTATGCCACCAATATGGCCATCTTCCCCAAATACTCCTGTTATTATTTTCTGGTTTCTACACATCTGCGATACAGAACAAGAACTGGGCCTAGATGAGTAAAACCAGACTCATACAAATTTGAAGAGAAAGGAAGAAATCTTAGCCAATATACATATAAAGATGTAGGAGAGAAAGGAAGAAAGAGGAGTAAAATCAAAGACTAAGAAACAATTTTGGAAAGATTCTAGAAAACAAGATGTTCTATAGGAGGATATGGCTCATAGAATTCAGAGGAGATAGAGGAGAATGCAGGAAGTACTGTTTAGGTTTATAAATTGTATCTAATTTACTATACTTGAGGAGAATTATGAATAGAAGAATTTTTGATAAATTTTGCACTTGAACTCTACACGTTAAACTTGACACTCCTCAAACACCAAATTCAGTGGGCCACAGCTTCAACATGGTAACAAGTGTGTATATAAAAGGTGTACATTTTTGAATAAGCAAGGTAGCAGAAATGCAGTAGAAAATATGTGTGAAAAATAACTCAGGAAAATTAATATTTGTGGAGAGCCTGCTGCATGCCAAACACTAGCTACACATTTGTCCTAGCAATAATTCTGAGGTGAACTATTATCATGGCAAACAAACCCAGGTCTTGTGAAGTTCGAGCCAATGATCTCTCCGTTACACTTTATAATATCCTTTCTCCAATGGGTTAATAGCAATAATAAGCATTGATCAAAAATTATGAACTAGACACCCTACTGTGTGTGCCACATGCTGTATTTAATTTTGATACTTGCAACAAACTTATGATAACTATTCTTATCCACAGTTAAAGAAATAGGGATTTAGAAAGGTTGAATACTTTCCAAAGTTCACACAGCTGTTGAGTGTCACAAGCAGAACTTAAGTGTGACTGTCTTCAGAGCCAGCTTCTTAACCACCACATTATGTTATTAGATACCTATGAATATGACCTGGGTCCTCATCTAGTAGTTAATCTCAGATTTGGGCTGACTCTCTAGATGTCCCCATCCTCATACCCATGTGCATTTTTCTAAAATTCCAATTGTTTGAAGAGGATTACTTCTCAGCAGAATGGGATTGCCCTTTAGGCAAAGACATCCAAGTAGTCTTATGTTCTTGTTAGGGTCTCCTGGTATGAGACAGAGCAATAGGAGGGGCCAGAGGAAAGAATCCTACACAAAATAAATTCTTGATGACTTTAAGATGAGCCCTTTAAAATGGAGTTTGTCCAATGTAAAGGTCTTAATATAATTCATCTCTAACCTATTTTCTTATTTCAAACTACAGAATATCTGATTAAGATAGGGCTCAGAATTTATTTCAATTTATTAATTATTTAATAATATTTAATCCAAAATTATAATTTTGTCTCCTCTTTCACTAATCTGAGAATCTACCATTTCCTTAATCCTTGGGAATCTGTAGTCTGAAATTATTTTGATATCTTGTTTTGCTATCTAAAGTTTACAAAGACTAGCTAGAGTTAACCTCTGTCCATTATCAGGACAATTAAGAGCCAGTTCTTTATTTTTCTATTTTTATAAGGCTTAAATTTGATGTAGTGGTCTCCCAGTTTGAAAAAAAATAAAATGTGCCATTTAAAATAAAAGCCTGGCCGGGCGCGGTGGCTCAAGCCTGTAATCCCAGCACTTTGGGAGGCCGAGACGGGCGGATCACGAGGTCAGGAGTTTGAGACCATCCTGGCTAACACGGTGAAACCCCGTCTCTACTAAAAAATACAAAAACTAGCCGGGCGAGGTGGCGGGCGCCTGTAGTCCCGGCTACTCGGGAGGCTGAGGCAGGAGAATGGCGTAAAAACCCGGGAGGCAGAGCTTGCAGTGAGCTGAGATCCGGCCACTGCACTCCAGCCTGGGCGACACAGCGAGACTCCGTCTCAAAAAAAAAAAAAAAAAAAAAAAAAAAAAAAAAACCTAAGAATATTTAAAAGAATTGGGGCATAGATAATGTGTGTAACCCAATTAGTATTTTAAAAAGTAATAATTGTGGATAGAGTAGAAAAGAGCAAAAGACAACCTTATCTTTGTAAAGTTATTATTATTATTTTTTTCTGTTATAAAAGCTGCCTCAGATGTCTCACACAAGAATGGTGAGAGCTGCAGGGAGTTAATCCAAAAGACAGTCAGATGCTTTCCCCTTGCTAAATTTGATTGTTATCTAACCTCATAAACAAGAATACACTAACCGTAGATGTCACTGACTTGGTTGATTTTCAAACAGGGAAGACTGATGCTCTGATTTTCCTAATTAACTCAGATGATTCCATCAACCTGATGGGCAGAGCTTGCTTACTGAGAAATGATGTGAAAATTAAGATGCATAGACAGTTCTCTAAGAAACCTGATTCAAAGCACTATGCTTCCAATACTAGGATTTTTACTCAAATGAATGCTAGCCCTGTTCCACCTCCACCAAAGGAAATATGTAGATTGAAATGTTTACATTTTGGCTTTCCGCAGACAAAAATGGAAGTATTAATACTACTTTGTTCACAATTTCCACTTAATGATTTGTGTAAATAATAATTATCAATGACATGAATGAACATTATTAGGATCTGAGAAGTATAACATTAGCTTTTATTAGCCTATATCCTTTCTGATAGACACAGAGGATTAAACTGTGTTTGGAAAAAAAAAAAGAAGCAGAATCTGAATACTGTGTATAATGTGTACATTTTTAAAGTACTTTATTATGTCTGTAGGAGTTCTTTCTGCTGGTCTCTCAAATCCAGGTTTTGCTTAAAGGAACACATGCCTTATGCCAACATACCAGTCTTTTGGGGAATTCAGAATGCAAAAAATCTCTTTTTGTACCTTCACAACCAACACATTTGTTGAGAATTAGAAGGGCCAGGCTTTGACATTTTCCAGCTTGTTATCTATTTAATTTTCCATCTGCTTCTTTTGCCACTGCCTTCCAAAGGAACATCTGCTGCGTATCTGAGAAAAGGGAAGGAAGATTGGATCTGTGCCACCCGGGTCTGCAGTCTCAAACCTTGAGATCCAGAATAAGGGAAGGGAAGGAGACTAACGAATGGTCCAGAAAATGAAATGAGGACAAACAGTCTGTTAGAACAAAGCTGTATTTTTCTTTATTGCAGAGCCCACATGACTGGGCAAGCTGGGTGGCAATGTCTACAACCAGCAAAGGCTGGATGCAGGGGGAGGCAGCTGGTGACTACCCAGTGGCAAGAGCACTTCCCAGAGCTTGGACACTCCCTCTGGTGCCTGACTCTCCATGTGGGACCTGGTTTCTCACATATTTCTTAAGCATTTATGGGGCAGCTGCTGTGAGGCAGTTTAGTTCTGAGTACGCTGGAGGCAGAGAAGAATAAGACATAATCCCTGTGCTTAAAGAGCTAGCCTAAAATGGGGAAGATAGACAAATGAATAGATCATAATATCACAATGGAAACTTCTATATGCTAGGTAGGGAAGAAATGTCACAGAAATACATAGAAGTGGAAAGAGGTATTCCTAATCCTGTTGTAGCAGGATGAGCCACAGACAAAACCTCTCAGACACTGATTTGTAGAAGGAAGGGCTTTATTCAGCTGGGAGTGTCGGCAAGCTACTGCCTTAAAATCCGAGCTCCCCAAGTGCACAATTTCTGTCCCTTTTAAGGGCTCACAACACTAAAGATTTCACATAAAGGGTGGTGATTGATTTGAGCAAGCAGGGGGTACATGACAGGGGCTGCATGCACCAGTGGTCAGAGTGAAACAGAACAGAGCAGGGAGTTTCACGATGTTCTTTTATACAATGCCGGGAATCTATGGATAACATCGGTTTCTGAGTCATGAGTTGACTTTTAACTACTAGGTTTAGGCCAGGCAGGTCCAGGTCCAGTTTTGGGCCTGGCGCCGGGCTTCCTGTCTTTGGTTTCACTTCCTTGTTTTTTCTTAAAACAGGTACTGAGTATAAAACAATATAAAACAATATGAGAGGGTCTCTCTCTCTTCCCTCATTTCCCCCCTTTGAGACTCTCACTTTTTATTAGTGGGAGTTTACACTCTTATTTTTGCTACTTATGTCTTTCTGTGCGATAGATTGATAGTGATTCACATAGTACACTTGTGCTGAAGCATTTTGGTGAACTAAGGTAGTGATGAAACTTTTTTATCATTTGAAGAAGTACAGGTAGCAAACAAGGGAGTAGTAAGCAGGTTTTTATTACTATTATAACTTTTATTATAAGAGTTTTAAATCCTCCTAGTGCTGGGAACTAATTTTTAAACATGGCTTCAGGGTTGAATTCATGCTACACTTATACGGGCACATGTGTCAGTTTTGTATATTTTTAACTATGTCTTTAACTACTTGCCTTTGATTATCTATGTGTAGACAGTAATTAGTAAGGTTAAATTTCTTATAGACCTGTCTTTCAGCTGCTAGCAAGTAGTTGAGAGTCAATCTATTTTGCTAGATAGCATTTCTTATCTGAGTTTCTTGACAGGCCAGAATAGTCAAGGCTTGACGGGTTTTATTAGTGATGATTTTTAAAACAGCTTGCAATCATATGATTCGGTTGAGCATGTCAGTGGGGGTCCAGTATCCCTATGAGCTGTCTTGTGTCTAAGTGGCAGGTCTATAATATTGTATAATTTTTTAGGAGGTCATTTATCATTTTAATTACCTATGGCTATGCTTCATTTTCCATGGGAAGCATAGACAGGGAAGCCCAGGAGTTCACCTGTTTTTATGGGCAGTAGGAAGAAAGATGGTTTAATAGCGTCAGTAACATAACTACCTGTCCACTGGTCAGGCAGCTTAGTGTAGGCTCTATGTCTACATATCCAGTATAACCCAGTGGGGGCAGTCCAGTCCCGGTGGAATTCTGAGTGGGCTCAGACAGTCTGCAACCTTGGAAATTTACTGAATGGATCTCTTTCTGTGTAATTGGAACTCCACCATGTAACTGTTTTATTGGTACCATTATACAGTTTTTGCCCCAGACAACTAAGTCATCCTACAGAATGAGTGAATTTTTCCTTTTTTAGCTGTGCAATATTGTCCAATAATTGAGACTTTTAGAACCTAGAGATGATTAGGGTGACCCTTTTGGGCCAGGAATTCATTAGGAACTGGGTCTGTAGGTGCTAATTCTCGGGCTTCTTATGGCCATTGATCTCTTACTATAGTTTCTCCACAAACATAACATGAAGTGACATTTAGAGACTGGGCTACATGCTCGGCTGATTGTAAAAACAAATTTCTGATTCTTCCTGGAGTCTCTGGTACTGGCACATTTAGTTTATCATAGAAAGTCTGAAATACTGGTTCTGGAGAGCATTTACAAACCTCCTCTTTTACTAAGATATTTACTCTAGGACCTAGTCCTTTCCTACTGATGCCCAGAGATACGTGTTCTCCTTTTTTTTTTTTTTTTTTTTTAGCCTTGGGTTTAAGGGATTTGTAATTATTAATTTTAAGGGGTTGCAGTTTCCACTCATACAAGAGGGGCTGCCTTCTCGTTTTTGGGACTAAACAGGATCATTTTCATCCTTTTTCTAAGTAGTCTAGATGACACAAGACCAGTAATTACACACATTTGCACATGAGCTTAATTTATGGCAGATATACTTATTTCCTGCCATGAAATCTTTTTTTTTAATTTAAAGAATTGCATCTTATTTTATGCCAATTGCTATTGATAGTTGCACAAGCATTAAATTTTAGGATTATATGCTTGGAGACCCCTCTATTTTCTGTCCTAGCTATTGCTTTATTTGTGTCACCTAGAAAGGGACCCGTCCTTAATTTTATTTTAAAAACTGTGATCATGAGAGACTTAAAATGGGTCATAACACGCATCAGGTTGGTTATTTCCTGGGCTACATACCTTGGATAGAATAGCATTATACAAACAAGTTTCTTTTAGAGTCCTGGTACACTTATAATAACCATAAAATAATAGGACAGTAGCAATCTTTTGTCATACCTCAGTGACTTGATGTATATTCTGGGAACAGCCCTCAGTCTGAGGAAGGTCAGTTGAAGTCCTTACTGTACAAGTCCAAATTTTAAGGAAAACAAGTCTCGCAATGAGTTTCCTCATGTTTTGGCCGTGCATGGACCAGTCAGCTTCCGGGTGTGACTGGAACGGGGCTTGTCATCTTCTTCAGAGTCACTTTGCAGGGGCTGGCGAAGCTGCTCCCATCCACGTACAGCTCCCAGTCTACTGATGTTTAAGGATGCTCTCAGAAGTTGGGCTCACTAGAATAAACTGAGTCCAATACTTTTACACGGTTTGTTTAATTGGGCCCTCTGATACCAGGAGCAAGGTGGCGGGGTTTAGCGTGTTGCAAACTTCAGTGATTATGCAGGCATTTTCACAGAGCAAGCTTTGGTATCTAGTTAGTCTAGCATTCATTAGCTAATGGTGTCTTTTGGTATTTATTAAAATTACCACAACATGGGGGGACTTTATGTTTAGGTTTTGCCTAAGCATTAGCTTATCTGCTTCTTGTGCTAACAGGGCCATTGCTGCCAGGGCCCTTGGACATGGGGGCCAGCCTTTGGAAACCCTGTCTAGTTGTTTTGAGAGATAGGCCACTGGCCTTGGCCAGGACCCTACAGTCTGGGTTAAAACTCCAACTGCTATTTTTTCTCTTTCTGACACATAGAGTGTAAAGAGTTTCGTCAGGTCAGGTAACCTCAGGGCTGGGGCCAACATGAGTTTATCTTTTTAACTCATGAAAAGCTTGTTGCTGTTGGTTGTAATAGATGTAGTTTATCTAATCTACATTTTTATTGACTGTCATCTACCAAAATATTGACTTAAATCTTGTAACTATTTGATTTCAAGCTTTAAATTAATCTGGTATTCCTTGCGGGTCTCCAATTGCATCTAAATAGATGTGAGAGTTGAAAGACCTATAAGGGGATTCTCTTGCTTTACGATGTCTTATTATTATTTTTCTCCTCTGATTGATGAAATGCCAGGGTGAAAGGGATAGCCAAATGGACTAAAGCACAAGTGCCACTCTAGTTATTTGACAGAGTGCCCAGTAAAGGTCCACCACAGTACTACCACAAATCCGCTTGGGGATGAACAAGGGCTGACTGATTGATAAGCTCTTGAAAATTCTTAAGCTCACTGAATCCCTTCAGGTCTCCAAGGAATGCTAAGTCTCCTCCCTGCCATGAGAGACACAAAGTGAACTTAGTGTTGGGAGACTGAAGCTGGATGGCCCTCGGGGGCTGACCCACAGGGACTTTGGGATATAGCAGAGAGAGCTTGGCATGACTTATTACTCCAGGCTGTAGAATCCTGGAAAAGAGTTACCATGCAGCCCACGCCTGGTTGACTGCAGGACCGCCTTAGTGGAAGGGGGACAATCAGGGCCTCTGGCCTGCCATGTGCACAAGCATAACAATTACTTTTGTTTAATGTGCAGATGGAATATTTGATTCATTTTAACCAGGCATTTGCATCTGGATATGCTGTCTTAATTGCTAAAGTTTGTTTTAAGTCTTTAACTTCTATGATCCTCTAGTAAAATGAATGTTTCCTTTAGCACCTATCTTTATTCATTTTTTGACTACAGAAAGCTAAACACCATTTTATATTTAACAATGCTTCCTGTATGACTTTTACACCAGATAAGCTAAATTTTACCTTTATATTAGTGTGTCATCAACGTTAAACTTAATTTTAATAAAACCTTGTAGACATATTTATCCAGTTTTTCATGTTTGATCATAAGATTTTATAGACTCTTTTTAACCTATTATAATTTTTGTTCAAGAGCAGGTTGATGCTTTAAGAAAAACCTGTTGCATTTTTACTTTAATGTCCAGTTCACAGAAAAACTGGACGATACCTTTTTAACTTTAGCTAATATGTTTACACACAGAATTTTCTTTACAATTAACATTTTAAAACTTGCTTAAACTTTCAAAACAATAACTTTTTTAACCTTTTAATGTAGGTAAAAATCCACATTCTTATGCCTCCTTATAATCTTTTTACCAAAGATAAATTTTACTTTTCTTATGAGCCTTGCACATAAACTGTTTCTTCAATAGTACTCAGGAGGCCTTATTATTTTTAAATTATACAACATTTTTTGTATAAAATATTTTTATAACTTTTTTTCTTTTACGACTTTTGCAGACAATTTTTCGACATGTCTCAACTTTCTGACTTATTACAAACATTTTTTTCTTTAAACAACCAGTTAATTTATTTCAGGACAAGAATTTACCATATAACATTATTTTTATATAAATTCTGCCTCCCCCCTTTTTTCTCTTTCTTGAAATTTTTTAACATAGTTCCTAGTGGGGTGGGCGTCTTTGTGCCTGACCTATACTTCTTCGAGACAAAACACCACACTCCCACCACACGCACACCACAAAAAAAAAAAAACAAGTAAAAAGGGCACACACACACTTCTGCAGTTTACACCAAACCAAAATCAGAGTGTCCAGAAATCCAAGCCAGGTCAAAATCAAAACCAAAGTATCAAGCAGTCTAAGTCAAGCCAAAAACAAAAACCAAAGTGCCGGTACAGGCACACGGTGGGTGATCAGGCCATGCTTCCACTCAAATGGAGTGGGCAAGTTCCCAACACCAGTCCTCTCAAGCAATTCAAACCAAGTCAAAACCAAAACCAACACCAAAGTGCCAATAAAGGCACACTGTGGGTGATCAGGCCACACTTCCACTCAAATGGAGTGGGCAAGTTCCCAACACCAGTCCTCTCAAGCAATTCAAACCAAGTCAAAACCAAAACCAACACCAAAGTGCCAATGAAGGCATGCTGTGGGTGATCAGGCCACACTTCCACTCAAATGGAGTGGGCAAGTTCCAAAGACTAGTCTTACCAAGTTTCTGATGTCTGGACTCCAAGTGTCAGTTCCTTCCCGGTGTTCAGCCACTGTGTTAATCCTCTGTGGGGGCCTGCTACGTGCTGCTCTGGCGAGGCATCCCACCAGGGCAATTGCCTACCCAGGAGCACTCTTTGGATCACGTTACTCAGGCTGGCTGGAGTCCCCAGCAGGGATGCTCCACAGGGCAGGCCTAAGCTGCCTAAGGGGCTGCCTCGGCTGTCCATCAGTCACCTTGCTTTGGGGTCAGAGAACCAAGAAATGTAGCAGGATGAGCTGCAGACAAAACCTCTCAGACACTGAGTTGTAGAAGGAAGGGCTTTATTCAGTTGGGAGCATCGGCAAGCTACTGCCTTAAAATCCGAGCTCCCCAAGTGCACAATTTCTGTCCCTTTTAAGAGCTCACAACACTAAAGATTTCACATAAAGGGTGGTGATTGATTTGAGCGAGCAAGGGGTACGTGACAGGGGCTGCATGCACCGGTGGTCAGAGTGAAACAGAACAGAGCAGGGAGTTTCACAATGTTCTTTTATACAATGCTGGGAATCTATGGATAACATCGGTTTCTGAGTCATGAGTTGATTTTTAACTACTAGGTTTAGGCCAGGCAGGTCCAGGCCCAGTTTTGGGCCTGGCGCCGGGCTTCCTGTCTTTGGTTTCACTTCCTTGTTTTTCTTAAAACAGGTACTGAGTATAAAACAATATAAAACAATATGAGAGGGTCTCTCTCTTCCCTCACTGTGAAGAGAAGTGGTGGTTCAAGGAAAGGAACAACTGTACAGAGACAATGCTACAAGCTGAGTCTGGAAGGATAAGTAGGAATAATAGAAAACAAGTTATTTTTTTCTCCTTATCAATGAGGGGTAGTATAAAACAGCAAACCTTCATAATTGACTCAAACGTAATCCCCCAAACTTTAAACCCACCCACCACCCCTCTCAATGTCAAGGCATCAACATTTATATCAAAGAAAGGTATCAACCAACTGAGTTCTGCCACTTTTCAATGTTACCTACAGAGTCACTAGTAAGGTTAACAAACTCTCATCAGAGTGAGATAAGAGGGTCAACCTAATAATAACTTTCTGATTTGCTATGGTGGAGCAATGATAAGTAGCCAATTGCCTGACTTTAAGTTTTCTTAATTATCTAACTTTAACATCGACAAAACATTTATATGTAAGAACACAATAGCAAATGCAATAAATTCTTAGAGTTAGGAGTGTATCTGCAAACAATCAGGTATGAACAAACCTCTACTCCACCAAGGGATACAGAAATAAAAGACATGACCTTTCTGTCAAAGAAGCAGAAACCTAATTGCAATGCCTGGAGTGTTTTAAATGGCTAACTATAATTTTAAAAATCTCTTTTCTATAATTCTGACATGACAAATATGTAACATTTAAATGAGAAAAGAATAAGGACAACGCTATGCTTTATTGCTCAGTAAATGTATGCTTTCTTCATTTTTCACTGCAGTCTACAAATAAGTATAAAACTTTTTCTCATTTGCTTTATATTAGTCATAGTATATACGGAGATACAAAAATAGTTGGCATAATCCCTGACTTTGCAATTATATTTTATTTTCATTTTAATAAATTTTATTTTTTAGAATATTCATTGGTGATGTGGAAATAACTGTGGGAAAAGACTCAAACACACTTTTTTTTCTATCATCACATTTTCTTTCAACCTCAAAGAAAAGCCTTCCTCAATTTTAAAAACTCGTTCAGAGAAAATTTTTTGAAGCTTTTTTTTAACCAATAAATAGCAAGCTGTGAGATAATATTAAATATTTGGAATATTTTTAGCTTGATTTAACTCACCCAAAACTCTTAAGATTATTATAAGCATGTAATGGTTATGTTTAGTTTATGGTTAGTTTCTTAAATGGAGTTTAAAGACATTGCAATTTTTAATTTTTAAATAGGACTATATATATGGTAGATGTAAGAGTCAGGGTTCTCCAGAGGGACAGAACTAATAGGATAGATGTTTATATGAAGGGAGTTTATTAAGGAGAATTAATTCACACCACACGATCACACAGTAAAGTCCCACATAGGCCGTCTGCAAGTTGAGGAGAAAGGAAGCCAGTGGTGGATCAGTCTGAGTTCCAAAACCTCAAAAGTAGGGAAGCCAACAGTCCAGCCTTCAGTCTGTGGCCAAAGGCCTGACAGCCCCTGGCAAACTACTGGTGTAAGTCCAAAAGTCCAAAAGCCGAAGATCTTGGAGTCTGATGTTTGAGGGCAGGAAGCATCCAGCACAGAAAAAAGATGAAGGCCAGAAGACTCAGCAAATCTGCTCTTCCATCTTCTGCTGCCTGCTTTATTCTAAGCACGCTGGCAGCTGCAGTAGTTGATACCCACCCAGATGGCAGGTAGGTCTGCCTCTCGTAGTCCACTGACTCAAATGTTAATCTCCTTTGGCAACACCCTCACAGACATACCCAGGGACAATACTTTGCATCCTTCAATCCAATCAAGTTTACACTCAATATTAACCATCACAGTAGATAAGAAAATTTCCTGTGTTGTTCACCTGTAATGAATGGGCTTAAAAAGAGGCTGATGATTGAAACCTTTTACTATTTCAAATTGAGAAAGAAATGAGATTTTCTATGCTATTACATTATTCTTCTATTAGCAAAACTTCCAAAGTAAATTATGTCAGGAGGCCATAATCCAATTCTTCCTAAATTAAAGTTGATAGAAGCACAGAATATTTTTGAGTTGGAATGTATGCCAGAATTACTTAGTGATTTATAAGTGGGAAAGCTGAGAACCAGGAAGGTTAGATACCTAAATCTTATTTGTGTAGGTTTATACCTATGCACTAAGTTTCTCCAGCATATCATGATTCGTGGTATTATCTTATCACCATCAGTCATTTTGTGTTTTGTCTTTTCAGCCATAAAAATTTTTTGTTTAGGGACAGAGACGAATAAATCTTTTCCTTGACTGAACTTGAATATACCATTTCCACTCAAGACTCTAGAAAATCAGATTTCACTGGTGGTCCCATGACCTGAAAGAGTGGCCCTGTCACCATCTTATTCCACACCAACCTGGTTTTCTTTGTTGGTTCTCCCTGAGATTTTAGGAAGACAAGCACAGCAGGTGGTACCATCCACAGTTCACCCATCTACCTTGAGTAAGCTTGGCAAGTACATTTATTCAGTCTGCAGTGACCTCTGCAGTGACCCTGGGGCTGTTTCAGTGAATGCTGCTTTTGTGGCTCAGGTGCTGTCCTAGAAGTTAGTTGTCAATGAACCTCAGGTAAAGTAACTGAGGGAGAGACATAAGCAGATTTAGTAAACTGTTTAAATATTCCAAGCCTAACATTTTCTGAATTTTAAATAACTACACATAATTTTCTTTGTCTTCAGCATAGTACAGATCAAGCATAAGAAATGCATCAGGAGTGAATTAAGCCAATTGCTGAAACGTGGCTGCACTTTGTTGGTAATAGAGAAAATATATGATGGCATGGTCAACATTCAAATGAGACGTAGAACAAACCCTGAGTTAGTCACATTCTGATCTTTTTTTTCCCCCCTGAATAGTTATTTTTTCTTTTCTACAAACATCTATTTTGCAACTCTGCTGGCTTTGTCCTTTTTCTTAATCTTGAGGCAGGTACATTGGGAAGCAAGATATTCCAGTCATTTCTGCAGCTTTTTTATTCATCTCCCGGTGGGTGGATGAGAGCTATGCTGTAGCCTCCAGGGCTCAACAGATCTTTTCTCTTCTCTTCTCTCCACCCTCTCTCTCTAGGATCAATCAGGGATTGATGAGTACATGGTAAAAGAAAAAAAAAAAATCCTGGGTATTTTTTTCTACCATACTTCTAATTGCATTTGTTTTGTCACTCTTAGGACTACCAAGAAGCCTCCAATTTGGAACAATTCGTAACTCGGTTTTTATTGAAGGAAACCCTGAATCAGCTGCAGTCTCTCCAGAATTCCCTGGAATGTGCCATGGAAACTACTGAGGAGCAAACCCGTCAAGAAAGGCAATTTACATGTTTTCACCTGATGTCTGCTTGGTGACTCTATGTTCATGAAAAAACAATTGAGAGGCATTGTACTTATACTAGCGAAAACTAAAAACAAGAATTGATATATTTAAAACGAATGACGGTGACCTCCACTGGTTGCTTGCCTTATTATTTGCCTCTAAAAAGACCATTCCACTTTTTCTTTTACTGTCAGTCATTTAGTCAACTCTATCTATCTATCTATCTATCTATCTATCTATCTATCTATCTATCTTTTTTTTTTTTGAGACAGAGTCTCACTTTGTCACCCAGGCTTCAGTGCAGTGGCACGATCTTGGCTCACTGCAAACTCTGCCTCCTGGGTTCAAGCAATTCTTGTGCATCAGCCTCCCGAGTAGCTGGGATTACAGGCACATACCACTACGCCCAGCGAATTTATTGTATGTTTTAGTAGAGACGGGGTTTCACTATGTTGATCAGACTGGTCTTAAACTCCCAACCTCAGGTGATCCTCCCACCTTGGCCTCCCAAAGTGCTGGGATTACAGGTGTGAGCCACCAAGCCCAGCCGACTCAACAAATTTTAATTGAAAATTTAGTAGATGGAGAAGACTTTAAAATATTATGAATAATATAAAGACACATTCAACATAATGTCAATCCTTAAGAAGGCCTAAGTCTATCATATAAATAAGACATGAAAACAAAAACTATACTGCAAGGAACAAAGTGATAATAAATACCACAGAGAAGAGGAAATACATTGCCAATGGTTTTCAGAGTAGTAAAAGATTAAATATGGATAGAGGGATGGAAGGATGAGAAAGTCAATTTCATGGAGTTCTCTATTTGAGCTTGTCTTGCAAAATCAAGAGATCAGTGAAAAAGCCTGATGGGAAGACAAGACTTGAACTGGACCTGTAGGATGAATTTGAATGGCAGAATGAGAGTCTCTCTAGAGGGATCCATCTCACCCATCTCCTGTTACCCACCTGTCATCTGGCTCACTTCTCTTTGGTTGTCTGGTCACTGATTGGACAGTAATTTCTCTGGGAAGCCTTCACTGCTCATTCATACCTCCCACTTCACTACCATGTATTCCCATAGTGCCCTCTATTTATATCTACTTATCTCAGCCCCTTCCTTGTTAATTTGGTGTAATTTTGAAAATGTGGAAATGATGGGAAAGACCCTTACAGACTACATGAACCTGGATATACTGGGGTGACCTGAGAATTCAGTAAGCCTAATTATTTCAGGAAATGGAGAAAAGTGAATGATAGAAATTATTTCAAAATTATATGCCACCAATAGGTATCACTGAGAAAATAAGTGGTCATATTGCAATAGCTATATAAATAAAGACACTAATGCTTAAGAGAAACCTATACTAAAAATGTGTAGGGCAGACATCAAGGCAATCCCAGCCAACAGTTGATATTTTTCTGAGTTGTCATTGCTCATATCTTGCAAGTTAGAGAAGCTTGCAAAGCTCTTGCTCTTGGGGCATATTTTGGTGGATGTGTTACTTTAAACTTATAGATGTGCTTTATCTAACTTTTACATCTTAAATTAGAGAGAAGGAAACAGTAAGTTTTCTGAACAGGCTGATAATAGACTACCCTGTAAGACCAATTTTCCTGAACAAATTAACTGATACATAATTATTCAGACATCTCCAAAATAGTGGAATTTTCAACCATGTGTTTACAATGTCAAAATGAGTGAGCACCACCAAATTCTTATAAAAAAGCCTGTAATTCCAGAATCTAATGAGCCCATGCAGCTGATTATCACAGCGAAGTACTCTTCAGTGGATCTGTGAAGCATTCTCTACATCATAAACTTCCTGTTTTCACTGCATTGGGTGATTCCATACCAAATGGCAAAGTGTAACAATTCACTTTAGAAAAGCAAAACCCACCTCCTCAGCTTTGAGCAGAGGATAACTGAATGTCTTGAAGCACAGTGAAATTGATTTCATGTTCCTAATGAGAAAAATGAGGCCTCCTGTGTTGTTTCTTTTGTTTGGACTTTCTGGAAATAAAATGGGAACTCCCTTTTTAGAATCAGTCATCTGCCACCTGAGAAGAGGCTTGAAAAAGTGCTCTATTCCCCTTCTTCACCTGCACTTTTGTTTTTTTCTACAGTCATCCCCTGCAAACTTGTGCTCTGCATTTACCACCATGCAGTGAATGTTTAATGAACAACAGTTCTTTGTGTTAGGCCACAGGCTAGCCTTGAACTCTTGTGACTGCTGCCAGCAGCTGCCTAGCAGCTGTGCTTAATGAGAAGGAGCATGACAATATAGACTTTAAGGAAAGTAGAAGACACTAGAGGATTAATGAACCTTTTTCTTCTGGATTTCTCACTCAAAAACAGCTTCAAATTATGGGAAAAGTTACACCTCTGACTGCAGTTTAAGGGGTGCTATTGTATGGCATTTGACTAAGACATCCAGGAATGACCAAATCCCACCCCACATCTGTGATACTCCCCCTGAGAGGTTTATAAAGAAATACATAAATAAGCAAACAGAAAATAAGGTACCACTGTGGACTTATGCCCATAATATCTGATGAACCATACTGAAGCACGTGAATTAGGCCCAAACCTAAAGGGGCTGTGTCTCCTCTCTCAAGGTTGTATCTTCCTATCAGCTGGCCACCAAAATTGGGGAGAGCCCTGGGACCTTCATCAGTGAGGAAAAGATAGAGAAAGGAAAACTATACCTTTCCTACGATGTCAATTAAGAGACCAGTGAAAAAGCCTGATGGGAAGACAAGACTCTAACTGGACATTTAGGATGAATTTGAATGGCAGAATGAGATTCTCTCTAGAGGGATCCGCCTCACCCACCTCATGTTACCCATCTCTCATCTGGCTCACTTCTGCTTGCCTGTCTTGTCACTGATTGGACAGTACTTTCTCTGGGAAGCCTTCACTGCTCATTTATACTTCCCACCTCACTACTATGTATTCCCATAGTGCCCTCTTTTATATCTACTTATCTCAGCCCCTTCCTTGTTTATCTCCCCCATTAGATACTGAGTTTTTAGATGGCATAGACTTTGCATAAGTCCCCTCTACTTACTACAACTGCATGGCAAACATGAAAGTGAATGAATGAAAGGAATTCTAGGTGAAAGGAGTGCTGCAGAGAAGCAGTTGGTGAGGACCCAGGACACTGAGGAGACCAATCTAACAGTCATCTGGGGTTCAGAAAGATCTTAAAAGCTAGACAGATGCAAACAAAAATTCACCAGTTTTTTGTTTGTTTGTTTGTTTGTTTGTTTTGAGACAAAGTCTCACTCTGTCACCCAGGCTGGAGTGCAATGAGGCAAAATCGGTTCGCTGCAACTTCCGCTTCCCGAGTTCAAGCAATTCTCCTGTCTCAGCCTCCTGAGTAACTGGGACTACAGGCACCCACCACCACGCCCAGCTAATTTTTGTATTTTTAGTACAGATACGGTTTCACCATATCAGCCAGGCTGGACTCGAACTCCTGACCTCAGGTGATCTACCTGCGTTGGCCTCCAAAGTGCTGGGATTACAGGCTTGAGTCACCATGCCCAGCCAATTCATCAGTATTTTATGTTAGAAAGGAAGATTTTGGGCCGGGCGCGGTGGCTCAAGCCTGTAATCCCAGCACTTTGGGAGGCCGAGACGGGTGGATCACGAGGTCAGGAGATCGAGACCATCCTGGCTAACACAGTGAAACCCCGTCTCTACTAAAAAAATACAAAAAAACTAGCCAGGCAAGGTGGCGGGCGCCTGTAGTCCCAGCTACTCGGGAGGCTGAGGCAGGAGAATGGCCTGAACCCGGGAGGCGGAGCTTGCAGTGAGCTGAGATCCGGCCACTGCACTCCAGCAAGGGGGACAGAGTGAGACTCCGTCTCAAAAAAAAAAAAAAAAAAAGAAAGGAAGATTTTGTGATGCCCTTCACAGTCAAGAAGTTACAACCTGCTGGTCAGGCATGATGGCTCACGCCTGTAATCTCTGCACTTTAGGAGGCCAAGGCAGGTGGATCACCTGAGGACAGGAGTTCGAGACCAGCCTGGCCAACATGATGAAACCCCGTCTCTACTAAAAATACAAAAAATTAGCCGGGTGTGGTGGCAGATAGCTGTAATCCCAGCTACTAGGGAGGCTGAGGCAGGAGAATCACTTGAACCCAGGAGGCGGAGGTTGCAGTAAGCAGAGATTGCGCCACTGCACTCCAGCCTGACAACAAGAGCGAAACTCTATTTCAAAATAAATAAATACATAAATAGTTGCAACCTGCAGGTATCATTAAAATCTCCAGCCTTGTGATAATTTGCTTTCCTTTCAGCATCAACATTACCTTGGGATTTAATATTTGTGAAACCTAGGGATACAAAGACTCCTTGGAATATAGCAAATTTAGGGAAGTCATCTATTCCATCTCTCAGCCCCAGGGGAGAATCACACAGTATCATTCATCCTGCAGTAATGAGGTAGACATGCCATGTTGGGCAAAATGTCTGTGTCTATTCACGTGAAAATGGATAATTGAGAGAGAAGGGATGTATACAGCTGGAATGCCACAGAGGTGGAATTTCCAGATGGCATGCTACAACACTCTTTGTGTCTGCCCTGGCAAACTGACTAAATGTGAATTACATTAATCCCATGTGTTCAGAAAATACCTATAGCTAATGACAAGAATAATAAGTATGTCATATGGAAGTTTCCCTCTAGAGGTCCCCTGTTCTCTTACATAAACCTCTCTTCCTCACAAACTAAATTTCTGGGAACACAGTTTTCATTATATATGGATTTCCTTTTTATAAAGGAATCTGCAAATTTGCTCTATTTCCCAAAGTTTTTCTATATCCAGGAATGTAATTAATTGTTTCTTGACTTGAAAGTTATTTTTCTCTAGGCCGGGCGCGGTGGCTCAAGCCTGTAATCCCAGCACTTTGGGAGGCCGAGGTGGGTGGATCACGAGGTCAGGAGATCGAGACCATCCTGCTTAACACGGTGAAACCCCGTCTCTACTAAAAATACAAAAAACTAGCCGGGCGTGGTGGCGGGCACCTGTAGTCCCAGCTACTCGGAGGCTGAGGCGGGAGAATGGCGTGAACCCGGGAGGTGGAGCTTGCAGTGAGCTGAGATCGGGCCACTGCACTCCAGCCTGGGCCACACAGCGAGACTCCGTCTCAAAAAAAAAAAAAAAAAAAAAAGAAAGTTATTTTTCTCCTTTTGATAGTTGTCTATTATAGAAGTAAGGAACAGCTTTAATTTCACTTACAGGTGGTTATAAAAGTTTAGACAGCTTAGATTTCCTTAGCTTGAATGTAGAGAAGGATTGCTCTAATCACCTACCCCCCTGACCACCAAAGCTGCTAAAAACTTGGAATTTTTTTTTTTTTTTTTTTTTTTTTGGGAGATGGAGTCTCACTTTGTCACCCATGATGTAGTGCAGTGGCATGATCTCGGCTCACTGCAACCTCCACCTCCCAGTTTCAAGCAATTCTCCTGCCTCAGCCTCCAAAGTAGCTGGGATTACAGGCATCTGCCACCACGCCCGGCAAATTTTTGTATTTTTAGTAGAGACGGGGTTTCACTGGGTTGGCCAAGCTGGTCTCGGACTCTTGACCTCAGGTGATCCCCCTGCCTCAGCCTCCCAAAGTGCTGGGATTACAGGTGTGAGCCACTGTGCCTGGCCAAGAACTTGGATTTTTTTATACCGTAGAAAAATTCATAGGGAGATTTAGTTAAAGATTGAAGATTAAACATATAATTTCTTTTGCTCTCTCTCTAAACCCTTCAAAACATTATATTAAAAGTACCTGGATAAAAGGAGGCATTAACCTGCAAAAATAAGAATAGAAGAAGAGCCAAAGGGACAGAAACTTGGAACGTGGAGAGGGGAATCTAGTGGAAGTTGATTTAGAAGCTCTGAGAAAGCTGAAACTGAAGCAGGCAATGTAAGAAGCCAAGATACAATATATTTGGTATCACAGAACCTCAGAAAAGCTCAAAACTTGGCTGTCCCATGTGGAACTGAAAATGACGGTGAAGGTAGGGCTGATATATTGCTGGAAGCTCCACCCAGTGCTATCTAGTGACTGCTCCTACCTGATCCTTGAAGAACCCCAGAAATAATCTGTCTGGAGAAGGTGAGCAGATGTATACCTGGCACAGCTGATAGGGCACAATACTAACAAAGGAGACACTAACTGAAAGTTGACATATTGAAGAGTGAGATGTGAAATCTCCTTCATATATTGTACTCCCAGAGTACTAACAACAGGGCTCAGACCCTCCAGTTGGGGCATGCTTCTTTGAGGGATGTAATTAATCCCAGAGAAAATACTTAACAATGCCAATGGTCAGGGTTCCCTGAAGAATAGGCCCGGTCAGGCCACTTTACAGTGAAAACTGCAAGTTGGCAATCCCTGCCACAAACAAAGAGGTTCCAGTCAGACTTGTAGTTCTTCCTTCTAAAATGTGTGGGGTCAACCAAAAGGACAAATCAAACACAAGAAAAGAAACTTGGAAGAAGCAGATAATCCAGAGAGCAGACAAAAACTTTCAAAAGGTTTTCAATACCTTCAAAAACTAAAGAAAAGATACTGCATTTATGAATTAAGGATAGAATGCTTTAAAAATAAGATTCAAAGCACACAAAAGAGGTCTTGGAAATTATGATTGCAAAAATTACATTCTCTGAAGAAGGTTGAAATATAAAAGTGTGAGGAAATCTCCACAAAGAGGTGAAATATAGGAAATAAGGAAACTAGAGTCTCAGTCCAAGAGGTCTACTGTTTGTAAAATAGCAATTCTGGAAAGAGAACAAAGCAGAAAAATTACCAAAGGAAGAATTTAAGAAAAATAGTCAGAATTGGATATATGTGTCCAGTTTGATAGAACAGACCAAGAGCTCATTATAATGCTAATAAAAGTCAAACACAAAACACACCATTATGAAGTTTCACAATACTGGAAACAAAGACAAGTATCTAAAAACTCCCAGAGAGAAAAACCAGGCCATATGCAAATAATCAAGAAAACACTAGATTTTTCACTAGTGACTCTGGGAGATAGAACACAATGCAGCAAATTTTTCAAAACAATTGGCAGTCTAGAAATCTGTATTCCATAAAACCATCAAAGTAAGGAAGATGTTTATTCATGCAATGTTTCAAGAATTTTACCTTTCATTATACACATTTCTTATGAAGCAATTAGGGGATATTTTCCACCAAAACAAAGGAGTCAACTAAGAAAAAAATGAAATCTAGTAAAAGGCGGATCAGAGGTCATCCAACACAGGAGAAAGGTTAAAGGAATCTTCCCTAGCTGATAGATAATGAAGATTTTTGGATGAGTACATTAATCTTAGATCTGTCTTAAACACAGAAGGATTATATCTTACACAGAAGGGATTATATCTCCTATAAAGAAATCTTGTTGGAGGCAGCTTAAGTATTACATCCTTACAGATTTATCACAGACACTCTCTTTTTCATATATTAAGTGCATATTAATATAATAAACTATTCCCAAGTTTGCCTCATAGACCAAGATGTTTGTTGAAGATCAAGCTACCATATTCACATTCCAACCAGGAAAGAAGATTAAGGAAAGACAAAAGGGCTCCCTTCTAGCTGAATCTGTACTTTTAAGCAGCCTTCATGGAAATTTCTTACAACATTTCCATTTGTATATCATTGGCCTGAGCTTTTCATATTGTGAAGTTTTATAAAGCCTAAAACTAAAAATTATAGACATACCAATTAAGTATGTTATATACTGATAATTTAGGAGGTGTTTACTTTCATATCAGTATATAACATATACTGTATATAGTATATAACATATACTGCATATAATATATATTTTAATATATACTACTTTCATATCATAACATATACTGATATGAAAGTAAACACATGCTAAAAAGTGTTGCCCTTTTGAAAGAGGAGTGGGAATATGATATGGGGGTGAAAGGAGGGAGCTCCTGTTTGTTGAAATAAGATTTATAGAATCATTTGACTCCTAAAAATGTATGGATGTATAGCTTTGATCCAAAAAATTAAAAACTGAATTACAGAAAAAACTCCATAAGTGTTTTCAAACTAAACAAAATACAATAGCTGCATACACATGTTTTTCCATTGAAGGCTGACCAACAAAGCAAAAAAGCCTGCCTTAAATTACAGTTTTTACTCAGAATTTTAAGAATAAAGAAAGCTCAGAATTCTCTTTCTTAGGTTCACATACTGTAGTACCAAATTATGTTGGGTTTCTAGAGCGTTTACAAGCAGTCATTCTCATAAGTTTTCATTCCACTGCACTAGAAAACCTTTGTGACTGACGCATGAAGATCTGTTCCCTGAGGGAAGAGACTGAAGCACTAACGTTAAGGTTAAATGTTATCTCTGTTGATTAAGGCAAGGGCCAGCCAAGCCAGAAGTCCTGTCAATTCAATGGCCTGGAAAACGATCAAGCCGCCGAATCCAGAGACACAACAGCTTCTCCCCAAACAGCCCTCAGTTTAATGTCAGCGGTCCAGGTAACACACCCTTCATTTGTTTTTCTTTGTCCAAGTCGTTTATCTTGTGTTTTCCAATTGATTATTTTAACAAACAACAGATAAGACAATAGTAATGGAACACTTTCCTTATACCAAGTAAGTTTGAGACGAAAGCAGTGAAGAGTGTAGGGTATGAAGAACTGGGGTGGTGAGCCTAAAATCAGCACGGTCAGAATCCTAGCAGTTGTTCCTGGAAAGCACACAGAGAGATGGTGAACAGGGAAGGCAGTAGTTCCATCAGCTAGCATCTAAAAGACTTGACGGCTATAAGAACTCCCCATCATCTTGAAATAAAGAGGCTCTACCGTAATATGCTCTAGATCTCCAAGCCTCCCTAAGCATATCCTAAGTTCATTTGGGGAAAGGATCCTTGTTTTCATGATAGGATTAGTCATAGCTGGTATTTTTGAAGTTTGTAATGTGATGTAAGATTTACTGGGCTAAACCATACTCGTAATTGTTAGGTTATTAAATTTTAACTGTGTCACTTATAACCATTTTTAAATCAATTTGAAATATGCAAACTCATGTTGCTAAATATTGGAGTAATTTTTATAAAGCATGCATATATACATGTACATGTGTCACTTGAACATGTCATTTTAACACAAATGAGTCTTTAAATATCTAATATTCAGAAAATCAAGGTATAAGCTATATTTTATATTTTCACCAACTGTACTTGAACAATTTCAGAGTATTTTCATGAATAAAGCCTTATTTTATCTTGACACCTGATAAAATAGATGTTAATTTCCCTATTTCTCCATTTAACAGGTAAGGAAACAAGCCTGGGAAGTTAAATGATTTGTCCAAGGTCATATGGAATATTAGTCCATTTTTATTGTGAAGCAACCTTAAAATCTTGATGGTTACACTCATAGATACTTGTTTTTCTCTCTCATGAGTCTATGGTTGGTGATTTGGGCAATTTCAGTTGGATGTGGTTCCAGGCTGTATGTAGGTTGAGATTGGCCCCACTCTTCATGTAGCCTCCTTCTGGAATAAGCAGCAACTGGAGCATTTTCTTTTCCTAGTCCAGCCCAAAATTATACATGCATATTAAAAACCATTGTTTTATGTACTGTGTGCATCTTGTCTGCTATTTCTCTACTGGCCAAACAAGTCACATGTCAAGCACAGTAACAATGGGAAGGGAAATGTGCTTCATCCACTATAATAGGAGATACTGCAAAGTTGTGGTGCACGGGTATATACAGATACTTCTATAACAGGAAAAAAGTGAAGAATTGGGAAAAATAATACGATCTACCATATGCAACTAGAAAATGACAATGCAAAGCTCCGGAAGTAACATATAGATTGTTCTTTCCATTTTAACCTTTAGAAAATAGTCCAAAATATCTTTCCTTGGGCCTTTGATGTGACAGCCACCTTAAATTATTTTGGGAATAACCCAGATTAGAAATATTGTATTAGAATTTTAAAAAATATAAATTTTATTAATATATTTATAATATTTTCTCCAATCAGCCCCTTTCTTTTTTCTCTCTCTCTCTTCTATTTTTTTTTTTTTGTAGCCACTTCTTTGTGGCAACACCAATGCACATTTTTACATCATAATTTGGTGGGTTTTGAAAGGTGCTGCCTCCAAGAAGGCAGGTGGAGAAGTAAATTCTGATGACATCACTCTCCCTTTATAATTTAGTTCTTGTCTTTATTGTATTCAAAGCTAACACAAGGCTTTATAGTCTTGAATTCAATCACATTCTTATTTCAAGAAATATTAAACAATACTACTTCAGCAAATGCCTATGAAAACATTTTTATTAAGCTACAATCAGTATACACAAATATGCCAGGATGTTTGTGCACGGGCTCAGATCATAACTCTTCCCTTTGCATAATAATGTTGATAAAAACAATAATAGTAGCAGAACTTCTATAATGTTTAACTTGGTACTAGATACACCCACACACACACTACATACCTATAAATACATATGTATGTTTATATCATATATATGAATATAGATCAACAGGCTCCAGTCTGCACTCTTAACCACTATGCCATGATTATAGAGCCCATGTATGTATACTCAAGTTAGTTCCTGGGAAAGGAGACACCAGCTATCTTGCCTTTATGCTTCTTTTTGATCGTAGCAATTTACACCTTGCTATGGTCAGGGATATGATTTCACTGGCTCTTGCCACTGCCCTACAAGTAAGTTTAGAATTGTTGATTGATGCTTTCCTTTTTGCAAAAGAAAACCAACTACATCATGGGGTTTTGTAAATGGCTCAGCAGGATCTTTTCTTTGAATATCAAAGGCCAGATAGACAATTACATAAAAAACAGACCTGTGGAAGTGAACCCCTGGGATGCATGGATCTATGGAAATCAATACCTTAGAAAGCACTCATGAATACATTAAAAAAATGACCTGTCAGTGACACTGCATCCTTCCTTCAGGGTTGAAGGAAAGCTCTGATATAACCAAGTATTTCTTCTCTGTCTAAAGTTTAACATATTGCCCTCATGATTCTCCCTGGCCCCAGGCTTATTAGAAGAAGACAACCAGTGGATGATCCAGATAAATAGACTCCAGAAATTAATTGATAGACTGGAAAAGAAGGTAGGTGCTTTCTTTTCTTTATTCTCTCTTCCACTCTTCAAGATATTCTTACCCAGTATTCCTCATTGCTTTATATCCATGACTGCCCCATAGATAGAATAACAGCCAGGATCCCAATGATTCTATGAATGGTTGCTTGGTAGTTATTTGAGGTTTTTGTTGTTGTTGTTAAATACAGAAGCTTACATTAATTCTTCCCCTACCTCCCACTCCCAATTATATTTAAAACAGGATGTGGAGTTGAGAGTTAAATAAATCTATTGCACTGCCTGGCTCTTACATTTTCAAGTGAACTAGGTGACAGTGTGCTTGAATGATGCTAATGACAGCTCTTAGGGATAAGATGGTTGAAGTCTTGAGAATCTTTCAAATTAATTCAGGAAAATGGCAATGCTATCTACTAAAAGATGAGATTCCACACTCAACTTCTGGAAAGTAGCACATTAACCGATGGTTTTGCTATTAAAACTATCTAGGCAAGCAAGTTAGAATGTGATGAAGAGTTCTTTAGAACTATATTTTATGTTCTTAGTTATTGCATTTTTATTAATTTAGTTAGTACCAAGTAGTCCTGTTATTGTAGTGATATTCTCCTTAAACATCTTTGATGGGAGAGACAACTTTTGTCAATCAGTAAGAAAAAAATGTGTTTTCTGCACATGTCAGCCACCAAGTGAGAAACATTTATGTTTGTGTCAGCACTGACTTTGAAGAAAACAATTGTCTACTAATAAAACTAAGCTGTTCTCCTAAAAAGAGAGAGCGAGAGAGATAACACACTTTTTAAAAATTATGTGGTAGCACAGAGTGAGATTCATAGTTCATGGTCAGTAAGTATTTTAATGACTGACCGAGACATGCTAAAGGAATGGATCAGATGTTAAAATCTATCCATGCTTACCTGATGGGTTGATCACTGTGACCTGGGGTGCTCAGGAAGGACTTCGTGTGGCAGGAAGAGTTCAAGTGGGGCCTTAAAAATGGTGACTTAATTTAAAATTTTATTGCAAACAACATAAATTATTTCTCTAATAAAAAAGAGTTTTCTGGAAGAATATGGAAATTCTCATAGAATCAACAGATAGTCCAGAGGTCTGAATTTGGAAAAGTCAGAAGACAAGATAACCCTAGAGATCTAAATAGCAAGAAATACTCAACAGTCTCTGAAGTTACCTCCACTGGAATAAATGAGTTCCTACCATTTCCAGTCTGCTGGCCTTCTGTTCAAAATTCCACTTCCCAGAAGGAAGAACCTGGTTGGTCGTGGCAGGGTTGCATTGCTGGCCTCCTGGATAGGGGAGGGGGAAAAGTCTTGATAACAATCCCAGAGCACAGTATAGAGAGAAGAAGAGATAATTCAGTGAAAAGAAAATGTATTGTCATTAAAGTTGGAATAAACTCTGATCAGCTAACAAACAAAACAAGGAAACTAATATTTGCTATGGAGAAGTAAAATTTCAGTAGAGGGCAACTGGAAAGGGCATTCAGGTAAGGTGATGGCATGAGCAAGGTTCAGTAGATTGGCCTGGTTGAGAGTCTTTCATGTAGGGGAGTAGTAACAAATAAGGTTATATGGACAGAAGAGGGCCAGATTATGGATAGCCTCAAATAACAGTCTAAGGAATTTGGACTTGGAAACAACAGAAGGCATTTATTATTTTTTAACAGGTAAGTGAAAAACAAAACAAAACAAAAATCCTTTAGATAGGAAATTGGGCAGCAATATGCAAAGTGAATTAAAACAAATGCAAAATGAGTTAAAACAAGAAAAATGAGGCTCAGAGACACCAGAGCCAGCTCAGAAAATGGCATTGAAGAACAGGTTTGTGCAACTGAACCCAGTGAAGTCAGGTATGATAAGAGATGGGCCTATATTAAGCTAATGCGTGAGAAGAAAATGGCAGTTTGAAACACTTGAAGTGAAATTAACAGCACTATTGAACCGGTTAAGGACAGGAGGAGCTCAAATAAGAATCTGAGGATTGGAGCCTGTGTTTCTGAAATAATTATACCATTAACAGAAAAGGAAGAGACACATGAGAGATAATTTGTGAGGTAAGGTGAGAAGGTGAACCAGTGTTTTCGATGTGTGAATTTCAAGGTACAATGGAACACTCAGGCAGAAATACCTAGTTAGATATTAGTAGGAGAGAAGTCAGGCCAACAGGTTAAGGTCTCTAGACTTACTCCACAAAGATGAACCCTCAAGTCCTGAGGATGGGTAAGGTCTCTGAAAAGGAGATTCTGTGCAAGAGCCAAGTTAAGGGGAAACAACCCTGTAGAGTTCTTGTCCCTCTGCCATGGTGCCTTTATTTGTTAAATGTGTATTGAACACTTACTGGAGCAAATACCTAAACTACTAGCTTGCTGCAAATCAACTTTCCTCCTTTCTTATTTTATTGATATGTGAGCTGAAACTAAAAAGATTTGTAGGAAAAATAGTGGCTATGGAAATTAGTTTTCCAATATTGGAAGATCAAATCCAGGACCTCTATTTGAAAACTAAAGCTTGTTAAAACATAAGGATTCAGTTGCTAAATAAGTCCAGATTCATTTAAAGAATACAAATACCTCCTTTTAACGTTTTGAAATTTTGGACAAAACTATCTTTACTTGGTATCTGAAATTTTTATAGTTATTTTTAAAGGAATGGCCCAATCTTATTTCATACCTTTTTTTCTAACTTTAAATCAAAGTATTGTTACATTTCTTTTTTTCCTAGACTTTTTTCTCCCTCCCTTCCTATAAAAGGGTTTCATTTTGAGGACAGTATCTAAGAGGTTTGCTAAAAGTACATTGTGATGGTTTTCAGCATGGGGCTCCAGCTGTGTGGAGCTCAGTGTGAGCTGTCTTAATGAATGGAGAAGCAGTGCAAGTTCAGTTTTCTTCTACAACTTATTCTATACTGTGCTGATTAGGTTTTTAGAGAAAAACTACCCAATTGCCAAACAGTGGCTGAGTACATGTCATTTCACAGCTGAGTACCTTGTCTCCTGTAGTTGTTAACTTTAGTTTTGATCTTCCCATTAAAAGGAAGTATACCTGCAGTAGAACATATGTTATCTTTTCTCTGCATTCAGTATTTATGATAAATTCTTCCTGCACTGGAACCAAGCCCTATTCCATGCATGTAGGGGAATATAACACTTAGCAATTTCTATAAATAGGTTTCTTCAGGTATTCCTTATATCCATTTCAGCCTCAATGAGAATTTATGGGGATATACTGAGGTTATGTCTCGTGTTTTGCTTGATCCCTGTAGAAAACATCTTTAATGGTTGGGCGCAGTGGCTCATGCCTGTAATCCCAGCACTTTGGGAAGCTGAGGCAAATTGGTCACCTGAGGTCAGGAGTTCAAGACCAGCCTGGCCAACATGGCGAAACCCCATTTCTACTAAAACTACAAAAATTAGCCAGGCGTGGTTGCGTGCGCCTGTAATCCCAGCTACTTCGGAGGCTGAGGCAGGAGAATTGCTTGAACCCAGGGAGTGGAAGCGTCAGTGAGCCGAGATCGTGCCACTTCACTTCAGCCTGAGTCAAAGAGTAAAACTCCGTCTCAAAAAAATAAAATAAAATAAACAAAAGTAAAAACAAAACCAAAAACCCCACCTTTAATGTTAAACAAAACAACAAGGACAACAATAAAAGCTCTTCATTCTTCATTAAGTTTTTAGTGTATCATCAGATCACAGGACATTCTCACTTGAAAGGATGTAATTCAGGATGTCACACTCATACAACTTGTTTTAAGTTTTTCATACCTTAGATCAGGAAAAGTAGAACTGAAAATTGTACCTTAGTTAGTGTCAGGGAAATAGTGGTCAAGGAGATTACTAGGTTACAAGTTTCTATCTGTGGAGTACTTTTTAGTTTTCAATTCACATCTATATACATTACATATAATTTTGCCTTCATGGAAAAGCTATGATTTAGACAGGGCATTTATTCAGCCTTTCATTTATTCAACATTTATTGAGTACCTCCTGTGTGTCAGGTACTATTCCAGCAGTGGAAATACAGCAATGATGAAAAGAATATCCTTGGTCTTTGAAGAGACAGACAAAAAAAGAAAACACACACACACACACACACACACACACACAACAAATCCATGAAACAAGATAATACCAGATAATGGAAAGTGCTATAAAGAAAAGGTAGAGCAATATAATACAGATAGGGGGTTGAAAACTCCAAATGAGTGGTCTGGAAGGTCTCTCTAATAAGGTGATATTCAAGTTGAGATGTGAAAGACAAGAAGAAGCCAGTTATGTAAAGATTTAGGGGTAGAGAATTTACAGCAAAGAAGGAAAAGTGAATCCCACAGAAGTTAAATACCTTGCTGAAAGTTCCACCACAAAAGAACAGCACAGCTAGAGCAACACAGCTCTATCATTAACAGGCATATATTATTTCAGATAGTCTGGATTTCTACAGTTTTCAATTTACTTCTTATCTATTTGAAGAAGTTATTCTACATAATCCTCATTGGAAACAATGCTAGGAGAGCCATTCACAGAATGAAGTTCTCAGAGATGAAGCACTTGGTTTCACTGGGGACATTAGCAGTATTCATTGGTCATCACAGAAGACATTAAGGTCTTAATTCTCAAAAGAAGATATACAAAGGGCCAACAAACATATGAAAAAAATGCTCAACATCACCAGTGATCAGGGAAATGTAAATCAAAACCACAATGTGATACTACCTTTCTCCTGCAAGAAAGGTCATAATCAAAAAAATAATAAAAAAAAATAGATGCTGGCATGGATGTGGTGAACAGGGAACACTTCTACACTGCTGGTGAGAATGTAAACAAGTACAACCACTATGGAAAATAGTGTGGAGACTCCTTAAAGAACTAGAACTAGAACTACCATTTGATCCAGCAATCCCACTACTGGGTATCTACCTGGAGGAAAATAAGTCATTATACAAAAAGGATACTTGCACACACATGTTTATAGCAGCACAATTTTCAATTGCAAAAATGTGGAACCAACCCAAATGCCCATCAATCAATGAGTGGATAAAGAAATTATGGTGTATATATATGATGCAATACTACTTAGCCATAAAAAGGAATGAATTAGTGGCATTTGTAGCAACCTGGATGGGACTGGAGAATATTATTCCAAGTGAAGTAACTCAGGAATAGACAACCAAACATTCTATGTTCTCACTCATAAGTGGGAGCTAAGCTATGAGGATGCAAAGGCATAAGAATGACACAGTAGACTTTGAGGACTCAGGAGAAAAGGGTGGGAGGGGGATGAGGGATAAAAGACTACAAACTGGGTTCAGTGTATACTGCTCAGGTGATTGGTGCACAAAAATCTCACAAATCACCACTCAAGAACTTACCTGTACAACCAAATACCACCTGTTCCCCAAAAACCTATGGAAATAAAAAACTTTTTTAAAGACTTCAAAATCTTTACAGGAGTTCTTCACTTTTAGCAAATATCAATTGTATTTTCATTTACTCTTTAATTCACTTTCTATTTAATAAAGAAAAATTAACACTAGGGTATAAATGTGTTGTAACAATAGACTAATGTTTATAATGATGTCCCAAGAAATGTAGAAATGTGGTAATACTCATTCATAGCAAAATAAAGCAGACTGTTAGGCTTAGTCATTCTGTTTCTTTTTCTTTTGTTTACCTTCCAATCCTTTCCCTCTCTGTTTTTACGTACCTCTCTCTTCCACTTTGCTCTCTAATGGCATCCAGGAAGTAAATTTAAAGCAAAACTTTGAACACGTCTAAAACAGCTTACAATTGATAAATGAGTACAAAGAGTCTTTATTGGAAGAGCTTAGTTTTTAAAAATCTGTATTATTTCATCTTTCAGATAATGAGGTTCTTTTGGTTCAATGTTAGCCACAAGAGAACTATGATTTGAATATATGGCATTTTTTAAAATGATGTAATTTTTTTCTTTTCTGCCATTTCTTCCTCTTATTGAAGGATCTCAAACTTGAACCACTGGAAGAAGAAATTATTGAAGGGAATACTAAATCTGTAAGTATTTTTATCAGGTAAAAATGTTATCAATATGTTCTTTAAAAACATAATTTAATTTCTTCAAAAATTAGTTATCTCAATGAAAAATTGAAAAACTAGTCATATTTCATTTTATATGGTTAAGTCGTGTTGTTTCTACATTATGATTTGTATAAACCTAATACCTACTTCACAGTTTTTGTGAAAGTACCTGGCATGTAATAGGTGCAAAATGAAAATTTTATACGTGTATTAATCAATGAGTTATTGAATAATTGAAGGAATATGACTGGCAGAGAAGGGCAACATTTAAGTTGCATCCTAAACACACTTTGTAAATCCTGCTGTGATGTACACTGGATATACCTGAGCTGAAACCTGGTTCTGTTCATTATTATATTTCCAGCATTCAGCCTAGGGCCAGGCACACTGAAAATGCTCAGAAATAATTTTTCAAAGAATAAATTGATGTTTAGAGAAAAGGGAGCATTTGTATCCCTAGGGATAAGATGTCCATCCAGAGTGGCAGCGCTTTTTGGAAACAGAAGAAAAATGGACAAAGGGATCCTAAAAAGTACATTAAGATGCAACAAAAAGAAGTTAGCAAATAATTAAAAGCAGTACCTACCAAGCTTTATTGTTTACTTTATGTTGAGGCAAACATGCATAGTACATTTGTTTCAGGAAGTTGGATGTTTACATTTACATTTAGTGAAAATTTGGATTTTAAAATCTTGGGTAACTAGGAGAAAAATCATTTTTTAATACCTTAGATGTATTATATACTTTGTAGAAGTCAAAGGATTGTTCACGCATTTATATGAAACCAAGATAGGAAATAACCTTTCATCTCTGAATTGTGCACAAGCACTGACTACAGATAGAAGAAGGTGAGACCCACCTGTGTGTACGGCTCCTGCCCATCTGTTCAAACTCATAATCCAAAGGGATTCTTCAGAGGAAACTTTGTGGGAGTCTCAGAAAAGTTTAATCATGGCTGCTACTGTTAGAATCCTATAGTTATGAATACTTTCCCCCGATAACTTAGATCTGTCATTGCATGTCTAGTGCTTTTATCCCTCCAGAGACAGGGATGTCGTCTGTGTTAATTCATCAAGACCCCAACATTTTAAAATGGTAGGCTTTCATGGGAAAGTGAGAGGAGTGGGTCTTGAGCGTATATACATACCGAGAATAGCGGGTTTGCACAGTCCCGGAGGCTCAGGAATTGTTAACCTTGTGATCATGCATCTGTTATCTTCTCACAGGTGTGCATTAGAGGAAAAACTATACTCCAGACAAAGGAAAAACAAATATAACTTTTCTAATGTTGTGAGAGATAATTGTCTATTCTTAAATAATTTTCTAATGTGAGATTATTTTCTCTCTATAGCTATGAGGAAGAAAATTTGTCTAAGGATTGTTTGTGAAAGGAGGCAGCTATTCCATTTGCAGGTCCCTGAGCAGCCAAAGCCAAGGCCAATTTTAAAAGATCAACACACACAACATTACTAATTCAGTAGTGCATAGAAGTACTTTAAACAAATAAGACTTAAGAAGGTTGTTCAGCTCTCAATATTGTTTAAAAGCAGGAAAGGATATTCCCTATTTCCAGCCTTATATAGAGATGTAACAATCATGCTCTTTGGGAATATACATATAGTAAAGATTTGAATTGGTTTGTTTTTTCAGAAGTAACAATAAGATATTTGTCATTAAAAGTTGTATTTTTTTATTAATGGTAGTAAGTGCGTTACTATAAATTCCTGTAAAACCTCCTATATTCAGAATGATCAAAAGCATTTTTCACTGTTATTTCATAGCTAGTGCTCTAGTGCTCATAATTCTATCCTACCATGTGTTAAATGATTTATCCTGATGCCGAAAACCAGTTTTAGAATTCGTTGAGTAGTGAGGTATTTTTCCTTTTCCATTAGTGAATGCATGAGAACTTGGAAAAATAAATTCTACGACAGAAAGCAAAGAATAAATTTGTATTACACTTGGTTTTTGTAATGCTGATCTTTATTGATCCTTTGCTATGTGCCAAGTGTTGTACTAAACACACACATAACTCAGTTAATCCTCACAATAGCCAAATAAGGTAGTACTATCCTCAGACTCATTTTATCAATGAAGAAATTAAGGTTTAAAGGAATTTACCTACCATAGCTGAACCCCTGCAGTTCAACCCCAGACCTATGCTCATCACCATGCTCTAACATTTTCAGCCCTAGTGTTTAGTGGATTTCTAGCCTGTAAAGTAGAACTGCTCTTTGCTAGCGAGGTTGTGGATGAATGGATTATTGTTTTATGAGATTCCCTACTGTGAGAGCAGAGCAGATTGTCTGGCAGGCTTGTTTAAGCACACAGCAAAAGTCCTGAACCCTAGCAACTGCCATCTCTAGTTTTCCGGGCAATGAGCCATTACATAATGAGGAGTCCAGGATGTGATTTCTTTTTTTAAGTCCATTTTTTTTTCTCAGCCTAGAGTAAGAGATGTAACACTTATTTAGTACCTGTCATGGAAAGGATCCTTATACACACTATTCTATTTAGTCCTCCCCAAATTTTGTGATATAAGTACCACTATTCTAATTTTACGTATCAGAAGACAAACTGAGAAAGAATTAAGTAACTTGTTAAAGGCCACATAGGAAAAGTGAAGCTAATTCTTTTTACTTTGTATGCCTGCTCTTGAAGGAGAAAGAAGAAAAGAAAAAGAGGACAGGATGGTGGAGACGGATGAAAGAGCACCTAACAATTGTGCAGTGCTGTTGAGTTTCCAGGGTCACCTCAAAGCCTTTCCTGGAATAAATAGTTTATTAAGGGAATTCTAAGATTAGTCAATGGCTAAAAGCAAAAGCATCTTTAATGTGTTTGTTCCACAAATAACTTGATCACCAACTATGTTCCAGGCCTGAAGAGAGGGTCTGGAAATAAAGTGGTGAATATTATAGGCTAGAAAACAAACTAGAAGGAAAGTATACAGAATCTACAATAAAATATGATGAGGATTATCATAGGAAGGTACAGATTTGCACAGTAAGGGGACACAACTCAATTTAGGAGACCAAGGAATACTTCCAAAATGACATAATATTTAAGATGAAATCATAAAAACTAAATAGAAGTTTTTTAAAAAATAATACTGATATATCTCTTACTATATTGAATGATTCTAACACTGTACTGAAAGAACACTAAAGTGCTAGATAAAAATATTTAAATGTTCCAAATGATTGATAACAAGCATATTATAAAGATGTGCCTATATGGCACTTCTTACCAAAAGAGTACTGAGTAAGATGATCATTTTCTAGATATTTTCTTAATTCAAAGGTTTTTAAAAATCATGATAATTTTAAACATTTGAGCACATTCATGTGCTTTTCAAAAACTCAGATTTTTCTTCAGCACATTGTTGTTGTAATACACTAAAATAGCTTATCATACAATGAGTCCACAAACCTAGTATCTTTTTCTGCCTCTCTACACTCATATAAAACTGATGGATAACGTCTTGTGAAGTCATTCCATTCTGCCATTCCTAAGGGTTCAGGGGCTATTGTCAAGTAATATAACAGGGACTATCAAAATATAAGTCTTTTTTTACAATGGCTGTTAAGAGTCAGTGAGAGCGTACAAGAAAGGCTATGGTTATCTCTGAAGACATATTTGAAACACAACTGTAAATGTAGTAAATAGAACCAAGTAACCTGAAAAAATAAGTTGTACTTAAAACATGTCTCTGTGTCCCAAGACTAAAAAAGATGACATTTCTTGAAATGTTCCAAGAAATCAAAGGCTGATGCAACATAATCTAATGTCACTGGCAAATACTATCCTATGAACTGAGACTGGCCTTTCATACTTACACAGCACTATTTAGTCCAAGACATTCCAAATATCCAGCCATACTTTCACTGTAACAAAATTCCTATAAGGTAAATGATATACTACTACTCCTATAATAGAGAAACAAAAATGTAGCACCATGAAAGAATATTCAGCCATGACGGAGTGCTCTGAGCTAACTATATCTTGGGATCCCACAGTTTAGTAAGCTTTCAAGTTGTGTATTTGACACAAGAGACACATAGATATATTAACAAGATAGTAGGACTCCTGTTCCACCTCTCCCAAACCCCACATCCTACAATTTGTCTCGGCCTAGCCAGAACAGAAAATTTAAGTGTTTTCTTTGGATTTCAGAAAATCTACTTTAAATAACTACTATTTAAAATGCTCCACTTGTCAGAATAGTCATCAAACTATCAAACTTAGGCAGATTATATGGGGCTCTTTAAATGGATTTCTTTGTGTAACTATCTTAGGAAAGGAGGGGAAAAAGATGCCTCTGGTTTGGGTTGCAAAGTTGGACATTACAACCCAATCTAGGAAGCCAAGAGCTCAATTTTTCCAACTCATACATCAATGTACATAAGTGAATGAATCAGTTAGCTATTGCTACATAATAATGCACCCCAAAACTCAGTGGCTTAACACAATAACCACAATTTTGCACGTAGGCAATTTAGGCTGTGTCTTATGGTCTCACATGGGCTCCTTGTATCTGTAGTAAGCTGTATGTTAGCTTCGCTGATCTTGGCTGAGTTTCCTCATATGTCTAGGAGCTCAGCTGTGCTCTATTATGTGGCCTTTACTCCTCTAATATAGAGGTTGGCACACTACAGCATACCTCTTGTTTTTGGTCATAAAGTTTTATTGTAACACAGCCACACACATTGGTTATGTGTGGGCTGTGGCTGCTTTCACATGACAATAACAGAGTTGACTAGCTGCAAAAGGAGCCATGTGGCACAGAAAGCCTAAAATACTTACTACCCATCCATTTACAGAAAATATTTGCTGGCCTCTGCTGTAGCAGGTCTTGTTCACATGGTAATCTCAGAGATCCAAGAGAAAGAGTGGAAATCCACGGGCCTCTTAGGGCCTGAATTTGAAACTGGTTCACTGTCAGTTCTGCCACGTTTATTGGCCAGAGCAAGTTAGAAAGCCAACCCAGATCCAAGGGGAGGGAAAATAGAATCCACGTCTTGATGAGAGGAGCTAAAAAGTCAAATTAGTCAAAGGGCATGAGTTCATGGGGATAATGAAGGATTCTGGTTATTTTTACAATCCATCCCACTTGATCACGTAAAAATTGCCTTCAGACGAAAAGAATTATGATGGAATAGGTGGATATATTTATATATCTCATTAGGAAAGCCCATGAGCTTTCCTAATTATCTGAGTCAGTAATCACAAACGTCCAACCAAGAGGTCCCTGCAAATTTTTGTGAAAATGATATATCCATCATTATTTTAGTGGAAATTAACTCTACTTAGTCATTAATATTAAAACCACGTGCTTTGATTAGTACAACGAAGTAGGAATATTTGTTGAATATACTGAATACCTAACAGTCTCTACAATATCATTGGTATTCAACAAATAGTAGCTATTGACATGAAATGAGAAACCCATTGGAATAGGAAACAGTAGACCAGGGGTTTAATTCTAGCTCTCATGCTACATAGCTGGTATTTTTGTGGAAGTTATTTTTCTCATATTCTAGATCATCCTTACATTGTGTTTTGTTTTTGTTTATGCACTTTTATGATTCATGCCAATCCTTACTTTGATTTGCACTTTTATACTTTCACTACCAATTCTTGAAAAGAACTAATGTTGGTATCTAAAATTCCATAAGAAGACCACAGGCAGATCTTGAGGGAAGCCTTGAAACTACAATTGCTATAATGCTAATAGGATTTGTTACAGGAAACAGTTGCCATCCAATCCAGTGTGATCCATTAAAAACAAGCACATCTGATGCCATTACCTTTTGAACAGGGCCTGTTGTAAGTAGTTAATGTGTTTGACAACCCTGTAATATTTGATGTACCTTTGGAAATGCATAAGTTACTCATTTTTTTGAAATCTGGTTGTTTGTAATGATTGTCACTTATGTCTAGTATCACAAAATATCCAAGAAATTGAAGCTGTGCAATGAACAATAGGACTTCTCTTTAAAAATTGGTAAGTGGTTATAGGGAAGTGATCCCAGCTCTGCCTGCACCATAGAGACACTTAGGGAGGTTTTAAAAATAGCAGTGCCTGGGCCCCACTCCCAGAGATTTTGATATAAATATAATTTTAAAACTTCTCGAGTCATTGAGAATCACTGCTTTTAAAGGGAAACACGTCATTGTAAAGAACACTTTGTTCAGCTTCTGGGACTAGAGGCAAGGAAAATATCTTGCCTAGATTACAGCCTTTATGCAGTTTTATACTTGGAATACTCATGGCCTTCCTTGGTCATATTTTTGGAAGAGAATCATTTGTTTTTGTGAGGAGGAATGGGATGGGCAGTAGGAGTCAGCTGAAATCGGGCTCTGTGACAGCCAACGCAGTGACCCTCACCCCTTCCTTGGCAGCACATCATGCTTGTGCAGCGGCAGATGTCTGTGATAGAAGAGGACCTGGAAGAATTCCAACTTGCTCTGAAACACTACGTGGAGAGTGCTTCCTCCCAAAGTGGATGCTTGCGGTAAGTGCTCCTACTCCTGCACCTTAGACCTTTGGCAGCCCAGGAATGCAGTGAAGGCATTTCTCACTTTAGACAAGGCTGGGGGTCTAGAAGACAGATATTTGAGAATCCTCACATTAAGTTATACAGAGCATTCCACCTGGGTGATGTCATTTGCTGCCTTTAACTGGATGTTTTATCATTAATCTTTAAACCCCGTGTCGTTTGATCATTAGGGGCACCAAGTAAAATGAAATGGAGAGAACAACTTGAATGAAGAGACTGAATTTCAAATAAGTTGAAATTCCCTTTTGCATCCAGGCAGCCCACACTCTGATTTAAAATCATCTCTGGTAGATGAGGCGCCAACTCTAGGACATCTAGCTGTGATTGCTCCCTTGGCAGCATGCCCTGTGGCCTAATGACCATTTCAGCCATTAGGAAATTGCAGGCGTCCCTGAAGTCATGATTTCAGTCCTTGGTCATTAAAAGAAAATGAAGCAGCAGCAGATCTTTTCTTTCCTCTTTCCATGGGTACCACCCAGCTCAGGCTTCGGATATCTCAAGCTACTAAAATATACTATTCCTCATCTTCAGTTTTTTCACTCCAACTGGTTCAATAAACAGTTACTATAATAATTTTCTGGAAACAGTTATCATAGAATTCCCTTAACTGGAACCTACAGTAACTCTCTAATGAGTATCTTATCAAAGGCTAGACGTTTGTCCTGACTCTATATTTAATCCTACTGACAGACCCAGAATCCATATCACTACTATTATTTGTTCTCCCTCATCTAAACACTCTGCCTTGGTGATGCACAGCTAGAATTTCTGATATAATCTGTTTGTTCCCCACTGTGCCTCAGACCTGGCTACTCTTCCTCTCAGAAATGTGCACCCAGCTGCAAGTCTCTGCCAGACCATGCACTGCCTCAAGTTCAGACTCCCGGTCCAAATTCATCTGCTTTTAGAAAACTTCTACAACCAAGTCTAACCCTACCTTATGAGTTTGCTTAAACTAGATTTCATAATGCTCTTCAATATTGCTTTGGGAAGGTTTTTATGTGTGTATGTGTGTGTATGTGTGTGCATAAACAGATACTTCATGTCTCTGGGTGTTTTGCTTTTCCTCTCAGTGTTTAATTAATTTTATTCATACCCCAGCAGAATATTTCTCTAGCTAAGGAGTCTGGCTCTGGAAATAAACATGGGATTTTACTAGCTTTGTGGTTTTGAGAAAGACCCTCACTGGCTCTAAGCCTGAGTTTCCTCCTCAAGAGCCTCATGAGATGGTTGGGAAGATTGAGACAGTCCGTATGCAGTGCTCAGCACAATGCTTCCCATCCACTGAATATGTGAGCTGAAGTCACTATTGCGTTTACTATTGTTTCCTGGTTGTCTGGGTGACTGACCTCCTCTCTAGAGTATGAGTGCAGTACCTCCTCAGTGCCACTAACAGCTCATCATCTTCCAGTAGTGTCTTTGTAACAAGAACACAGGAAATGCTGTGCTTCCATGATTATTTTTATTATTCTATGTCACACCAGACTCAGAGGGCACAAATAAAAACCCCATTTTCGTCCTTTTTACTTCAGTGACTCAAGACTTGCAAAGGTGGGAATATGTGTCGTTTTTAGAGCCCACTCATTTGAAAATAAAATTGAATATTTAAAAATGCAAAGAGGGCTGGGCGCAGTGGCTCACGCCTATAATCCCAGCACTTTGGGAGGCTGAGGCGGGCAAATCATGAAGTCAGGAGTTCAAGACCAGACTGACCATGGTGAAACCCTGTCTCTAGTAAAAATAGAAAAATTAGCTGGACATGGTGGCATGTGCCTCAGGAGGCTGAGGCTGGAGAATTGCTTGAACCCGGGAGGCGGAGGTTACAGTGAGCTGAGATGGTGCTACTGCACCCCAGCCTGGACAACAGAGCGAGACTCCGTTTCAAAAAAAAAAAAAAGAAAAGAAAATACAAAGTGAACCTGTATATACACTGTTCACAGTGTAAACTTCCCAAAATAGAGCTCAGTAAACTCTTTTTAATGAGGATATAGAGAAGATAAAGTCTATTTCAGTGTATTACCATCTCCAGGGATTGATGGCATGTTTTATATTTATAAAAAAGGCACACAAGTTTATTTTTTAGGTTCAGAAACACTACTTTAATGGGTGTTGGGAAAATGACCTCAAGCTACTAGAACAGTCCCAGGGAAAGGGAAACTAGCTGTGGCGGAGTGAGAGAGTAGATAGATTTGTGCTGTCTGCTGCAAATTCTATTCTCTCAATAACCACAATAAATTGCTCCATCAGCTCCTGCTGTGAAGTGGAGGGAAGGAGAGCATCTTTTTCCTGTAAGATAGATTCTCAGCCTCTCTGTTTCCTTTGCAAGACTGGTTTGTTTCATACAGTTCTTTGTTCACTTCTTATTGTTGATTTTTCAGCTAATTTCTTTCTTTTACTGGAATTATCGAAATGTAGACTGTATCAGGTGGAATGAGCATCAGGGAATCACACCCATATGGAATATATATGGCATAGATGTTACGCCAGTGTGCCTGTCTACATGCAATTTTTCAGTTGTACCAGTTAATCAAATTCAATTTTCTACCTGTATCAATTGATAATCAAATGCCACTGATGCCATCAGTCATGCTCCAGTGTGGCCAGCACAATTGCCTAGTGCTTGGCTGAGAAAATAAAGCTCTGTGAATGTCAGAGGTTCTGTTCTCCCATGATGTTTAGCTCAGTCTCACCATGATTAGGCACAAAATACTACCATAAAATAAAATAGATATTATTAAGGACTAAAAAGATTAGACATTTGGCACCTATTTTCTTATTTATTTATTTATTTATTTATTTATTTATTTATTTTTGAGACAGGATCTCGCTCTGTTGCCCAGGCTGGAGTACAGTGGCAAAATCATGGCTCACTGCAGCCTCAACTTCTTGGGCTCAAGCGACCCTTCCACCTCAGCTACCAGAGTAGCTGGGGCCACAGGCACGCGCCACTATGCCTGCCTACTTTTAAAAAATTTTGTACAGATGGAATTTTGCCATGTTGCCCTGGCTGCTTTTGAACCCCCAGGCTCAAGCGATCCTCTTGCCTTGGCCTCCAAAAGTGCGGGATTACAGGCTTGAGCCACTGTGCCTGTCCTCTTATCTTCACAGCAATAATCAAGAGGCACATATTACATCCAGCTTAGAAGGAATAGTCTCAGATGGGTTAAAAAAAAAAACTTATTAAAATTTGTCTGACACTAAAACCAGTGTTTAATCCTTCTTGTCAATATTTGGTCATCCTTAGAGTTTCCTGGATTTTCTGTGGTTAACCAGGGGTAGAATAGACAAGTCCTCTCCTGTTCCAATTACAACAAGGTCTTGCTTTCTTAAATTCAGGCCACTGAATTAGAGGTTTTGCCCTATAAGTTTTTGATTAGGAGACTCCTAAATATGGGGAGTGACAGAGGTTTTGTTTTAGTAGTCAAAAGAGTTTTTAAAAAGTTAAGTTGGTGAAAAACTCAAGCAGATTATGTGGACTCATGTTTATAACATACACACACACATTGATACAACACATACACACGCTATTCTTCACTTATTTTGTAATCATGAAGGCTCATTAATCCCTGTTTTTGTCATAGGGAGGTACCAATTGAATGTAAGTGGTATACATGGTATGTTCTCAGAACCATTCTTGACACCAGAGAACAAGAGAATAGTTTGCTTTCAAGGATCTTAGACTCCAGTTGGGAAAATAGGATGCTCATTTATGAGGGTAGGTAGAGCACAATTAAAATCATGTTCATGGTCTAAAATTTCATAGTCATTAAATAGAACAAAATGATTTCTAAAGTCACTCAGTTACGAAATTCGAGAATTTGAATGTATTCAAAACTCCATGTCAAGGGCCTAAGGAATATGAATGTAGGATTACATTGTAAGAATCAACCCTGAGGCATCCTTAAGAAATAATGGTGGCACATTGAATCATTAATCATTTATCAGTATTTATTTATTTTTGAGACAGTGTCTCACACTGTTGCCCAGGCTGAAGTGCAGTGGTGCAATCTAGGCTCACTGCAGCTTCAAACTCCCAGGCTCAAGTGATCCTCTCACCAGAGCCTCCCAAGTAGCTGGGAGTACAGGTGCATGCCACTATGCCTGGCTAATTTTTTCTTTTTTGAGATGGAGACTTGCTCTGTTGCCCAGACTGGAGTGAAGTGGCATAATCTTGGTTCACTGCAACCTCCACCTCCCAGGTTCAAGCAGTTCTCCTGCCTCAGCCTCCCAAGTAGCTGGGACTACAGGCACGTGCTGCCACACCCAGCCATTTTTTCGTGTTTTAGTAGAGACGGAGTTTCACCCTGTTGCCCAAGCTGGTCGCGAACTCCTGACTTCATGATCCGCCCGCCTCAGTCTCCCAAAGTGCTGGAATTACAGGCGTGAGCCACTATGCCAGGCCATTTTTGTATTGCTTATAGAGACAGGGTTTCATCATGTTGCCCTGGCTGGTCTTGAACTCCTGAACTCAAGCGATCTGCCCACCTCGGACTCCCAAAGTATTGGGATAACAGAAGTGAGCCACCATGCCCAGCCTCATTAATCAGTAATTATATAGATGAAATAAATTGGTGACCCACAGCTTGGTATGGAGAAATGTGAGGACTGGCCCTCTTGCCATGTCTTTTCTTCATTGGTTAGGCCTTGCTTGTGATTTAAGGTAGGACATGCACATGGGGAAGGAAGAAGCCAAGAGGGAGAGTCCGGACCATTATGGGGAGTTTCCTCATTTAAAATCTTTAATCTCACCTGTTCCTGAGCCACATCCATTTCCCCTAGAAGCCATTTCACTGACACATTTTCCAGCATCCAGGAATATTCAAGATCTCCCAAAGCTCAAGGTTGAAGCTTTTAGGGCCTGCATCCAAAGACAGCTTAGCCAAAGAACTCTTGCTTTAGCCAATGAGTGTTAAGTGTCACAGGAAGTATGAAGATTTTAAGGAGAACGACACAGGTTGTTTCGGGGGAGTAGAATCACACAAGTAACAAATCACACGTGTGTTGTTGTGCAGTTTTACATTTACAAATAATTGAAAGCTAATCATTCAAGCCCTAAGCCTTTAACAATTGCTGACAAATCTTTCTAAAAATTATTTCGCAATTGGACTTTTCTTGCTGTCTCACTGTGATCATTGTGTGTCATTATCTATATGGTATAGTCTCAAATATCAATGTCCTTAAATATCATTGCCCCGTATTGGTCTTTTTGGCCCTTAACTGAAAGTACCCATTCTGTAAAGCAATTCTGGTTAGCACTTTCACCCATGTGCCTTTGAGACAGAATCTGCACTTTCATCACTGCATCTACTTCTTGTCAGTCACCTTTATTAGGTTTCCTAACTCTTTGTCAGAATGCAGGTTTTGAAGGCAAAAATGCCTAAGTTCAAAGTCTGGTTTACTCACTAGCAGCTGTGACGACCATGGACAAGACATTTCATCTCTCCATTCCTCAGTTTCCTTATCTGTAAACAATGGAGAATTAAATACACGAAGACAACACCACCTTCCGGTATCAAATAAGAATGCTTGCAACTGCAATCTAGAGTAAGCACAGTAACAGTCACTTATATTATAAGTACATTTATTATTCTCAAAAGGAATACTGGAGGTAAAAATCTCAAGGTTCTTATACAGCTTAATGTTGTCATCAAAGATCCCAGATCTGTCTTTCAGATGTGCCTTCTGGCTCTTCACCAGATGGCCTACAGTGAGGAAGAAAAAGGGAGAAATACCAACAAGCTCTCCTCTCATGTCTGATCCTGAAGACGCAAATGTTTTCCCAGAGTCTCTGCTTCCTAGCGTACTTCCCCTTGCATCTCACTGGCCAGAATTCAAGTCGCATGGTCATTGTTGGCCACTGGAAAGGTTAGGAAACCAAGTGTCCAGCAGAGAGGAGTAAGGTTATCAGGATATTCTCAGTCCAACACTGATTAGTACATTGCGTGTATTGCAAACTGAACAGTGGCAGAGTATGTTAGTAAGAGGAGAGTAATATTTGGGGAGGCAATGGACAGTGTAGCCACATGACTCCCAAAGTAACTGTGAAGGTTAAATGGCTTATCCATGGAAAATGCTTAAATTAGAGCCTGGAACAGAGCAATACATGTAGAAATCATCACCACCACCACTATTAATACTTATATTATTAGCTTGCTGCTTCTCATTGCTTTGATATGTACATTTTCCCTCCATTTCTTTTCTGGTTTTCCTCCCACCCCATTCCTTTTGTTTCTGTCATGCTTCTTAGCTTTGATACCATTAAGGCTTAGCTTTCATAGCTACTCACCGAATGAAAGCGATACTTTCCTTTTAGCTATTGGGCTAACAACAAACACACACACACACACACACACACACACACACACACACACACACACACACACTAAGCCAAGTACTGAGTTAAGAATTCTACATGTAACTTTTTTTTCTTTATTTTCAGACAGAGTCTCGCTCTGTCGCCCAGGCTGGAGACAGTGGCTTGATCTTGGCTCACTGCAACCTTCACCTCCCAGGTTCAAGCGATTCTCCTGCCTCAGCCTCCCGAGTAGCTAAGATTGCAGGCATGTGCCACTGTGCTCAGCTAATTTTTGTAGTTTTAGTAGAGACAGGGTTTCACCATGTTGGCCAGGCTGATCTTGAACTCCTGACCTCAAGTGATCCACCCACCCTGGCCTCCCAAAGTGCTGGGATTACAGGTGTGAGTCACTGTGCCCGGCCTTACATGTAACACTTTAATTCTCATAGTATTGTTATCACTATTATACAGATAAGGAAACCAATGTTGAGTATTGGGATCAAGGTGGCACAGCTAATAAATGGTGGATGGTGGAAGGTCTGTTGGGCTATACTTTAAATCATTGCCATTTCATACTCCTTTTTACTCCTTCAAAAACTTTAGCATTATGCTAAAATTTTATGAATTTCTTATCTTACGGTCTTATGGCTAGTCTGGAAAGTGAAATGTTCAAATAGCAGGATAAGTGGGCTTTTAACATAATAAGTATACAAATGAATCAGTTTTCAGGAAGCAGTTGATGAAGAGCTTGATTTTTATCCTAAAGAAAATAGAGATGGATTGCAATTTGTCCAGTGTACTGCTGAAGGTTATGCTTGGGGATTACATCCCTTTGAGACTATGATGAAAGCTATAGATTCTCTTCCTAGAAAAACATATATATGCATATTAATTTGCAGATCATTTCTGGGATTTTAGTGAACCCCCAAAGAGCACATTCATGAACTCCTGGGATTAGAAAATCACAAATTCCACCTTCTATTCAATTCTTATGATTCCAGAGTAAACCTTTCTCCAGAAAATCTGAAGTTGAGCTAAAAACAATATTTGCTGCATCATACCTTAATGAACCAAACTAAATAAACAACTGAAAAAAACACAAGCAGAACGAAAGAAAAAAAATTAAAATTTCTGTGTGTAGTTACTGCCACCTGCTGGTCACACTTAGGTAATTCCTAAATCTACATTAATCAACTATTTTACTGCTGTTATTTGTTCTCTTACTGGTAAGTTTACTAGTAAATTCTTTGTTAACCCAAAAGCCTTATTGTTTTTATAACTCCCCGTTTTGCTTTCTAATATGAATATATTGTGAACCATCAGGCTGAACAGTCTGTACTTTTGTAATTCAGTTTTTAAAGTTATCTTTATTTTTGTCTCCCACTCTTAAGTTTATGAATCTCTCTATTCTTTTGTTTCAAAATTAATTTGGGTCTTCATCATTTCTCACCTATGCTATTTCACTATCTTTCCAGCTGTTTTTTCTACTTTACAATACCCTTCATACAATACCCACTGGGCCATCGGAAGGATCTTTTAATACATAGCTATAGCCACGTCACTCTCCCTGCTTTATATCCTTCGGTGGCTCCTCATTGCTACAGAATCAAATTTGCAGTCACCTCAACCTATGTTTTCAGCCAGCCTACTTTCTTCACTCCTTCAAAACATATTATGTAGACTTTTTCCTCCTTTGGGCTAGCCAAAGGACTGGAAGGAATAAATTTGTCTCACCCAAATTGGAAAAGAAATTTAAAAGGAAAACAAATTGGAAAAGAAATTTAAAAGGAAAACAAAAAACCCTTGCAATTATGGCCAGAATGTGGACTCTTAAACTTCATCCAGAGACAGTGTTGAGCAGTGTGTGTGTGCGTGTGTGTGCGTGCGCGCGTCAGAGGGAGAGACAGTTTGAGAGACAGGGAGAAAGGGAAAAAAGAGAAAGGGGAAGAGAGCGATTAGGTATTGGCGAACTAGGAGTCAGTTGTATAACAGTAGTGTGGTCCAAGTGACTCAAATGGCATAGAGCAGGACCCACACAAAAACTGTCAATACAGGAATGTTGTAAGGCTAAGAATTTGGCAGAGGTACAGTGGTTGATAGGGCCAATCCTAACAGCTACATTTGAGGGCAAAGGCAGGTAGCATGCACTCACATTTTTCTGGGCCTAGCACAACAGATGCTCAATAAACCTTTTTGAATGAATGAATACAATTTTGCAAAAGTTACATTCGTGATGTCTGCAATATATTGAGACTGTTTTCATGATGCAAAACCAGAAAACTAAAAAATCAAAACAAAACAAAAAACAAAAAAAACACTTATGCCAAACAGACATATTGAACAAATAAATTCTTGACAAATCTGTTTGATTTTCATGCAGGCACCTTAGATTGTTTCCTCTATTAATGGATAAGATTGTTTCATACTACATATAGATATTAGAAAAGTTAGCTTGTATCTTTAATTCCCAGTAGCTAATTATGCCTTTTATTTTCCATTTCAGTATTTCTATACAGAAGCTTTCAAATGAATCTCGCTACATAATCTATGAGTTCTGGGAAAATAGTAGTGTATGGAATAGGTAAGTTGTGAGCAAGCCTGATTTTATGTGAAGCCAGGAAGGTGGCAATATGTATGCATGATGTAATTTTAGGATTTGTAGGAAAGCTCCGTTCTCTTTTACCTTACCTTAAAACCTGTCCCATTTGCCCATTACCCTGAATTCTACGCACTTTAAAAAATGTATTTAATGGCTTAGAAACCACTTGTCTTGAAGTACAAATACTTTTGATAATGATCCCACTTTGAGTCTTACCATTTTACTGATGTTTTCAGATAAGAAGATATAAATGGGGGTATGTGTGTCTAAAGCTGGTGAGGGTAGTGGTGGGGGTGGAGACAAAGGATGGACAAAAATGAGGTGGAGAAAAGAGCTTTACCTAATTTTTCATAGGATAGTCTGTGCAGCTATTTTATTTTATAACAAAACTACATACAATTTTTAGAGTCATTGCAGCCCAACACCTTCTAAATGTCTTTAAAGACTAAAAATGAACTGGAAATTCAAGACGTTGATTGTCAAAAATTCAAAACAAATCAACTTCTTTAAAACTAAAATAATTACTAATAGAAAATAAACATATAATTTTAAAATGGAATGAAAGAAATGTTTGCTCTTCTGAGAGTATATAACAATTCCTGACCATTTAAAATGGTACAGAGAATATAGCTCTCTAAGTCCATGTTTAGGGTGTTAAATATGGCGATGGAAGTAATAGAATACCTGGAAATTCAGTTGATCCGTATTTCACCTAAAAGTTTTATTTTTGTGGCAATTTTGAAGGCACTTTGTGCTATAAGGAAGGCAAAATGATAGCAACAGTATTTCAGCCATAGAAGGAAACAAGGTAACTTACTCAACTCTGTGCTTCCAGGCCAACACTTTCAGATAGTCTTTCAGATTTATTTTTATTATCTAGAAATGTAAAATATACGGTCTGTCTTATTATCTATTCTGTTTTTTAAACTCTCCTACAGCTATAATATTCTTTTCTATTTAAATTTGCTGCAGTAAAGTCTACTTCCTATTTTATCCTCTAAAAAAGTAATGTTCTCCTGGTTTAAAACCTTTTTTAAAAAGTTTCTGATAACAATTATTAAATTACTCCTGAGTCATTTTTGAAAGCTGAACAACCACTAAAAGAAGCTTGTATCCAGGAGCTTACTTAATCCACATCATCCTGAACTTTGCCATCTTGATCAAATTTGATCTCTGCTGTACTCGGGAAGATTATAAATAAAAATGCACAGCCTTAACCTGTAATTATTTACACAGCCACCTTCAGACAAATTATAGCAAGACATTCCAAAGAAGTAATGTGGATTTCTTGGAAACTCCAGAACTCACATCTACAATGCTAGTTCCTGGTAATTATCCTGGGTTTACAATGCTTCTATATCCTTTTGTATTTTTTGTTTGTTTCTTAAAAGACAGTATGCTCTTCCCTTCTATATTTTATCAATGGTATTCTCTTATTTATTTCTTTATATATCTTATGGTTTGAGAGTGGGGGGGAAGAAATAAAAGATCTATATATTTGTTCTATTTTGTCCTTAGTGAACCCTATTTGTATTCCCAGCTATATTGAACCTACTATTAGTCATTTGCTAATCATATTAACAAACTTGAAGTACTACCAAATCATATTTCAAAAAATTATTCAAATATTTTACCATATTGTAATTTAGTGTATTGGACACAATTTGTTCATCTACCCATCCAATTACTGATTCAACATATATTTACTGAGTATTAATATGTGCTAGGCACCAGGGTGTTTAGCCTATTTACTGGTACTGATTAAGCTCCATTTCTGAACAAGCATTGTGTTGGGAGCTACAGAGGGTACAAACTAAAAGCAAAATCCCTACCCATAAATTAGCCAGGCATGGTGGTGCATACCTGTAATCCCAGCTACTTGGGAGGCTGATGCAAGAGAATCACTTGAACCTGGTAGGCTCACGCCTGTAATCCCAGCACTTTGTGAGGCTGAGGTGGACGGATTACAAGGCCAGGAGCTCGAAACCAGCCTGACCAACACGGTGAAACCCCACCTCAACTAAAAATACAAAAAGTAGCTGGGCATGGTGGGGCATGCCTGTAATCCTAGCTACTCAGGAGGCTGAGGCAGGAGAATTGCTTGAAGCCAGGAGGCGAAGGGTTGCAGTGAGCCAAGGCACTTCACTCCAGACTGGGTGACAGAGCGAGACTCCATCTCAAAAAACAATAATAGTAAAATAAAATAAAATAAAATAAAATAGGGGGAAAATCTTAGAATACAACTTCTGTAAATATGACTGCTGCAGGCTTTGTACACAGAATGCAGGAAAGTGAGATCCACATTTTATTTATCTTCACATTCCCTACCCTATTACAGTATTACTATAGGACAGTATGTGGCAAAAAGAAATTATTTCCTAGATGAAAGAATGAATAGGACTTTGGCATCATCATAAATATATTGGTCTTCAGTCAAAATTTCCATGAAGTCCTGACACGTAAGTTTTGTGTCGCCATCACACCCATTTCCGTTTCTCCCAAACCAATGTGGAAGGAAAGGAACAAAGCTTGCTCTTATTGGTGCCTTGAGTCTTTCCAGGACAGAAACACCTGAACAAAAATAGAGTAGGAAAAGAGGACAGAATAGGAGGCTACTGAGTTATCAGTAAGGGGAAAAATGCTATAGCAAGAATTGAAAATGTGGAATAATCTGATAGTTTTCTGACCCAACGCTATCATTATCTTGAATTATTTTCTATACACTACTAGTGTCATTGGCACATGCATTATATTACTCTTTCTCTCTCAGAGCATTTCCTAATTTAGAAAGAAAAACTGACTACAGATAAAACTGGATCAATTCTTGTTCTGTGAATCCAGCCAGGTTCAACACAATTTAATGCCTTTTAATTGCTGCCCTATTTTGTATTAATCTCATATTACATTTAATTTCAACAATGATTACTGGAATTTCGTAGAACAAGAGGAAAAGGTAGGCATGATTTCTGACACAATTTTAAAACCTACAACATTTTAACATTTATTGGGACATCCTACCCTATTTTAAAGTTTTATCACTGTGACAGCAGGCCTATTCCAGTAAGTTGAAGTTAGCATATAAATATTATTTGTGGGTTTTAATGGCCATATAACTTATAATACTATTTTTAAAAACCAGTTTTGTGCATTTTGTGTTATAATGGTTATGAAGATTAAAAAATAATAATAATTAGCTGGGTGCTGTGGCTCATGCCTGTAATCCCAGCACTTTGGGAGGTGAAGGTGGACAGATCACCAGAGGACAGGAGATCGAGACTAGTGGCCAATATGGTGAAATCTTGTCTCTACTAAAAAATACAAAAAATTAGCCAGGCGTGGTGGTGCATACCTGTAATCCCAGCTACTTGGGAGGCTTAATCAGGAGAATCACTTGAACCTGGGAGGCAAAATTTGCAGTGAACTGAATTCGTGCCAGTGCACTCCGGCCTGGGTGACAGAGCAAGACTCTGTCTCAAAATAAATAAATAATTAAAAATGTATTAGCTGCACATATTTATACCTAAAATTAAAATCTGAAAGAAAAAAGGCAGATATTACATTTAAAAACGCAGTATGAGTAGGTTTGTATTTCTAATTTAACTTACAAATTATGATTTCTGGTAAGATTGCTTTTTATGGTTAAGACTACTAAGTGGTTTACCTAAGATACATCTAAAGAAATTAAGCAACTAAGACAGACTGCATCCAGATATGAAAATATACACTATAATACATTCCAATGACCTCTCAAATATAAAATCCTTCAAATGAAGCATACTGGAATATGGCAGCCCAGATCCGTTAGCCATCATAAACCACCCAGACAAAAACAGTATATCAACTTGGTCTGTGGAGCAGAATGTCCCTTGGCAATAAGAGAAAAGCCTATGGCTATGAGAAAACAGGATACAAAAAAAAGATCCTATTTCCAGCAAATTACTTGAAAAGCTTTGAAAGCAAATTTCAATCCCTTCCATTTATCTGTTTCTCATAGCGTTCCACCAATCATACATCTTTGCCATTGGTTTGTTTTCGGGATATCTATATTCACTGGGATAAACATTTATAATTTTAACATACAGATATACTAAAATATTATTTATAACCTATCTACTTGCTTATACCCAATATTTATGAGATCCTATATGTATAAATATATGGTATTTATAAATATCACATATGTATAAATATATGTATAATTACACATGTATTTATATGTATATTATACATATGATACATATTTATAAATACATATATGTATATCATATATGTGTACATATATGTATATTGTTATAGATGTACATATCACATATTATATGTATATATTATAGTATATGTATATACATATGTATACATATTATATGTATGTATATGTATATTTATGTATATACATACAATATATAAATACATGTGCATATATGTATACTATATATAAAAATACATGGTATTTCTACATATAGGATTTCATACTGGGTATAAATACCATATATATATATATATATATATATATGGCCTAACTACTACCAGTGTTGGGCAGATTCTAATAAGAACAATAGCATGATTTTAGCTTCAGGGCATTTATAATTTTGCTGCCAAAACAAGTTCTATTCACCTAGAACAAAAAATTTTAGACTGCAACAAAGTGCCAAAAGATATGGTACAAATAAGTGCATAAGAAGAGTTCAATCTTGCCTCAAACAGTCAGGAAATGGTGACTAGAAAGATAAGTTATTATGCAGACTAAAGGTAAGGGGAATGGTCTCTTTAGATATAATTTGCACCTTGAACGTTCTTTGCCCTGTAAGTTATTTTCATTATTTTAGAAAATGTTTTTCTCTTTTCAGCTTCATGGTGGATCCTGAACAACAACTAGATGTTCCTAGACATTTTCCTTATGGTTCCAAGTGCAAAACAGGTGTTCTTATCTAAAATGTCAATTAGAAAATTATCTGTGGTTGTTAATCTACTGTACATTTTTGTTTGGTATATTTACTAAGTGCACTCTTTTAAAACTTATTCTATAATTTTATGATTCATGTGAATTTTAGCTCAATTTTCAAAGTTCACTAATATTCTCAGTATTTAATGCTAAATGCTTTGCTACACTGTAACTAACCTAAAACCTTTTAGTGACAAATTCCTAATATGTGGAAAAAAGCATACACATAAAGGAATAATATTGTGAAAATGAATTTGTTATGATAAAGAAAAAATAAAGTGGAAACTTTTAGAGTATTACTTCATAGGGCAGATTTTGTAAACTGTCGTATACTGTAAAGGGTTAAATCAGCGTTTGTGATTTTTAACAGATTTTCTGTGAGTGAAGTTTATTCTTCCAACAATGTCTACTCCATACCCAACCCAACTCACAGCCCTATGACTATTATCTTTGCATTAGTTAAAAAGTTAGTATATAGGCATCAAACAACCTTGGCTGTAACCTATAGACTCTCTATCCATGTATCAGGTTATAGACTGGTTTTTCAAAAGTGAACAATTCTGTGATAAGTTAGAGTACCATTTAGTAATACAGCAACATTGTGTCATTTATTAGCATCATAATTCCTTGTTATGTAAGTTAAATATATCAAGAAAGAAGAGACTATTGCTTTGGGAAAATGTGGTTCAAGTTTTACGGCATATAGTTTTGCTATGTGACAGACAGCTAACTTTTCTTATGAAAAATACATATTTGCATGTAAACAATGATTTGAAAATACTTGAAAAATAAACTTTTAACCCAAATGAATAAATAAGAAATATAAAACAAGCACAAAACCTTACGGAAGTCATAAAATAGTAGGGAAGAGACTAGACAGAAGACATCTGTTTTCCAATTTCAACACTAGAATGACTAAAACTATCTACCTATAGAACTATCTACAGATAGTATACTATCTATACTCTGCTCAACAAGCTCAGAAATTAAATATTTTTAATAATAAAAATCTGTCCTGGTTATAAACCCTGCTGATGAAAATACAATACATATAAAAATGTATAGCCATGTTATTTTCTAGTATAAATTCCTTTGAAACTATAAGTCTTTGGGGAAAAATATAAGGTAAAATTTTCCAGTTTTTCCCCCTTTGAAAAACTCAGGAAAAAAGGAAGATTGAACTAATAAAATTTTATTTCTTAAATATAAATTTGACCTAAAATATTTTCTCAAACTAATTCATGAAACAGCAACTTTTACCAATACCTTTGTATACTCTTAGTTCTCATCCAATATAAATAAAATTTTAAAATCCTTTCATAGTTCTATTAGAAATAAGTAGTAAATTTTGATATATTACACATATACACGTGTGTGTGTGTGTGTGTGTGCGTGTGTGTGTTTGTGTGTGTGTTTGTGTGCCTCTGGTCAACTCTAAGGATGACAGACACTGTGTAACAACACCTGGGTCAACTCTTTTAATTTATATACAAAGCAAAGAACAACATTAATGGAGATATACAATGATTATTCAAACAAGCTATACATATGTACAAAGGCAAATAGACACATAACAAAACAGTCTCTGCAGACTGATTGTATATAGTAAGAAAAGATCAAAAGACTTTAAAACCTAAAGGACTTTTGACATACAAACTCTTCTTGAGGAATGTTTGTTTTAAGTGGTTTCAAAAATACAAATTATAGCCAATCAAAACATTGCTTTGGTTGGTCCATTTAAGTATCCAATTCAAAAAGCATATCAAATCTTTTGGGTACTAGGCAGTTTCCAAAGTAGCATGGTAGTATTACTTGTTAAAAGGGTTCTGTTTTCAGTAACAGTACTGAATGGAAAGGGTCTGCAGATTCCAAATTGGAATAAGGTCTATCATATTCTGAAACAAGAATTAAAATGACTTGAGAATGGGCAAATAATAAAGCAAACCAATTAATTATATGGTCATTCTGACCCCAGCTCTTATACAAATTATACATATATTTTGTGTATGTTTGTGAGAGTTGTATGTATGTGAACTGTGTGCATGTGTATTCACATACAAGTATATACTGAAACCTATAGTGGAAAAGGAAAGTAGGGCCAAAAAAAAAAAAAAAAAGAAAAAGAATAAAGAAAAAACTGAGACCTAAGTATAAATATCTCATTTTAAAGTAAACAATAAGTTTATAGTTAACAAAGATTTTTTTTTCTATTTGAAAACCCATTTTCCTAAAGAACAAAGTAGTAAAAAAAAAAAAAAAAAAAAAAAAAAGAGAGGTCACCAAAAGACCAAGATAGGAAACGTAACATGGAATACAAGCTTGAATCTGGGAAACAAGCTCAAAAATCAGCAGGGAAAAAAAAAAGTACTGGTTTTAGAAGTTCAAAATTCAGTGAAACAAACTTTTTGCCAATAGACCTAGGGATATGAGAAATAGAATTAGGGAGAGTTTACACTTACCTATATATCAGCAGATTTTTCTGGAAGAAATCCTTTTTTTTTTTTTTTTTTTTTTAACAACAGTAACATCCAGAGTGACAAATTGCAGGAGATTTAATGTATAAAATTTCTAGGAATTAAAAGCTTAAACTCAAAAATTCTTCATCCATATATGTTATAAGAAATTATAGAATTAAAACTTAATGTACGTCAATTATTTTCAAATGTCCAAATTCTTTTGGAAAAAAATATCAGTTTTACTTTGAAATTGCTCAACTTCTGCTATTCATATGGTCTGATTAGTGACATAAGTAGCAGCTGTTTTTCAACTTCAGTTTCATTCACTACCATTGTTTCCAAATTATCAATCTCTGCTATTAATTATGAATTTAAGACCATATTATTATCAAAAACCTAGAGACCAATCATATATCTGAAAAGAAATACCCATTAAAAATTCTCCCTCCTGTCATTGAGAACTATGCATTGAACATTCCGAATCATTCTAAGCCTCTGAAGAGACTGTAATGATCCATTCATGAGCTGGTATGAAATCAGTGGGAAGCAGAACAACAAAAGCAACTTTAAAAGCAACAAGAAATTATGTACCATATATACACTGTAGCAAATATTTTATATTTGAGAGTCTTTACAGCTTACATTTCCATTCCATTATTACAAGTGATGAAAAACAAAAAATTGCAAGTAGTACGCAAATTATAAATATACAGTCTTCCCACTTCACTAACCAAATTCCTACTTTCCAGTGTAACTTCCCAATTTATGCAGGAAACCTCCTGCAAGGCTGAAACTGATTAGAAAATTCTTTATAGTTTAAAATAGCTCTTTCTCATTTTTAGAGAAGTCAAATACTCAACCATCAAAATTAAGAATAAATTGAATTGTCACAGTCCATTACAGTTATTGTTGCTAGATCCACCTCATTTGCAGATGTCCAAACTATAAAATGAATAATTCTTTCTCTTCAAATTCATCTGTTCTTAAAATGCTACTTAAAACTTTGGTTGTTTTCCTGTAATATAAAAGAAAAAGTTAATTTATCAATTGATTGAATACGGTTTTTACTAATTAGTCCATCAAACCAAATACTGTGAATGTACCAGGTGTTTACAGATTTAAATGCATGTTAACACAGAAACTATTAAAGTAACTAGAACTGTCAAGTAACAAAATGGCTCATGTTTTAAAAATATATGTAATTCATTTTAAAATATATTAAATTGTATTCCAAACCTGTTGTTCTGTTTCTGTGGCACCTAGTTTTAAAAAATGTATTAATGTGTAAATCAAAAGTAAAATGAATTCTAATGTGTAAGTTTGTTTTAAAAAGTGTATGTCAAGCTTTTATTTACACAATAAAATGTTATTAAAGGTGGAAAGTCTACAAATGAAACAGTGACTATAGTTTATATAGCACTGAAGTTTAAATTTATTCTTACAGACCATGGATTACATATCCCAAAGATATTTGAACAGGTGGAAAAGTTGAAATATCAAGTACATTTTTTCTTATTTAATATTCCTGTATGAGAAGTATTATACAAAATTTTAATTCCTGCTTTAATTAACTTTAAAAAGAATTGGCTAGAGATTTAAAGTTAGGGAGTTTAAGAAATATTAACATAAACTATGAACAACATAACGTTTTTTTAAAATTATAATTTGAGGAAAAAAATACTATGAATTCCAAAGAATTAGAATACCAAAAATGGAGATAGGAGGTAGTACCATATATCTCTCATTTGAACTTTTCTCAGTATACCTATATCCTGAATCTCATATCAGAAGAGTCCTAGCTGCCTTTACCTATATAAAGGTATTTACAAAAACTCTAATAGAAAGTTAAATTCCAGTCAAATGTAAGTAGAGACCATAAAGAATGGGAATCATTTACTAAGAGCAAATGAGAGAAAAGTATCATACTCAGTAATCTCATGCATTATTTTATTAATCCTAACAGTCAGAGATTATCATCCTTATCAGCAACTGCAAAACTAAGGTTCAATGACGTTAAGTGACTTGTCCAAGTTTGAACTGCCAGTACACAGAATGGAGCTACAATTTGAAGCCATGTCTGATGATAAAATCCATGTCCTTTCCATGCATATCCTAAGAGATGCATGTATGTATTCATTATGTGTATTTATTTAGATGGAATTTGATAAGGTAACAGAAATATAAAGGGCTAAGAACAGCAAAGACATGTTAAAGAAAAATACATGAGATGATTTGTTATAATGTATAAAAAGACTAATTGAACAGAATGGATAGCCCATTAACAGACCACGCATATATTGCCACAAAGATGTCAGAGAAGTACCATTTCAATAAATATTTTTAAAATGACTGGATATCCATGTAGAAAAAGGTAAAACTTGATGCCCACCTCACATCATAGAGTAAAATTAATTCCAGGTGGCAAATATAATTTAATTGAAAAAATAAAACTTTTAGAGTATTGGATAATATTTTCATGACCTTCCAATTAAAAATATTTCTTAAACAAAATACAGCTATTCCATTCTAATTTTTAGACAGTTACTTTATAATAATTGGTTTATTATACCTTTAGATTTTTGTAGTTTTCTGAATTACCTGTATCTTATAATAAGGAAGGTTAAAAATCTAGAGGTAGAGTCTGATGAAAATGTTAAAGAAAAATATTTTTAATATAATATTACAATATAAACTTAGAAAACTACTTACTGGTTTTTGCAGTACAATGGGATGATCAGGCAGAAAGTCTGGTTTTTTTCTGCAGATGGAAACACTTGAGAGCTTCAACAGGAAATCTCTGCTGTATTTAATTCTCTCTGTAGATATTAAACATCAAATGTAATGTTATGAAATGTAGAGCTGTCTAGATCACTTTTTGGTTTATTTTTTTCTGGATGTCCTCTATTATTTTATAAAATGATGAGTACTGTGTCTATGCAAAAGAGGAGGAGAAAAAGGCTTTGAAAAGCATCTACTTCCTCCAATTCTCCTTTTACATAGAAAGAAAACCAAGTAACCAAGGAAAAATGAAAGAAATATAATTAGGAAAATGGGGAATGCATGGCTTTTTTCATCTGGTTATTCAGGTCTAGTAAAATGATCTTCTATAAAGTATAACCACAGTAAAAACTATTAGGTAATTCAGATCCTGCCAAAATGTTACTTTAATGAGCCTATCAAGTCTCAATCAATACTAAAAACTTAACACAATAAAAATAAATTCAATTCAAGAAACATTTATTGTACATCTTACTATGTATCAGGAACTGTGCTAGGTAATAATGAATAGGACCCAAGATAGGGCCCTTATCTTCAAGGAGAACAATGTTTCAAATATCTGCAGATTTCAAATCAGAAATGATTACCAGAAACGATCACCAAGACAGATTATATGCTGTCCCAGAAGGAATGGAATAATATGTTTAATGTTCTAAAAGAAAAGAACAGTAACCAAGAATTTCATGTCCAGTGGGGGGAAAAAACCGCTCAGAAATGCATGTGAAGGAAAGACATTTTCAGATAAAGTAAAATTGAAAGAATTCATCACCAGCAGAATTGATCTTCAGGAAATACTAAAGGAAGTTCTACAGGCTAAAGGGAATTATACTAGATGGAAACTTTACTGTTGAGAAATAAAGAGCAAAAGAGATGATAAATAGGTGGGTAAGTATAACAGATTCCTTTTTTTCTCTAAGTTTTGTTTTAAGAAATATGTATTACTGTTAAAGCAAAAGCAGCCACAGATAATATATAGATGAAGGATGTGGCTATGTTTCAATACATTTTTATTTATAAAAACAGGAATTGGTCTGTAAGCCATAGTTTACTGACCCCCTAAACATTACATTAAAGACTACAAATTGACAGAGTGGATTTAAAAAATAAGAAGACCCTAGTATATGTTGTCTACAAGAGACACATATTAAATATAAAGGCATGTAAGTTGAAAGTAAATGGATATAAAAAATGCAAAGACTAGGAAAAAGAAGGGTTGAATTACTATCCTATCTTCCTATCAACTAACAGGTAACAATTATCAATGTGTTGTTCCTAATACACAGTTCTGAAATACATCAAGGAAAATTTAACTTATCAGAAATTTTGGGTCTGGCTTCTTTCATGTAACATTTTTTAGGTTCATCCTTAATCTGGAACATTCTATGTAGCCAAACCATCAATCAAGTGTGAGAACAGAATAAAGATATTTTCAAATACACAAACTCAAAGAATTCACCAACCCAATACCCTTTTTTCATGAAACTCCTGGAGAATGTACTTGAGCAAAATAAGGACATAAATCAATAAAGAAGAAAACATAAAACTCAAGAAATGGAGGTAAGTGATGTCAGGTAAAACAGCCAAGTAGAGAACTCTAAAAGTCTTTCCTCCACAAAAACAAGTATGCTCATAAAAACTGTCAGAATCAACTTTCTCAGAACCCCGGACTCTAACCCAGAGCCTGTAAAAACCAGGGGAATGCTTAGTGAACAAAAAAATAGCTAAATTTGGGAAAAAAATTGTGGCATTTAACTTACCTGGGACCATCCCCCAGATAGGCCATGGCCTTGAAAACAACAGCCCTCATTACTTTTACGGGTTCCCAGAACTGGAGGGAGTAGTACAGACTTCATTCTCAAAAAATTATGATTATTTGTTTTGACCTTTCTGGTGGTTCCCTGAGGAACCATTCTGAGAAGCTTGCCTGTACTTCACACCTAACTAAGAATTCTCCTAGCATTAAAGCTGCTGCCCAAAATCCATTTGTCCAAACATTTAGAGGAAAATGTATTAGTTGCTTCCACCTGAGACAAGGGATAACAATTGGAGCAAACATTAGGCATACCAAAAAGCTTGGGAGGAAAAACTGAAAAAACAAGATGCTTTGAGGAAGAAGGGCACTGAAAGAATCCCAAATATTCTTTATAGAAGCCCACATGCATGTCAAAGCTAGGCTCATGTTCACAGAAAAACTTGAGAAGATCCTAAGCACTCACTCCTGGCTGACTTTCAGATTCCTACCAAGCAGGAAATGAAGGTGAAGGCAGAATTAAGGCAATACATCAAAATACATAGAGGCCTTATGCAAAGGCTGAAAGAGGGGCTTCTTTGTTTTTCAGTTTGGTATGGTTCTAGCCATTGAAGGAAATTATGTCAAATCACCAGCTGACCACTAAGATAACATAATAGAGACTTCCATGGTCATTCATGACAAAGAATATAGATTTTACAGTATTAGTTTGGAAAAGTCACTAAGCTAACAACAACTACTACAACAAAGAGCAACAACAAACCCAAGGGAAGAAAGAAAATCTGATTTCCAGAGCAGCCACATTATAACATTCAAAATGTCCAGTTCTCAACCACCACAACAAAAATTATAAAGCACGCAATGAATGAAGAAAGTATGGGCTCATTCATTGGAAAAAAAGAAATAGAAATTTTCACCAAGGAAGCCAAGACATTGAATTTACTTGAGAAAGACTTTCAATAAACTATTTTAAATATGCTCAAAGAGCTAAAGAAAATTATGAGAGGAGTGTCTCATTAAATAGAGAATATCTATAAAGAGATGGAACTTATAAGAAGCCAGATAGAAATTATTGAGAAGTACAATAACAGAAGTGAAAAATTCACAAGAGGGTTTCAACAGCAGATTTGAGCAGGCAGAAGAAAGAATCAGCAAATTTAAAAGTAATTCAATTGACATTATTCAGTCTGAGGAGCAGAAAGAAAAAATAATAAAGAAAATGAACAGAGTCTAAGACACTTATGGGTTACCATCAAGCATACCAACAAATATATAATGGGAGTGCCAGGAGGAGAGAGAGAAAAGGGAGAAGAAATAGCATTTGAAGAAATCGTGGAATAACATTTCCAAAATTTAACAACAAAAAAAGAATCTATACATCTAAGAAGTTCAACAAACTACAAATAGAATGCAGACAACCCCCAACTTCTGATGGTTTGACTTACAATTGTTTGACTTTATGATGATGTGAAAGCAATTCAAGGTTTCAGACTTTAAGCACTGGTGATTCTCTGACCAAAGACTCTCTGGGCCAAAGACTCTCATACCAACTTATTATATTTTCAACTTATGATGGGTTTATTGGGAAGTAATCCCACCATAAGTTAAGGAGCATCTATCTGTATACTAAAAGAGATTCTTCACACATAGATACATCGTAATCAATCTGTTAAAGTCAATGAAAATCTTGAGGTCAGAAAGACAGTAGCAATTCATCACTTTACAAGGGATTCTCTATCAGATAAACAGCTGATTTCTCATCAGAAACTATGGATGTCAGAAGTCATGGGATGACATTTAAAGTGCTGATATCAAAAAACGTGTCAATCAAAAAATCTATACCTGACAAAAGCTCCTTCAAAAATGAAGCAGAAATGGAGACATTCACAGATAACCAAATACTGACAGAGTTTACTGCTTGTAAACCTGTCTTACAAGAAATGCTAAAGGGAATCTTTCAGACTTAAAGGATAGTACGCGACTAAAATCCACATGAGGAAATAAAGAACACCAGTAAATGTAACTACACAGGCAAATATAAAAGTATCAATAAATTTTCAGTATGAAATTCATCCTTTTCTCCTATATGATTTAAAAGACAAGTGCATAAAAATGCATAATTATAAATCTAGGTCAATAGATGACAGAATGTGTATAAAGATGTAATTTATGACAATAACAACATAAAGGTGACTTTAGAGATCTATATAGGAGGAATGTTTCATATAACATTGGAAGTAAGTTGATATTAATTCAAACTAGTTTGTTATATATTAAATTAATACCCAACACAGCAATTAGAAACATAAAAAATATAGTAAACTAAAAGGAAATAAAAATAGTACACTAGAAAATATCTATTAAACACAAAAAACAGTAATGGAGGAATCAAGTAACAAAAAAAGACATACAGAAGACAAATAGCAAAATGGGAGGATTGAGTCCTTTTTAAATCAGTTAATTCCATTAAATGTAAATGCACTAACTTTTTCAATTATTATAAAAGGCAGAGATTGGTAGAATGAATTTTTTAAAATCATCTCATTATATTCTGTCCAAAAGAGACTCATTTTGGATCCAATGACAAAAATAAGTTGAAACTGAAAGACTGTAAAAGATATTCAATTCAAGCAGTAACCAAAAGACAGCTGAAGGGAGTATACTAATATTAGACAAAAATAGACATTAAGACAAAAATTGTTATAAGAGACAATGGACATTTATACAATGATAAAAGCATCAATTAATCAAGAAGATATAACAATTATAAGCACATGTATACCCAACAACAGAAAGAAAAACACAGAATTAAGCATAGAAATGGACATTTTAACATTAGTAACTGGAGACTACAATATTCCATGCTCAATATTGGATAGGAAAACTTAACAGAAGATCAACAAGGAAACAGAATGTGAACACTACAATCCAACTAACCTAATTACATATATACAACACTTTACCCAACAACAGCAGAATATACATTCTTCTGAAGCACACATGGAACCAGAGCACGCATGTTCCACACACATGGAACATTCTCCGGGATGAACTCATATGTTAGCCCACAAAACAGTCTCAATAAATTTAAAAAGATTCAAATCATACAAAGTATGCCCTATGACAACACTGAAATAAAACTAGAAATCAAAACCAGAAATAAACTGGAAAATTCACCACTATGTGTAAATTAAAACACACTCTTATACAACCAATGCATCAAAGAATAAACAACAGGGGACTTAGAAAATATGTGACAAATGAAACAAAGTCACAACATATCAAAATTTATGAGATGAAGCAAAAACAGTGTTCAGAGCATAGTTTATAGCTATAAACGTCTTATTAAAAAAGAAGAAATAACTCAGTATCTAACATTACACACTAAGGAACTAGGAGAAAAGAGCAAACTAAATCAAATACTAGAAAAAATGAACTAAATAATAAAGATCAGAGTGAAGATAAATGAAATAGAGAATATAAAAAACAACAGAGAAAATCAGCAAAACCAAAAGTTGGTTATTTGAAAAGACAAAAACTAACAAACCTTTACCAAGACTGATTAGGAAAAAATGACTCAAATTACTAAAATCATAAACAACAGTGGTCTTGCATCCTGCAACTTTAATTTATTTTTATTAGCTCTAATAGTTTATGTGAATTCCCTAGGATCTCCTATATATACAGATGCTTCTCAACTTACAATGGAGTTATATCCTAATAAACCCATTTTAAGTTAAAAATAGCAAAAGATGAAAATGTATGGCTAACTAGGAGTGGCACCTTGCTGATGCTGCCCAGCATCATGAGAAAAGTACAGTTTCTACTGAACAGATATTGTTTTTGAACTATTGTAAAATCAAAAAATTATAGGTCAAACCATCCTAATTGGTGATCATCTGGGTAGGACTGTGTTCTCTGTGAATAGAGATGCTTTTACTTCATCTTTCCCAATTTAAATACCATTTATTTCTTTTTCTTGCCTAATTGCTATGGCTAGAACTTTCAACATAACATTGAATAAAAACAGTGAAAGTGGACACCCTTATCTTGTTCTTGATAGCGTGTTTTGTCAAATGCTTTTTCTTCAATTGAGATGATCATGTGCTTTCCCCTGAATCTTGTTAATGTGGTGTATTATTACTGATTTTGATATGTTGACTCACCCTTGCATTATTGAGATTAATCCCACTTGGACATGGTATTACTGATTTTGATATGTTGACTCACCCTTGCATTATTGAGATTAATCCCACTTGGACATGGTATATAATCTTTTTGCTATGTTTATAGTAAAAAGTTGTTAGTATTTTATTGAGGATTTTTGTATCTATATTTGAAGGGATATTGGCTATAGTTTTCTTTTCTTCTGATGTCTTTGGCTTTGGGTATCAGAATAATACTGGCCTCACTGGAAGTGTTACCCCTCTTCATATTTTTGGGGAATAGTTTGAGGATTAGTGTTAACTGTTCTTTAAATGTTTAGTAGAATTTACCGGTGAGAAGCCATCTAGTCCCGAACTTTTCTTTGTTGCGAGGTTTTTAATTACTGATACAATCTTCTTACTTGCTACAGGTTTGCTCAGATTTTCTATTTCTTTTTGAGTTAGTTTTGGTAAATTCTGTATTCCTAATAACTTGTATTTTATCTAGGTTATCTAGGTTTTGGCATACAACTAACTGTTCATAATAGTCTCATAATATTTTTCATTTTCATAAATTCATAGTAATGTTCCCCATGAAATAAATTTATTTTATATATGATCAATGAATAACAAAAAGATTCCATTTACAATAACATCAAAAAGAATACAGTACTTAGGAATAAATTTAACCAAGGAGGTATATGACTTGTACACCAAAAACTGGAAAATATTGCTAAAATAACTTAAAGAATACCTAAATGGGAAGATTTCTTATGTTTATGGATTGTGAGATTTAATATTGTTAAGTTGGCAATATTCCTCTCGAAGTGATCTATAGATTCAATGCTATCCCTATCAAATTTCTAATGGCCTCTTTTGCAGACATGGAAACATTGATCTTAAAATATCAAATGGAACTGCAAAGACCCCTAAATAGCCAAAACAATTTGGAAAAAGAACAAAGTTGGAAGACTTAACACTTCCCAATTTTAATAGTTACTACAAAGCTATAGTAATAAAAAAAGTGTGATACTGACGTAAGGACAGGCATATAAAACAGGAGAACAGAATTAAGAGTCCAGGAATAAACACATTAAACACATACACCTATGGTCAACTGATTTTCAACGAAGGTGCCAAGACCATTCAATGAAAAAAGAATAGCCTGTTTTACAAATTATGATGGGACAAGTGGAGACACACATGACAAACAATGAAGCTGGACTTTTATTTCCCATCATATGTAAAAATTAACTCAAAATAGATCAAAGACCTAAATGCAAGAGCTAAAACTATAAAACTCTTAGAATGAAACAGGGGTAAATCTTAATGACCTTAGATTTGGCAACGACTTCTTAGATCTGACAACAAAAACATGAGCAACAAAAGGAAAAACAGTTAAAATTCATCAAAGCTAAAAAAAATTGTGCATTAAAACACACTATCAAGAGAATAACACAAGCTCCAGTAGAGAATGAAAAGACAACATATATATATATATATATATATATATATATATGCACACAGTGGAAAGAGAACAGTAGCAGGAAGGAGAATAACAGATAATAGATAAGAGTCTAATATCCCGAAGTCTTGTAACTCAATAACAAAACAACTCAATAACAAACAACCCAGTTAAAATATTGTTAAACAACTTGAATAAAGGATGTATCCAAAAAACAAATAGAAATAGCCAACAAGCACACGAAAAAACAGTATCATAATCATAAGAAAATGCAAATCAAAACCATAATGAGATACCACTTGTCACCCACTAGGATTGCTTATAATAAAAAGATATAATAATACCAAGAATATTGAGAGATTGGAAACCCTAGTACCTTGCAACTAAGAATGTAAAATGGTAGAACCGCTGTGAAAAACAATTTGGCAGTTCCTTAAAATGTTAAAACACAGAACTACCAATGATCCAGCAAGTCGGCTCCTAGGTATATGCCTGAGAGAAATGAAAACAAAGGTGAAACAAAAACTTGTATGCAAATGTCCACAGCAATATTATTCACAATAGCCAAAGAGGGAAAACAACTCAAATGTGTATCAGTTGAGAAATGGATAAACAAAATGTGGTATAATCCACACAATGGAATATTATTTAGTCATAAAAAATAAAGTATTAATAGTGCTAAAACATGATGAACCTTGAAAATCTTATGGAAAGTGATAGAAGCCAGACACAAAAGGTCACATATTGTTCACAAGAGAAAGGTAAATGTGATGGATATCTCAATCACTCTTATTTGATCATTACACATTGTACATAGTAATCAAAATATCACATGTACCCTCAATTATTTTAATTGATATAAAATATGTACAGCTATTATATATCAATTTAAAAAATAAATTGAAAAAAGTGACATATTGTGTGATTCCATTTATATGATATGGCCAGATAGCTAAATCCAAAGAGACAGAAATAGATTAGTGTCTACCACACGGCCTAAGTAGAGAGAAGAGAAAGTAGTAACAGCTTAATGAGTAAGAGGTTTCTCTCGAGGGTGATAAAAATGTCCTGGAATTAGTAGTGCTGTACAACATTGTGAATGTACTAAAAGCCATTTAATTGTATATTTTAAAATGGTTAAAATGGTGACTGGGTGAACTCCACTTCAATTTTTTAAAAAAGAAACCAAAGGATTATAAAGGGATATCCCAAGATAATAGCAAAGGTCCACTCCAGAAAAATAGCTGTACAGCAGTACTAAAGAACAACTAGTCCATATTGGAATAGGATTATGGAGTATTCTGAAAGGAATGTCCCATCTAAGAAAAAAAAGAACTGATATACTTGAGCATAAATAGTATACACAAGTGTGGCAGAGTTGTTGGAGCATTT